>NC_082706.1:101785372-102113150 GCF_030144855.1 Hypanus sabinus
ACGCACCAGTACTTAATCACGGCTCTGCAGTGGAAAGGTGACAGCTTTAAGTTTCTGAGTATCCACATCTCAGGGGACCTACTGTATCTTGGGTCCAGCACATAGATGCAACTTAAAAGAAAGCACACCAGCATCTCTACTTTATAATAGGTTTAAGGAGATTTGGCATGTCATTGAAGACTTGGACAATTCTCTACAGATGTACAATAGAAAGCAGTTTGACTGTTTGCTGAGCTTTATTAGTATCAAAACTCCAAAGCACAGGGACACAAGAGGGGTCTGTTCCTGGACCTGGTAGTGTGGGACTTAAAGCTCTTATACCTCCTATCTTATGGTAGTGGCATGAAAAGAGCATGACCTGGATGCTGGAGTCTTTGATGATGGATATAAATTTCTTGTGACAACGTTTCTTATAAATGTGCTTAACAATGGGGAAGGCTACCTTAAGTTACTTTATCTTTGTCTCTGTTAATAATGTATTGTGCTGCTGCAAAAAGCTCATTATTACGGCATTTATACCCTGTGCTTGTATGCCTACATCAAAATAAACTTGAATTTGAACTTGAAGGTGATTTTTGACGATAATCTTTGAAGATGATTTGAAAGAAGTAATTTCTTTCATGGTGGCAGGTTAATCTAATTCCTTTAAAGTTTGATATTAATTAGTTTTTAACCAACTATAATTGTCCTGAACTAAGCTGTCCCTTGCAGCCTACCATAAGTCTTTCTACTGACACCTGTATTACCTATATGTCCAAACTTTTCACTTGCAGCAGTTGTAACTCATTGTGTGCACACTCTCTGTTCCCAGTACTTTACAGACAAGGATAGTATCTTTATTTTAGGGGTATTTTTACTCATTCCTTTTCTCTTAAAAGTTTAATTGATATAATTAAAACATGTGCAAGTTGCACAATATTGCCATGTTGAAACATTATTGTCCTTGATCAGGATGCACTCTAGCCTCTGTGGCTCTCTCTAGTCCCAAAGGCATCCAGAGAGCCAGTGCACAATGTATGCTGTTTCTCCAGGGACACCCTGACATGAGGCATCCCCAGTAGAGGGATAAGCAGTCGACTCCAAGATTTGGTTTTTGCCCTTTTGGGTTTTCCACCTGGAAGCTACGTCCCATTCTTGAGGGCCATTAAGCAAACTCGTTTCAGACACCTGTCAATAACTCTTTGCAGATACCAGTCAGTTCATATTCAGGGGGAAAGTTGTTAACACAGACATGGACTGGATGGCAATAGACTGACCTCCATATCGGGCCCAAACCCACGTTTAGATTGGTAGTCCCAGTGCAACACTGAGTGAGTGCCACACGGCCAGAGGTGCTGTTAAACTGGGACCCTTTCTGCCCTCACTGATGGGTATAGTAGATCCTGGGGCTGAATTTGAAATAGCAGGAGAATTAACCCAAATATCCTGGCTAATATAGACCAAAAGATTCAGCAATATTGTAGGGCTATGCTGCACACAGACTCATGACAATATTAATGCACTGTCAAGACTTCAAAACAGCGTCATCAGCTGGCAAGAGGTTGGTTCATAAAAGGTGCTAAAGAAACACTTGATCCTCTTCCACTAGGACAAAGGGTCAGCAAGCAAATATATGGAAGATTCCAGGACTGAATCATCAAGAGTGGTTCCAATGCAACGCCCAAGATTTTTGCCACAAAATTGAAACTTGTCATCAAATCTTCCTCAAGCATTCACATGAAGAGTATGGTGAGGGTGAAGTTCCTCCTATAGGCAACTTCAGTAAGCTTAAAGGTTCTTTTTTATGCCCAACATTGTTTTTTTTTCCTGCTGTGGTTATTGGCAAAAAGACTTCCATGCTTGGACCACAGCTGGAAGCTGTTAGCATAGCTGACCACAGAATACAAGGGTAATGAGTACCATGTTAACCCCGTTTAGCCAGAATGAAGCGATGACTAAGATTGATGCAGATGATCTACCAACATCCTGGGGAGGGCTGCCATTTTTAATGGGGTGTCTGAGGCTAAGACAGCACAGCAAGTTTGTTGCTGGGAGGAGCAGGCAAGTGGGCCTCCTCCCGCACAGTGTCTTTCCCACTTTCTTCATTTCAGCTGCCTCCATCAGAGCGACAAGACCCTGTTTTGAAATCACGCAAGTCCAGTTTTAATCCAACACACAAAACACCAGAGGAACAGAATGGGACAAGCAGCATTTATGGAGGGAAATGGACAATCGGTGTTTTAGGACAAACCCTTCATCAGTCCAGACTCAAAACAGCAACAGCACATTTCCCTCCACAGACGCTACCTGAACCTCTGAATTTCTTCTGTTGCTCCAGATTCCAGTATCTGCAGTCTCTGGTGTCCCTAGTTTTAGTCTCACTGGTTCTAATGCTGGGTCATAAACCTGAAATGTTAGCTCTAATTCTCTCTCCACACATCGCAGATAAAGCCCTCCTAAATGCTGAGCACATCTACATGAAACGCTATCATAGGAAAGCAGCATCCGTCATCAGGGATCCCCACCACTCAGGTCATGCTCTCTTCTGGCTGCTGCCATCAGGTAGAAGGTACAAGAGCTTCTGGGTTCAAGCCTGTTCAAGGACATTTATTACCCCTCAACCAGGCTTTTGAATAAAAGGGGTAACTACGCTCACTTGCCTAATTATTGAGATGTTCCCACAACCAATGATCTCACTTTATGGATTCTTTATCTCATTATCTCATGTTCTCGTTATTCATTGCTATTTATTTACGTTTGCATTTGTTGTCTTCTACACTGAGGTAGATGGTTCATCCATCCTGCTGAAGTTACTATTCTATAGATTTGCTGAGTTTGCCCACAGGAAAATGAACCTCAAGGCTGTATATGGTGACGTGCATGCACTTTGATAATAAAATTTAATTTGACTTTGACTGATGAGTGCCATCAACCATTCACTGATCTTTCCATGCCTGAATTGAATTGCCTCCAAGTCAGCTCCAGCAACCCCAGCCTGGACTTGCTGCAACAGTGCTGCCACTGTGAGACCCCAGTCACACTGCAAAAATGCCAGATCGCTCGGGTGATTCTGCTCAACTCCACCAGGGAAGCCACAGGCTGCAGTTTGCAGCGATTGTTCACCGGAAAAAGTGTGAATAACCAAGTATTTAGTTTTTTTTGTTTCATCAGTCACCAGCAAGTTTTCGCTCAAGCTAGTAATTAGCACCATCTTAAACAGGAAGCTGATTCTTCCGTACTGTCCTGTGCATTTGTCCAGGTCAGCAGCACCACTGCCACTCATGTGGCCCTCTGGGGAGATAGACTGCCACACATCAGAGCAATATTCCTATGCTCCATTTAAACATACCAGAGCTCTGCTTCCTCCACACCTTTTAATCTCACCAGTATCTCACTCCCACTCTCACCTCAAATCAACAGAGCTACGTTCCCTTGCTCCCCTCGGAACTCACTGAGGTCCTTTTTGCCCTGCTCTCTTTAAATTCCCTTGGTTCACTATTGTGAGTGTAACTCCCTGGGTCGCCTCAGGCTCGCTCAGCTCGTTCTTGTCTGGGGGAAGCAGCCTTCGGCCCCGCCAAACTGGGTAATCAGCTGGTGTGGATGCTGTGTGATGTCCCCGCCTTGCCCCAAAACAGACAGTACACCATATGCGATTAAATGAGTACACGCTGCCTACATTTTCCACGGCTGTAGGGGCCAGTCGCCGCAACCTCTCTCTCTCCGAGGTGTCTTCAGCAGTCAACTCCCCTCCCTTGTGGTATTTCGCAGCGTCCACGAAGAGGGTCTCACCCTCAGATACTTTCCCCAGGCCGTACCACCACTGGCTCTTGTTTGAATTCGGTATCAGCCCAACGCTGCTACACATGTCCGCACAAGCAGCTCGAAACTCTGGGTGCATCGACAATGCCTCCAAACAGCGCTCACCCGCCTCCTCCGGGCAGGCCCCCAAGTGCACCAGCAGGATATTGGTTCTCTCTAGAACAGAAACGCTGCCCGTCTCAACAGGGTCCGGACACATCAGCATTAACGATTCCTGAACCTCAGTCTCCTCCACATTTGCCTCCAAGAACTCCATTTTCACTGACCAACAACCGTTGTCTGGATAATCACTGGCACTGGTACCCCGAATCTCCAGTGTCCTCAATGTTGTCAAGGGTAAATGCTTCCAATAACGGTTATGAAACAAACTTTACAGCAACTTCACCGGCGCCCCGGTGCCGAGGATGGCTTTAACTTGACTTCCATCCATCCGTAACAACACCTGTGCGCATGGCCCCTCTAAGCCTTCAGGAATAGGGTCTGTTCCTTTCGGGAGTTCCTTGGTACATTGCTGGGAACGTGCTCCCCCAGAGACCCCAAGCCGTTCCCCCACTGGGCCTCCTCTAAGTTTCCCGACACCTCTCGAATCAACGGAACAACTGATCCCCTTAACAGATCCCCTTGGCACCACAAGCAATTTATCTGCCCCCCTAGGCAAAAAGGGATACCCTAAAAACTTCCCACCAATCTCCTGCCACAGATATAATAAGCCCCCCAGCTGCGGCATTTGACTTCCAGTCGAACCACACGCATTTTCCCACACTTTCCCAGAACTGGCAGCGGTCACTTCGAGGTAATTGCGCCCGACAGTTCTAACAAAGTCACCAGCCCGCCTACTCAAACTTTCAATCCGTCCCTGTCGCTTTTCCTCAGCCAAGCACTGCCACTCACCCAACAACTGAGGGGTCCGCTCCGCCCACGCCTCCGCCCCTTTAGGGCTGGACGTTATTCCAACAACCGGGCGGAGCCCACCACTGCTGAAACATCCCAACCTGTCACTCCTTAATCTCCAAACAGTACGGACAACCCATGGTCCCACCACCATTTCGTCAGCACTAGTCGGAACTTGAACAACGACCTCCAGGCTACCAACAACAGCCACCCCTCCCAACACACACGCAGTGATAACCAGCAATCACACACCCACAAAGGCACACCAGCTATTCACCGCAGACACAATTTAAAGAGGGTGATCACACAGCTTCCACAGAAATCAACCCTGGACGAGCATCCCACAATGTAAACCCCTGGGTCGCCTCAGGCTCGCTCAGCTCGTTCTCGTCTAGGGGGAGCAGCCTTTGGCCCCGCCAAACTGGATAATCAGCTGGTGTGGATGCTGTGTGATGTCCCTGCCTCGCCCAAAAACAGACAGTACACCATATGCGATTAAATGAGTACAATTTATAAAGGTTACTATAACTAAGTGATTAATAACGATACAGTATATATGAAGAGAAAATTAAAGAAAAGGCGCCAAACTTATCAAAGTCCAAACCACTTCGTGCACAACCGTTGGAGCTCAATTACTGAAGTCTTCTGGCCACCATTCGCTCCCCTCCGAACTCCTCGACTCGCAGCTCAGGACCCTCCGAATTCCTCGACTCTCCAAACAGCTCAGGACCCTCCGAGTGGTCAACCAAGCACATCTAGCTTCATCCCCCCCCCCTCCTCGGAGAATCTCCCGGCCTCGGACCCCCCTTTGGGGTCCGATCCTCGCCCAGCTTAGAGCATTGCGTCCTCTCTCTCGACCCCCTTGCGCCGATCTGCCCAAAAGCCCGTCAACAAAAGCTTACAGACTCAGAAGAAAGAACATTAATCCCCATTTGGTTTACAAAGGAATACCATTCTTGTTATCAGTAAATTAGCATTCCTGCTAGTTAACAAAAGGAAACCCTTTCCCAACAGTAACAAAGAAAAAAAAGAAACCCCCTTTACATGAGCATCTAAAAGGTTTTGAATTAAGTATGTAGCAGAATTAATTTTTAAAATCCCAATACTCCTGAATGCCTACCAGTCCATTAAGTCCATTGGCACCAAATTCCCCTGGGTGGAGTTTTGCTGTACCATGTGTTGTACTGGAACATTTGCTTTGTATGTGTGATTTGAACATGGCCCGGTCCACTGACTCGAAACAGTCCCATAGCCACTCTTGCGAACACCTCTTTATTGTTGTCCTTGCTGTTCAGCCTCTGCAATGAGATCTCAGCGTGGAATGGTAGGCATTCGCGATTGCAGTGTAACAGTGGTGTCAGGACCCCTGGCACCTCAGGTGATCTGTTGATGATGACTTGGCAGAGATTTCTTTAAAGCAAGCAGTACTGAAGCCCCTGCCCATGATCTGAAAGGCATCAGGGTAGGAATGTCTGTTGCGCGTTGCAGCTCAGTCTCCATCTGCTCAATAGATTAATGAAGGGAGAGTGACAGATAAAGGGATACAGAAAAGCAGTGAAATGCAGTGACAATTGTAAAAGGAAAGGGAAACTGCATTAAATGCTCAGCAGGTCAGGCAGAATCTGTGGAGAGAGATAAACTGAGATAATATTATAGATGGATAAACTTACTGTGCCTCTGACCAGTTGTGATGCAAATAGGAATAGTCATTTATCTGTACTTGTTGAATTCAGCCTGCATTCTCGAAGGCTACAAAATGCCTGGAGACTGAGATGCGTTCTCCATGGTTTCTGAGGCATGGACCAAGACTCAGCTACCACGCACACACATCTCTGAATCAGAACGTAATGTGCTCATCCTCAGTTTATTCATAGATTGGCTGACTGATATTGTTAAGCTCAAACATGGGCAGAACATTCACTAATCATGTGTACCCTTTCAGGGAATAAAATAACTGAAGTATCTTAATGATATAAAGCCTGTGCCCAGAAAATGGATGGGTTCCATTTTTACAGGCATCCAGGAGTCAATTTTGTCTGTAAAGTTGGAAAATGCATAAAAATCACTTGATATGGTAACTATCTGTCTGCAGTATTGTAATCAATGGCATCAGAAGCACATTAGACTTTTAAGAAAGAATTCTTATTAAGAGTGAACAGCGAGAGGAAACTTTCTACCCTGCAGTATTGGTATTGGTATTCATATTGGTTTATTATTGTCACATGTATTAAGATACAGTGAATAGCTGGTCGCATGCTGTTCATACAGATCAGATCATTACCATAAGATATAGGAGGAGAATTAGACCATTTGGCCCATCGAGTCTGCTCCACCATTTCATCATGGCTGATCCAAGTTTCCTCTCAGCCTCAATCTTCCGCCTTCTCCTCATATCCCTTCGTGCACCGACCAATCAAAAATCTATCAACCTCTGCCTTAAATATATTTAAAGACCATGACTGCCTGTAATAAAGAATTCCACAGATTCACCATCCTCTGGCTAAAAGGACGCCCCTCTATTCTGTGGCTGTGTCCTCAGGTCTTAGACTTTCCCACAATAGGAAACATCTTCTCCACATCCACTCTATCAAAGCCTTCCATCATTCAATCGGTTTCAATTAGATCACCCCTTATTCTTCTGAGTTCTAACGGATACAGGCCCACAGCCATCAAATGCTCTTCATATGACAAGCCATTCAATCCTGGAATCATGTTTGAGACCCTCCTTTGAAGCCTCTCCAGTTCCAGCACATCCTTTCATAGACAAGGGGCCCAAACCTGCTCACAATACTCTAAGTGAGGCCTCACCAGTGCTTTATAAAGTCTCAGCATTACATCCTTGCTTTTATATTCTAGTCCTCTTAAAGTGAATGCAAATATCGCATTTGCCTTCCTCATCACAGACTCAACCTGCAAGGACTCCCAAGTCCCTTTGCACCTCACTTTTTTGAATCTTCTCTCCATTTAGAAAATAATCAACCCTTTCATTTCTTCTACTGAAGTGCATGACCATATACTTTCCAACACTGTATTCCATTTGCCATTTCATTGCCCATTCTCCTAATCTGTCTAAGTCCTTCTGTAGCCTCCCTACTTCCTCAAAACTACCTGATCATCTAGTTATCTTCATATCATCTGCTGACTTGGCAACAAAGCCATCATCTAGAATATTGACATATAATATAAAAAAGAACTGGTCCCAACACAGACCCCTGCGGAACACCACTAGTCATCGACAGCCTGCCAGAAAAGGCTCCCTTTATTCCCACACTTTGCCTCCTGCCAATCACCCACTGCTTTATCCATGCTAAAATCTTTCTGGTAATACCATGGGCTCATAGCTTGCTAAGCAGCCTCATGTGTGGCACCTTGTCAAAGGCCTTCTGAAAATCCAAGTACCATCAACCATTTCTCATTTGTCTATCCGGCTTGTTACTTCTTCAAAGAATTCCAATAGATCTGTCAGGCAAGATTTTCTCTTGAGGAAACCATGCACAATGCATCAAAGCTGAACAAGACAAAGCAATAACATTGTAGAATAAAATTCAATATCTACAGATAAATTGCAGTGCTGGAGCAAATGTGTAAGTTGGATTTTTTAATTTAATAATGCTGTTGGAGTACGTATGGGTGTTGGTAAGTCTGGAGTTGATAATGCAGGGATGGCCTATGGTTGTGCACCTAGGTATGGTAATTTTATCCACTACAACCACCTGTACAGGCCATTTTCTCACTGGTGAATGGGACCAGCCCACACTGGCTTATACTCACATCCCTTCAGGTATAATGTTAATAATTAGTGCAGTCTTACTTTCTAAAGTAATGCCAAATACAAATTATATTCTATGTAAACTAAATTACTAAGCAATGCAGTTAGTTCAGCTTAAGGAGCTTGCAAGCACATACTTTATGTATAGTCCTACACAAGGACCCCTCCCACCCCCCACTCCCCAAGTCAGGCAGAAGATAGATAAACTTGTAAACATGTTATTGTTTCTCGTTAGTACTACATTGCTCTATTGACGTGATGATCTACATGGATGGCAAGCAAAGCAAAGTTTTTCACTGTAGCTCAATGTATATAACAATAGTAAACTAACTTACCAATTTTATCCTTCAAGGAGTTGACCATCACTCTAATCTCTTTTGTTTTAACAAAAGCAGTTTATTTAACAAAATCAGTCATATTTCTTCAGTCTACAAGATTTTATTAAGTATTTTGTTGCTCTTGATGCACCATTGGCCTTGTCTCAATAAAACTTCAGAGCAAATTAATAAGTTATTGTAATGGGCTTAGACTTAAATATACGTCAGCATTTTTGTTTGAACAGTTGGTGTGTAATTGCTCATTAGTTTTTCCTACAGCAGACCTGATACTTCAATGGAAATTGAACAAGAAGGGTCTGTTCCAGTGCTGTAGCGCCCAATGAAGCTCTATGACTCTATGATTCACGGACAAATACAGAATTGCCTAGAAAGCTTGAGTGAGTGCACTGGGAGTTCAACATCTTATAATCAGCATTGTATCAAAGAGGAAATGACTGGAAACTAAGACCAAGGGTATGATGCATGAATATGTTGTAATTAAAGTCCAGGAAACAGCTGAGGTAATGGTGAAAATCCCAGAGCTTTTAGTAATAGCATACTGTAACTTAGGAAAGAAGATTGGATCTATTTTCCTGGTTTAATATCCACCTTGCAAAATGCTGAATGTGGGCAACTTGAATGTTGAATGTGCCCTTTTTTGGCTTTCCACGTAGTATGGCAGTCACAAGTTTGTTTCTCTGTGTGAACTATGCATGGGAACCAAGAACAGGTGGAAGCCTTTCAGTCCCTCAAAACTGATCCTCCAGTCAATGAGATCATGGCCA
Organism: Hypanus sabinus; assembly: GCF_030144855.1. Lineage (NCBI taxonomy): Eukaryota > Metazoa > Chordata > Chondrichthyes > Myliobatiformes > Dasyatidae > Hypanus > Hypanus sabinus. The sequence continues at coordinate 101,794,933 of NC_082706.1, forward strand.
AACTCCATAGTATTTCCTTTTCCCTGTATCTCTTCACGTCATTCTCAAAATCATGGCAGGGGTTGTAACAGCTTCTAAGTCCCATTTTAGGTGGTGGGGTGGTGGGGTGGTGGGAGGAAAGCTAGCTTACCAAATTGAATGGAGTTATTAGCAGGGTAATTTGTCTTTTGGTTAAAGGATGAATTGGTATTGGTTTATTATTGTCACGTGTACAGAAATACAATTAAAAACTTTGTTTTGCATGTCATCCATACAGATCATTTCACAACACAACTACACAAAATTCACAAGGATGTTGAGGGACTGGGCAATAGGGAGAGCTTGGACATGCCAGGATTTTATTCACGGGGTGTGGAACAATGAAGGGTGATCATATAGAGGTCTATAAAAACATAGACAGGGATAATGAACTCAATCTTTTTCCAGTGCTGGGGGATCAAGAGCAAGAGGGCATAGGTTTAAGGTGAGATGGAAAGGACTGAATAGGACTTTGAGAGGCAATGTTTCTACATGAATGGTGGCATGTATATGGAATGAGCTGCCAGAGAAAATGGTTGGGGCAGGTACAATAATAAATTCAGAAAAGGTTAAGTGCCAATGCTGGCAAAGGGGACCAGCTTGTATAGGCATCTTGGTCGGAATGGGCTTGTTGGGCTGAAGGGTTTTGTTTTCGTGCTGTATAACTCTATGAATGCAATATCAAGGTATGAAAGGAAAAGTAATAACAGAATGGAAAATATAGTGTTGTAGCGGTGTGCTACAAACAGCGCTAAAATTACGACACGGAGTCGGTAACTGCAGTCGAAGGAAAAACTTTATTCGAAAACTTCAGCCTCACTTTTAAGCCTCTGTCAACCGGCCCCCCATGGCGAAGAGGCTCCAAAGTTCTGTGCTCGCAAACCCCCGTAGGCTATCTAATTGTGAGTCGGTTCGCATACGCTAGGAAATGAGCCGCCACAGTGTTATGGCTACGGGGAAAGTGCAGTGCAGGTAAACATTAAGGTGCAAGGTACAAGGTACCTCATCTACCTAATAAAGTTGCCACTGAGAATATGTTTGTGGTCTTCCGCTGATATAGCCCATCCACTTCAAGTTTCAACTTGTTGTGTGTTCAGAGGTGCTCGACTGCACGCCAGTGTTGTAACATGCGGTTACTGGAGTTCCAGGCGTCTCCCTATATCAACTTGAAGCAGTCTGGCCATTGTCCTGTGCTCTCTCTCATTAACAGGTCACTTTTGCTCACAGAATTGCCACTCACTAGATGTTGTTTTGCTTGTTGCAGCAATCTCTGTAAACTCCAGAAACTATTGTGGATGAAAATCTCAGGAAACCAACAGTCTCAGACCACACCTTCTGCCACCAACAAACATACCATGGTCAAAGTCACTTAGATCTCATCTCTTCCCCATTCTGATGTTAGGTCTGAACAACAACTGAGCCTCTTGATCATGTCTACTTTTATGCAATGAGCTGTTACCACATGATTGGATGATAGATATTTGTGTTAATGAGCAGGTGCACAGGTGTATATAATAAAGTGGCCACTGAGTGTAAATATGCAAGATATAAAAGAGTATAGTTGTGATTTTGTGTAAATGGTCTGAAGGTTGGCATGGATGTGGAAGATTGGTTCTATGCTGTAAGACTCTATGAATGATGGCCAAGTCTTGAAGTCACTTACTATAGATGAGACAATCAGTTCTGGATCAGAAATATGCAAGACATAAAAGAGTATGGTTGTGAGTTTGTGTAAATGTGTTATAGGGATATCCATGTGGAAACCTAAGTGACAAGACTGAAATCATAAGCAAAGACTTCATAGATCAGGAGAGATGTGAATTCAAATGATTCGAAGTCCATTTATTACCAAAGTCATTTATTATGCAGTATACAACGCTGTGATTTTATTTTCCCACAGACAGCCACGGAACAAAGAAGAACCATGGAACCAACCCGTTCAAAGAAAAAAGAGCATTAAACCACCCCCTTCCCCCACGCGCTAAAAAAGGACATATCATTTGAATATAAGGACCTTCACTTAGGAGCAGCGAGTGAGAAGGAGAGAAAGACCATCATAATGGCAAACTCCAAAGACAAGAGGAAGCTCAGACAAGATCATGAACAGATTCAGCTGGAAAATTAGCAGGTAACATGCACGCAACAATGCATCAGAGACTGACAGTGCAAACAGGGCAAATGACTCCAAGCCCGACATGATCTACACAGTGCCTGTTGCTGGCATTTTATTCACTAGAGTGTAGAACAATGAAAGGGGATCTTAAAATCATGAGGGGCATGGATAGAATGAATGAACTCAGTTTATTTCCATGACTGTGAAGTCAAGGACTCGAAGGTATAGTCTTAAGAAGAGAAGGGAAAGACTTAAGGGGAATTTGAATTTATGTGGAATGTCGAATGTCGAGTGGAACTTACTGTGTTTATGAGACTCTGAATGGAATGTTTTAGCTGCAGTTAGAGATTGATGAGCTGGAAGAAGACTATGGAGATCCTCAACCCAGGTTGAGATACTTTACAGTATTTTTATTCAGAAGAAAAAACAAGATTTACAGAGTGCAACACATAGATACATCTCAACATAAATTGTGTACAACTTTTTAGGGTCCAATTTGACCCAAATCCCCTTACTGCCTTGTTTGGTATTATTACAAATGAAGATATGACTTTAAATACTCCTAACCTCCAGGTTTTAATTTTTACCTCTCTTTTAGCAAGGAGAGCAATCTTGCTTAAATGGAAGGAATCTACCCCTCCTACACATCTTCAATGGCTACGTGATATTATCTCTTATTTAAATTTAGAAAACATCCGCTGCTTAGTCTTAAATTTGAAACAATCTTTTTGTGATATCTGGGGACATTTCCCAAATTACTTTTCCAATTTATAAAGTTTAACAGTGCACAGACTTTTATGTATATTCCTATCTTCTCTTCTTAAGCGAATATGTTTTTTTTCTAACTATCCATGATCATCCATCAGCTTTTTTCTTTGGTAGTTGGTAGGGGGTTTACTTTTTTATATAAAAAATTTCTTTTATGATGTATGACCTATCTTTAAATTTTTGATTACAGATTGGTATACCTATACCATTTTGATCAATTTTATTATAATATATGAATGTACACAAGTTATGTTGAGATACTTCTGAGTCATTCCGGCCATGCTCTCTTCTCACTGGGTAGGAGATATAGGAGATTTAGGTTCCACACCATCAAATTCAGGGACAGTTACCATCCTACAACCATCAGGTTCCTGAACTGGTGTGGTTAACTTCACACTCCTCAACTCTGAACTGAATCTGTACCTTTAAGAACTCTACAACCCATATTCTCAGAATTAATTATAACTTGTCATCTTTTGCGCTGGTTGTCATTTTTATTTATTGTTTTTCACAAATTTTATTACTTTTCTTTACTTTCTTATTAATGCCTGCAAGAAAATGAATCTCAAGATAGCACAGTCTGTGTTACGTATAAATACACTATTGGCCACTTTATTAAGTGCACTGTACACCTGCTCATTAATGCAAACATCTCCTCAGCCAATCATTGGCAGCAGCCTGGTGGTGCCATAGGGCTCCATGGCAGTTAGTGCCATGTTATTACAGCTCAGGGAGTTGAAATTCAGAGTTCAATTCCAACACCGTCTGTAAGGAGTCTGTACGTTCCTCCCTGTGAACACGTGGGTTTCCCTTGGGTGCGTAGTAGGTTAATTGGCCATTGTAAATTATCCTGTGATTAGGCTAGGTTAAATAAGCGGGTTGCTGGGCAGTGTGGCTCGTTGGGCTGGAAGAGCCTGTTCTGCATTATATCTCTGGACAAATTAATAAAAATAAATAAACACAATGCATTAAAACATGCAGATGTGATCAAGACGTTCAGTTGTTGTTCAGACCAAACATCAGAATGGGGAAGAACAATGACCTAAGTCACTTTGACGGTGGCTTGATTGTCGGTGCCAGACAGGGGGGTTTGCGTACCTCAGAAGCTGCTGTACTCCTGAGATTCTCCAGAGTTCATAGAGCATGGTATAAAAAAGACATCCAGTGAATGGCAGGTCTGTGGTTGAAAATACCTTGCAATGAGAGAGGGCAGAGGAGGCCAGACTGGTTCAAGCTGACAGGAAGGCAACAGTAACTCAACAGCACATTACAACAATGGAGTGCAGAAGAGCACGTCTGAATGCATAACACATTGGACCTTGAAGTGGATGGGCTCCTGCAGCAAAAGACCATGAGCATACTCTCAGTGGCCACTTTATTAGGTACAAGAGGCTAACAAAGTGGCCACTGAGTTTACTTTGACTTTGAAAGGACAAGCAGGAGAGCTGGTGGATAACGGATAACAAGAACACACAAGTATTGATCTGGACTCATGTGCATGTGCCAAATGGGTAAAGCTCAACGTGCATTCTACTGCAAATAATTTTAATTGAAATTAGAATTGGTTTATTGTTGTACTGTGATACAGTGAAAAACTTGTCTAGAACACTGTTTATTCAGGTTAGATCATTACACAGTGCATTGAGGTAGAATAAAGTGTAACTGGTACAGAGAAGGTGCATTGGTGATAAACAATAAGGTGCAAGGTAATAGGAGGTAGATTGTGAGGTCAAGAGTCTACCTTATTGTATTATGCAACCATTCAATGGTTTTATAAAAAGCCAAACTTCCTTCGCCTCCTGAGGAAGTCAAGGAAATAGAGGTGTTGGTGAGATTTCCTGGTCATGGAGTCTGTGGTTGGACTTGGACAGGGTACTGGTGATGTCCACTCTTAGGAACATTCCATTTTAACCAATTATATCAAAGCTCAAAGTAATTTCAAAGTAAATTTATTATCAAAGTACATATATATCACCTCATACTACCTTGAAATTCATTTTCTTGTAGGCATTCATAACAGAACAAAGAAATACGATAGAATCAAGGAAAAACTAGTGAAAATTCTTAAACAAGCAATGTACAAAAGAAGAACAACTGTGCAAATACAATAAATAAATAAAAAATAAACAACAAAAACATATATTAAATAAATAAATCGATAAATAGTTAAATGAATAGTAGAGTTCTTGAAAGTGAGTCCAAAGTTTGTGGAATCAGTTCAGAGTTGATGTGAGCGAAATTATTCTCGCTGGTTCAGGGGCCTGAAGGTTGAAAGGTAGTACCTATTCCTGAAGCTGGTGGTATAGGACCTAAGGCTCCTTTACAATAGCAGCAGCAAGAGAGCTGACGTGGATGGTGGAGGTCCTTAAATTAGCTGCTGCTTTCTTGTGGTAGTGTTCCTTTTTGATGCGCATAATGGTGGGGGAGGGCTTTGCCTGTGATGGGCTAGGCTGTATCTATCACTCTTTGTAGACTTTCCACACTCCTGTCCCAATATTTATTTTGAGATGTGAACATTTATTAAGCTTATTCCTGGAACATTAATAGGATTGTTTCTAACAACTATTCCTGTGAACTCAAAGAACTTGATCAAATTAGAGAGGTAGCACCCTGTGGATCATAAAACCACACTGGGATGACAAACTAAACCCAGATCTTTCCACAATTTCATCAACATAATGATAAAAGTAATTTCTTACACCACTACTATTTCTGGTCCTCATTAAAAGATTGGCCACATAATTGGGGCAGCAAGGTTACATAATACAGGTGACCTGTTGCCCACTGTTTGTACCTTCTCCCCATGACCATGTGGGTTTCCTCTGGGTGCCCTGGTTTCCTCCCACAGTCCAAAGACATACCAGTTGGTAGGTTAATTGGTCATTGTAAACTGTCCTGTGATTGGGCTAGGGTTAAATCAGGGATTTGCTGGGTGGTGCAGCTCGAAGGGCCGAAGCGCCTGCTCCACGCTGTATCTCATTAAATGGAAAATAGTAAGTTCCATCAGCTGTCCTTCGGGAATACACAAGATCTTGGACAAGATGCTGGAGCCGTGGGAACAAGTACACTCCAGACAATTCCTTCTGCCTCACAGCATTCTAACTCAGAAATGCAACAGCCTTGGCTGACACATCAACATACAGGACTTTGAGAATCTAACTGCAAAGCCCATTTCCTTTCAGAACTACAGCTCATTCATCTAGATTCTTCAGGCTGGGGCTTCTCACCACTGAGTCAGAAGGTCATGAGTCCAAAGAACAGGCTGGTGTTCCCAGCGCAGTACCAAGGGAATGCCGCAGTGTCAGTGATGTTGTCTTTGAAATGAGCCAAAAATAAAAGCCTTCTGGAGGAATGAGTCAGACAGCATCTGTGGAGGCCGAGGGGTGGTCGATGTTTCGGGCTGAAAGAGTAAAGGGGGGTGGTCAGGAGAGGGGTGAAGCAGGAACTGACAGATGATAGGTAGATCCAGGTGAGGATAGCTTGATGAGTAGATGGAGCCTGATAGGGGAGGGAAGGCTGGAGATGGTGACCGAGGCTGGGGGGTGACGTGGAGATAACCAGGGCTGTGGAAGATGCAACTTGATAAGAAATGAAGATGGTGAGTGGAACCAGATTAGAGAGGGATGGTGGGTAGATGTGGACTGGAGGGAGAGGGGATCCACTGGGTGAGTCTGTACATATGGTCAGATGGAACCAGGCAGGGAAGGGAAGGAAACTAGGAAACAGGGGACTGGATGGGAGGGTGTTTGGAAAGAAGGAGATAAGCTAGAAGACCTAGATAGATCAGGTGGAGAGAGAAAGGTATTGGGGGGAGGGTTGTAAATTACCTGAATCTGGAGAATTTAATGGATTGTAGACTCCTCAGGTAGAACATGAGGAGCTGTTGTTCTGCTCTGCTCTGGGCTCGCTCCGGCTGTGGAGAAGGTCATGGACAAACAAGTCAGTGGGAATGGGGAGGGAGATCTGTATAATTTCAAGCTGACCATTGCAGGGAGACTGGAGATTTTTTTTTCTCCTGTGTTTGTGGATTCCTGCTATGTCTAACTTGATTGCCAGGTTTACAGCATCTAAACTTTAGAAGCCCTTAATTGGCTGCCAAGCTTTTTGGAATATTCTTGGGCTTTGACCTATATTAAGTGAATATAAACTTTCTGTTTCCATTTGAAACAGTCAGATCAATGTATTCCAGGTTTAATCGGCGCAGTAGTGTAGCTAGTATAGCTGCTGCCTCATAGCTCAGGCAACACATTTTACACCCTCAGGGTGAAAAGTTGCCCCTTGGGATCCTATTAAATCCGTCCTTGCATGGGTTTCCTCCCGCAGTCCAAAGATATACCAGATAGATAGAACTGACAGTGATCTTCAGGAAGGGGAAGTTGGGAGAATACATACCAGTCTTCATTAGTTAATGGTGGCAAGTGTGAGGACCTTGAATTCCTGGGCGTCAGCACCTGGGAGGTTGTGTCCTGGATCCAATGCATTGAATGTGATCGTGAAGAAGGCACACCAGCAGCACCACTTCAGCAGGAGTTTGAGGAGATTTGGTATGTCACCAATTATTCTTACGAATTTCTACAGACGTGCGATGGAGAGTGTTCCAACTGGTTGCATCACAGGCTGGTATGGAGGCCCCAATGACAGGATTGCAAGAGGTTGCAGGGGGTGTACCCTCAGCCAAGTCCGTCACGGGCAACAACCCTTCCCACCACTGAGGCAGCTCCAAGAAGGCAGTGCCTTTCATCATTTCAGACCCTCACCATCTGGGCTAAACCCTTTTCTCATTCTTACCATTCGGGAGGAGGTTCTACACTCTATGATGCTGAAACAGTTTCTCCTCCCCCACCATTAGATTTCTGAACAGTCCACGAGAAGTCTCATTATTCTGTATTTTTGCTCTATTCCTTTATGTTGTAGCTTACAGTGATTTTGTTTCCTTACACTGCATAACAAATTTCATGTCATACAGTATAAACAGTGGAAGTAAACCTGATTCACATTCCTGTCACCCTGCATGTGTTTAGGTAAAGCTGTCATCAGAGTGTATAACATTTTGATTCTAATGATGACAGGCTTCTTTCTGTAACTCCGTATCACTTGACCTGTTTTGGAGAACATGTCAGTAAAGCAAAGTTAGGCCGCCTGATTGTGAAATAATATGTAACACTTTCAAAACACTTTTGTACTTACTACAACACCAGTAAGCCAAGGCACGAAAGCTTGCAATACTAATATACCAAGCCTTTATTTTCTATTTAAGCAGAGAATAAATTGTTATGTTCATAAAGAATAACAGACTTTGAGAATCTGAGTACTACTACAGTAATTACTGATTTCTGGTGTCTAATTTGTTGTTTGGGAGTTAGCACATCTATGAAGAGGAATGAATTTTGGCACACAGCTTCTCCTACAGCAGCTACTAAGATTTCATGACAGCAATGAAGAAAGATAAAATCTCTTACATATTTTCATTTCCAGTCATTTTGAGTTCAGTGTTTTTAGTTAACATTCCTGAGGCTTCACAATTGTGGCTTGGATAAATCAGTTTATGCACAATTTCTGTATGAAATATTGCAGTCAGGAACCATTTTGGTCAATTCTCGTAAAAGCCAAAAGATTACTATTCCCTTGTGATCTGTAGAAAAAGTGGAGGAATTAAAAAAGTGGATTTCAATACGATTAGAAAAACCAAGTATGTGCTGTGTTTTACTATCCATAACATATTGAGCTAGAATTTATAAAAGACAAGTAAAGAAACAACGTTATTTTGATTTGGTGCAAATTTTCAGTTACTGACTGACTTTCACAATAAAAGTTAAAATGGTCCTAAAAGATAAGTTAATCCTGACTAGAAACTTTTGCTAGCAATTACACAGGGGTGCACCCTGCTGAGATATTTTTTGATGATGGGCATTGGATAGGTACTTGAGGAAAATATTATGTGAAACTACTGAGAAAGAATGGGGAAAAGATTGCCCTACAGGAGCTAGTATAGACATAATGGGTTGAATGGCCTTCTTCTTGTAAAAGTTTTCTAATTCTATGGTCAATAGTTAGTATATTTCTATTCTATTTAGTATAACTGACAGAATGTAATGCACCGGTTCAGTGTTTCAATCCAGGGGTTACAGTCTCTTTATAATTAATTCCCTTTATAATATTTCCATGTCTGTCATTAAAATATTAGTTCATTAGAAATAAATTATTAACGTCTGCGCCAAGATCTGAGGAATTCTGTGTAAAATGATGGCTTACAAACATTTGAAGTCAGGTATGCAAAGATTTTTGTTTACTGGATCATAAAGTGTGTGTGTGTGTGTGTGTGTGTGTGTTACTGCAAGATGAGCATTTATCGTCCATCTCTAACTTCCTCTGAGAAGACAGGGATAAATCATCACCCTGAACTGCTGTAGTGCTTCTGGCGAAGGTGCCACCACTGCGCTGTTGAGTAAAGAGTTCCAGGATTTGTACTTAGCAACAATGAAGAATCACGGAGTTGTATAGAGTTGTACATCATGGAAACAGGCCCTTTGGCCCATCTTGTTCATACATACCAAGTTGCCTAACTAAGTGGCCCCATTTGCAGATCAGTTATACCTTTTCAAATTAGGATGGTGTGTGAATTATTGGGGAACCTTCAGGTGTTGTTTCCCCCTGCACCTGCTACCCTTATTCTTCATCATGGTCATGATTAGAATGACTATCTCTGATGGGAAACTATATGGGGACTAATGGAATAATTATTGAAAGGACTTGCACATAGTGTTTAACATTACATTTTCACATTGTTCCATGAAGCGCATCTTTTTCTGTAAACATTGAAGATAAACTCAGCTTCGAAGTTACTTCACTAGCTTTGCTTCAACCTTAGCAAGGTTTTTCAAACTGCAGTAAAGGAATATTCACCCAATAAAGGAACATTGGAGGGAGAATTTTGGCTGATAACATTCCCATTAAAAAGTAAAAGTTAATTCCACTGCCAAAGTATCTGGGGAATTCCATGTAAACTATTGTTTTACTACCATAACCGGAATGGAAGCCGGAATGAATTTTGCATTCTTCCCACGTTCCCATGAGCTCTCATCAGATTTTATCACTCACCCGTACACCTTGGGAAACTTACTGCCACAACCATGGATTCAGCAGTGCAGCAGATTCGGCAATTACGCTCGAGAATATGCATGTGTCAGCTAATTATTTCATTGTGATAGTATTTAACTTCATTCATTCTTTCGTAGTGTCATCGAGACTTGGACACAGCACAGCAATGCTTTGCTGCCTGTTTGCATTTGGCCTTGCCTGAGAAATTGGATTGTCGAGTCAAGTGACTCTGAAGACTATTGGTATTTGTTTTATTTTTAGTTGTTCTTTTCAGCCACAGTGTAGGCTTTGTTTACCATTTGAGAGTTTTAGTTAACTGCTCTGTTTGGCCTAACATTTGTCTTCTTTTCCCTTTAACACTGTTCGCATTAAAGTCTGTGAAATATCGACCCGCATCAGTGTCTCTCAACCCACACTTGGGCCATACCCGAACCGGGTGACAGTCAGAGAGAAGAATAGGAGCAGACAGTATGGGAATATTTAATTGGAGCGGACTAATTACAATGGCATTAGCCAAGAACATGGGAGTGTAGGCAAGCAGCAGATATTTGCAAGCAAAACGTGGAGATTATTTAAGGAAGGCTTGCATAAGGTTCTGGATTGGTTTATACCATTGAGAGAGGAAAAGGATGGTATAGTGGAGGAGCCATAGTTGACATAAATGGCGGAACGTTGATCCAAGTGGAAGAAAGAAGCATACTTAAGGTTGAGGAAGCAAAGTTCATACGGGCTCTGGAGTTACACAATAGATTGGAAGGATCTTGAAAGGAGACTTGGGAGAGCCTGAAGGAGACATGGGAAGACCTTGGTGTGTAGGACTAAGAAAAACCTCACAGCATTCTAGATGATTGTGAAGAACAGGATGAGAGTGAGGGTAGGACCAATCATGGATAAAGGAAGAAGCATGTGTTGGAGGATGTAGGGGAAATAACAGGAGGTTAACTAGAGTAAGACCGATCAGGTATGGAAGAGTAAACATGTACCTGGAGTTGTAGAAGGTAAGGAGGGCCCTCAATCAATACTTTGCTTCAGTGTTCATCAGTGAGAGGGACTTTAGTGAATGTCAGGGCAGTGTAGGACAAGCCAATGTACTGTAATGTGTTGATGTTGAGAAAGAGAATGAGCTAGACCCCTTGAAAAATAATAGGATCAATAAGCCTCCAGGGTCAATGAGATATATCCCAGGATACTACAGGAAGCTAGGGAAGAGGTGTTGATGATTATCATTGTGTCCTCACTGGTCACAGGACTAGAACCAGAGGACTGGAGGGTGGCAAATGTTGTTCCATTGTTCAAAAAAGGTAAAAGGGATAATCCTGGGAATTATAAACCAGAGAGACTTAAATCAGTGACAGGCAAAACAATTGAGAGGTTTCTTAGGGACAGGATTTATGCATATTTCGAGAAGCACAGTCTGAGTAGGGATAGATCATATTGATTTCTGAGTTCAGATCATGCCTCATGAGCCTGTTTGACTTTTCGAGGAAGTGACAAAACAAATTGATGAAGGTAGAGTGGTGGATGTAGTATGTATGGATTTCAGTAAGGCAGTTGCCAAGGATACCCATGGAAGGCTCAGCCAGAAAGTAGAGATCCATGGAAAACTGGCAGTGTTGATTTGGAATTGGCTTGCTTACTGAAGGCAGAGGTTGGGAGATGGACCATATTCTCTCTGGAGGTTGCTGACCAGTCGTGTTCCATAGGGAGCTGTTCAGGGACTCCTGCTCTTTGTGATTTTTATAATCCAAGTGAAAGGGTGGGATAGTATTTTTGAAGATGACATGGAGGTTGGTGGTGTTGTGTTCAAGAGCTGTGAAGTAACATTGCAGCTCTATGAAACTTTTGGTTAGACTACACTTGGAGCATTGTGTTCAGTTCTGGTCATTTCACTATAGGAAGGATGTGAAAGCTGTGGAGAAGGTACAGAGGAGGTTTACTAGGAAGCTGCCTGGATTAGAGAATGTGCCTTGTGAGGAAAGGTTGAGTGAGTTAGTTTTTCTCTCTGGAGTGAGAAATGAATGATCACTTGATAGAGGTGTATAAGATTATGAGAGGGATAGACAGAGTGGACGTAGAGCTTTTTCCACAGGGTGGTAATGGCTAACACCAGAGGACATGATTTTAAGGTGAGTGGAGAAAAGTTTGGGAAAAATATCAGAGATCGATTTTTATACACATGGATTGGTTGGTGCTGGAATACACAGTGGTGAATGGTGAGTATCTGGAATGTATTGCCAGGGTTAGTGGTGAATGGTGAGTATCTGGAATGGATTGCCAGGGTTAGTGGTGAATGGTGAGTATCTGGAATGTATTGCCAGGGTTAGTGGTGAATGGTGAGTATCTGGAATGTATTGCTAGGGTTAGTGGTAGTAGCTGATACACTGGGAACATTTAAGAAACTCTTATGCAGGTGGATGAAAGAAAAATGATGGGTGCTGGCTATGTTGGAGGGAAGGGTTAGGATTATTGGTTAAAAGATCCGCACAACATCATGGGTTGAAAGACCCATACTGTGCCCTACTGTTCTATGTCGACATGGAGGAAACCCACTCAGTCACAAGGATAATGTGCAAACTCCACACTGATACAGCACTGGAAGTCCAGACTGAATCTGGTTCTCTGGTGCTTTGAAGCAGTGCCTTGATCAGCTGATCCACTGTAACTACCTTCATTTCACGAATAACTACTGTTTCTGAACAATTTTCCAGAGTGTGCTTTGTGGGAAAGTACCCATCCTTGCGATTTTTCCGTCAGCTTGAGCTGTTGGTCTGTGAATGCTCAACTCACCTGAAAGGTAAAGGCTGCAAAATTCAGCTCTGCTGGGACATCAACAATTTCAATATGTTGAACATCTTCAGAATTGTAGCATGAATCTCACTGGATAGCCCCAATGACAATACATAGCAATGATTTGAACAGAAGAACGTAATAGTTCTAACGCAACAAATAAGATGCCAGCGGAACTCAATGGGTCTGGCAGCGTCTACAGAGAGAAAGGGATAAGCAGCATTTCGAATTAACACCCTTTATTCTGGACTGAAGGCCTGGGGGGAGCTTGCCAGCAGAAAGGGGTGGGAGCAAGCGGTGGTGCAAGAGCTCCCAAGCCATGTGAATCCAGGTGAGGAAGGGTGGTTGGGAAGCGGAGGAGGGAAAAGTAGGAAATATTTCCAAGTTTAATGACAACATGAGAGCAGATGGGGTTGTGCACATTGACTGAGAAATGTTGGTTTCTTCATCTGGGCCATGCCCAACTCGATGCTGCCATCAGGCAGGAGATACAGGAGCCTGAACACCCAAACTTCAAGGCTCAAGGACAACTTCTTCCCCACTGCCTCAGGTTCTTGAACTGACCTGAATAACTTCAGTTCTACTTCAGACTGTATATCTTTTTTTCTCTCATCTTGTACTCACATTGTTATGTTTATTTTGGCCTAATTCGTTGTATCAATTATGTATAATTTATGTTAATTTATATTTGTCATGTTTGTAGTGTACTCTGCTGCCACTTCCAAAAGCTAGCTTTCATGGAATTTGTATCCTGTACAAATACTATCCTGTATCATATACAAATTTGTATATGAGCTATGTAGTACCTCCTGATGCTAATAAATCCTGACTGTGAAAACAAACCTGCAGATTCAGCAAGTAGTTAAGAAGGAAAAGGGTACATTAGTTATCATTGCAATTGGTATTGAGTACTGGAACAAGGATGTTCAGAGGCATAGAGAGAATGGACATCCTTTTTCCCAGGATGGCATTGGCTAATATGAGTGGACTTGCTTTTAAAGTGACTGGAGGATGTCAAAGGTAGGCTTTTACAGGGAGTGGTGGGTGCATGGACCGTACTGCTGGGGGTGGTGGTAGAGGGAGATACATGAGGGACATTGAAAAGACTGAAGAGAAGTTTAAGATGGTGACAGTGAACAACAGGACCAACAGGCAGACAGTTCATGAAAGCACTTACTTTACTTTTTCTTTCAAATATGATTCTACTACTAACCTGCGTGCAATTGGAATCTGTGTTTACAGTTTGATGGTGTGTTCTTGAGCCAATTGAGCATTTTGTTATCTCTGAAGGACTTTGTTGAGTTCACTGAGGAGTTTGGGGCCTGAAGGCCTGGAAGCCTGGAAGCGGGATGTGAACCCATGATTGACTCCTTTGTTTCTCTCCAATTGAAACGTTGAGCAATGTTGAAGTTGACAAAGACGAGAGTGGAGGACACGTGGACGCTCAATGCCATCCATCTGAATTTGACCAGTCTTTCTCTCCTTCTCGCTAGCTGCTGCTCCGGCAAAGTGCAGGAGCCTTGGGATCCACATGGCAAGGATTGATCAGGAAGGCTTGAGGCTGTGGACTCCTTTCGGAGGACTTTGAGGTTTATGTTGCATGTGCTTCTGGATTCCGGTTACACTCTTTTTGCTGCTTTTGAGCGACTTGATTGGGGTGATTGGTACGTACCCTGAAGACCAGCTCTGCAGTTTGCACTCAGCTGGCAGCACAGTGCTGAACTACGGAACAGAACTGAATACTCCCGGACTCCTGCTTTGATATTTGATATCCTACGTGCTGCCCGCTCACTTTTTCCTGTTCGTACAGTTTGCTCTTTCTTTGCGCATTGGGTGTTTGATATTTTCTTCAAACGGGTTCCATGGTGCTTCCTTGTTCCATGGCTGCCTGTCGGAGAACAAATCATTGTATTCTGTACACGTACTTTGATAATAAATGTTCCTCACCCTTTGCCAGCCACCTTGGCTGAAAAGAGGAGCACATTTAGAAATAGGCTAAGACAACTGTGCTGCTCCAAAGAGCATTATACAAGGTCCTTCTTACCCTTGGCCATTAGGCTCTATAATGAGTCAATCTATAGCTGGCAAGCGATGACCCCCTCCTATCAGACTGTTTGAGGTAACTTATTTTTATTCTTTCTTACTCCTCTTCTAACATTTGTGTATCTGTGCACTTGTAATGCTACTGTGACTCTGTAATTTCCTTTGGGATCGATAAATTATCTATCTTTGGTACTTCGAACTTTTTTAGTTTTTTTTGTTGCTCAGCATAACAAAACTTTCAATTTCCAGATAGATTTACATTTACAGTTTTTCCCTCACAGATATCAGCTGTCAGAACACTTCCATCAAAATATAGACGTCACCACAACATCCTATACAAAAGCCCTTATTAGTATAGCAGACAGGTTTACATCTACATACTGCAGAAAAGGTTGCCATGTTTTATGAAAACTATTTGTTTTTGAGTGTACCACACATGTCAAAAAGTCCAAAGGAATATATTCTATGATCAATTTATGCCAACCAGAAAGTCCAGGGGCCTTATCGGATATTCAACAAAGTAAAATGTTCTTCCTCGCACAAAAAGTCAGGATGTTAAAAAGTTTTTTCTGATGTGCATTAATAATATGACTGCTGGGTAAGCCTAAGAGAAAAGACATTGGGTCCAGTTCAAGCTCCATCTTCAGAATCTTTTCCATTTCACCCAAAATATCACTCCAGTATGCCTGAAGTTTGGGACAAGTCCAAAAACTGTGGATGAAAGTTCCTGTATTTACTTTACATCTAGAACACATTGGAGAAACCCCCGTCTTTAATTTCAAGAGATGATCTGGAGTCAGATGGGCTCTATGCAGAATTTTGAGTTGCAATACTTTTGTTCTATTACAAACTGAAATTTTCTTTACATTATCACAGACATCTTCCCATGTTTCAGCTGTAATTTCTACTCCCAGCCCCTTCCCTCAGGATGCTGTAAAAAGTACTAATGGAGTCTTCACCCTTAGAACAAAATGCCCTCTTTTCTATGTCAGAACTATAGAAATCAGTTAACAAAGATTTTTTTTCTGTATATAATCTCTTACCTGAAAGAAATGAAAAAGATCCTTGTTAAGTATGCTAAATTTCTGTACTATTTGACTAAAAGACATCATCGTTCCTTCATCAAACAAATCTCCTAGATGGAAAATACCCTTAGAAATCCAAAGTTTAAATTCAGAATCCATTATGCCTGGCTGAAAATCTGGACTGCCGGTTATTGGAGTGAAGGGTGATATTTTCGCTGCATTGCCCTCACTTGCCACACCGCCCTCCAAGCCCTGACTGTATTAATTGTTATTGGATTGCGACAATATTCCTTAACTAGTTTCATCTTATTGAGGAAAAGCAAATTAATAAGAGGGGACGTCCCATTCCCATTCTGATATGTCTATCCATGGCCTCCCCTACTGTCAAGATGAATCCACACTCAGGTTGGAGGAACAGCACCTTATATACCGGCTGGGTAGCCTCCAACCTGATGGCATGAACATTGACTTCTCTAACTTCTGTTAATGCCCCTCCTCCCCTTCTTACCCCATCCCTGATATATTTAGTTGTTTTTTTTCTTTCTGTGCCCATCCCTCTGCCTGTTCTCCATCTCCCCCTGGTGCTCCCCCTTTCTTTCTCCTGAGGCCTCCCGTCCCATGATCCTTTCCCTTCTCCAGCTCTGTATCACTTTTGCCAATCACCCTTCTGGTTCTCAGCTTCACCCCACCCCCTCCGGTCTTCTCCTATCATTTTGCATTTTCCCTTCCCCCCACTGCTTTCAAATCTTTTACTACCTTTCTTTTCAGTTAGTCCTGACGAAGGGTCTTGGCCCGAAACGTCAACAGCGCTTCTCCCTATAGATGCTGCCTGGCCTGATGTGTTCCACCAGCATTTTCTGTGTGTTGCTTGTATTTCCAGCATCTGCAGATTTCCTCGTGTTTGTTAATAAGAGGGCACTTTGCTTGTGAAGCTTCAATGTATAGCCAAATTGAGGAGGGGTCCCTGCAAACCCAATAAACCACATAAGATAAAAAGGAACTTAACTGATATTTTTTGATGTCTGGAAAATCCAGACCCCCTAGACTACTGGGAAGCTGTAACTTGGACATTTTAATGCAGGGTCTTTTTTTTGTTCCAGATGAAAGAAACAAACCAGCCATTTATTTTTTAATGTATTTGTTGGGTAAAAATGTCTGGAATCATTTGTGTTGGGTAGAGCAGATGAGGAAGGATGTTCATTTTGAGCAAGGATATTCGGCCAAGCCAAGAAATGGGAAGAGTTCTCCATTGCTGAAGATCCTGCTTGATCTTATCCAATAACTGTGTAAAGTTAGTTTTGAACAATTGATCAAACGTAGTTGTGATAAATATGCCTGAGTAAACAAAACTTGTCTGTGACCATTTAAAGGGGAAAACACCCTGAGTGTCAGGTACCTGCTGCAGATTCCCCAGAGGCATAGTCTCTGATTTAGTAAAGTTGACTTTATAAACTGAAAAGGTGCTAAATGAATTGATGCATTGTATAAAGTGGTGCACTGATATAGCAGGGTTTGATAAGAAAATTAGAACATCATCCGCATACAATGTAATTTTATGTGACTTTAGTCCTATGTCTAGAGCAGATACTTTGGGGTCTTGTCGGGTAACCTCAGCCGATGGCTCAATCACTAGTGTGAAAAGTAGTGGTGATAAAGGGCAGCCCTGCCGACTGCCCCTCAAAATACTAGAATTATCCGACCTAATACCATCAGTGAGAATCACAGCCAAAGGGTCATTATAAAGAACCTTCATCCACTTAATAAAATTATTGCCCAAACCAAATCGTTCTAAAGTGAAAAAAAGATACGGCCATTCAAAATGATCAAAGGCCTTTTCTGCGTCTAAGGAAACCACCGAGCCATCCACTACCTGTTGCTGACGGGCCTGAATCACGTTAAGTAATCTTCTGATATTGTTAGATGATCTACGACCTTTTACAAAACCCGTTTGATTCTCTTTTATGATAAAAGGTAACACAGTTTCTAATCACAATGCTAAGGTTTTAGGTAAGATTTTAAAGTCAACATTTAACAATGAAATAGGCCTGTAGGAGGCACAGTCTTCAGGACTCTTTCCTTTCTTAAGAATTAGGGAGATATTAGCTTCTCTCAATGATGGTGGAAGCAGACCACAATTAAATGCATGATTGAACATATTAGGCATAGGCTCTAATAATAACTCTGTGAACTCTTTATAGAATTCACTAGTGAGTCCATCAGGACCAGGGGCATTCCCACTTTGGAGCTGTCTCACGGCTTCCTGTATCTCATGTATAGATAACGGAGCCTTGAGGAGGGACTCTTGTTCAGAAGAAATACCTAGGAGATTTAAATTCCTGAAAAAGGATGCCATCCTAGATTGTCCATCATTACCTTGCTGAGATTGATACAATTTAGGATATAAATTCTTAAACACAACATTAATCATTTTAGAGTTACTAGTGAGGGTTCCTGTCCCATCCCTAATTGAAACAATAGTCTGAGAGGCATTTTTCTTTCTAGCTAAATAAGCCAAATACCAACCTGGTTTTTCACCATGTTCAAACAATCATTGTTTAGCAAATGTCAATTTTCTTTTGGCTGCTTGTGTAAGTAAAGAGTTTAATGTACAGAGTAGGGCTGTGATATTCTGTAACTTGGCTGCAGAAGGCTTACTAATATAATCCTTTTCAGCTGCTGCAAACCTTGCTTCCACTAGGCGCTGCTGTTCCGCAGCTTGTCGCTTCTTACTAGCAGAGTAGGAGATAATTAATCCCCTTGCATAGGCCTTAGCGGTTTCCTAGAGCATCGATGGGCTACTAGCTGATTTGGAATTAATAGATAGGAAAGTTTTGAATTCGGAAGTAAAGTAGTCTATAAATTTATTATCTTTTAGAATAAAATGATTCAGCCTCCAATGTCTAGATCGTGCTTAATTATCTTTGGGCTTAATGTTTAAATATACTGCTGCATGGTCAGAAATAGTGATATTTTCAATTGTGCAGGATACAACTAATTCTAGGAGCATTTTGGGGGTTAGAGAAAGGCCTATTCTGGTGTAACAGTTGTGGGGATTAGAAAAACATGTGAAGCCTTTGTCTGAGGGATGTAACAACCTCCAGACATCCACAAATCCTAATTCTCCACATAAACCCATGATTTGTTTGGACTGTGAGGAGAGCAATAGGGGACCACTAGGTATTCTGTCCATCAATGGGTTCATGAGACAATTAAAATCCCCACCTACAATAATGTTTTGTATTGAAAAGATTGTTAGTTTGGAAAAAGCATCTGTTAAGAATTTGAGAGGATGAGCTGGAGGGCAGTAAACATAGAGAATACCATATTCCTTCCCATATATTGAAGCCTTAACAATCACAAATCTCCCATACTTATCCTTAATGCAGTCTAATAACTTAAAAGGTAAATTCTTCCTAAATAAAATGGCCACCCCCATACTGCTGGTAATAAAAGATGGAAAATAAACTTGATCAAATCCATTCTGTTGCAGTTTTAGATGTTCTTTATCATTTAAATGTGTCTCCTGCAATAAGGCTATATCCACCCTTTCCTTTTTCAGGTTTAGTAGGATTTTCTCTCTCTTGATTGGTGAATGACTCCTCTTAATGTTCCGTGTACAATTTTAATATATTACTGGTCATAACCCTTTATAACAATCATTTGATGCCGGAGGAGAAGAAACCCGTCTTAAGATCAGCTGAGCAGCAATAAGTAAATTAAAAAAACACACAAAAAAGAACAAAGTGCCAACAGCGCTGAACAAGAGGACTTACCCCACACTTGGGGATATCTGAACCTATTAGCACCCCATATTCTGCCCCACTGCCAATATGACATTTAACATAGTCAAAAATGAAAACAGGGCATAATTTATTAATCCACTGATTTGTTACCGTCATGTTTAAACTTCTTCAGGCTGGAGCAGCACCGCTAATTTAAACAAATAATGAAACTGCATTAATCAAAACAAATATGTTACTCATCCTATAAGATATCTTGCCGTCGAGTAATGAAAAGGTAAAATAAAGCGACCAGCGAGCATGTTATCATCCATATCCAGGGTTACTCAATATACTGTATACATTCTTTAGCCCAATGTGTCCACAAAAGTTTTAGCTTTGCCAGAAGAATCAAATATCTTGGTGATCCCGTTGTAGGTGATTTTCAGCACTGCTGGGTATAGCATGAAGTACTGGATTCTGGATTCTCTCAGCCGCTTCTTTATCTGGTCGAACTCCTTGTGCTTCCGAATAACGGCTGCCAAAAAATCTTGAAAAAACTTAAGCCTGGGTCCCTCATATACTAAAGCCTGGGCATCCGTCCCACGGCATCTCGAAGCCTCCATCACTCTTTGTTTATCACCGAAATTATGGAACCGTACGAGGACAGGTGGAGGGCGTTGGCCTGGGGCTGGTTTTGGAGCCAGCGTACGATGAGCTCTTCCCACTTTAATCCATCCAGCCTTGGTTTCCAAATCAAGGAAATTACGCAGCCAGCCCTCAAAAAACTTCGCTGGCTGGCTGCCATCTGTACCTTCAGGTAGACCGAAGATTCATATATTCTTTCTCTGTTCTCTGGTTCATCAATATAGTCAGACAGGCTTTGAACTTGCTTTTCTAGCTCCTGGATGCGTCTTTGGGCTTGATCAGTTACAGTCTGTACCGCGGAGACTCGGCCCTCGGTCGTTCCTGTATCAAGATTTTTAAGCTCCAATGTGTGGTTCTGGAGTGTTAGAGAGAGTGGACCCAGATTCTCATCCATCATTTTGGATATGTTCTCCATAACTTCCTGAATTACTTGATGAAAAGCAGGGTCCAACATGTTAGCATAGCTAGCAGCAGCTAGCTCCTCAGCCCTGGGCGAATGCTCTGTGCACCCATGTTGGCTGCCTTTTCAGTACCTTTCGATGGCATGGTGTTGAAGCAGCTCAAAAACAATACTCATCAATGTTCATGTCATTAAATCCGACACTAGTACTTTGAAACTTTGAATCTTTGAGACTCTTTAGATAGGAACATGTTTGAATATAAAATGGAGAGTTTTGTGGGAGAGAAGAATTAGATTCATCTTGGAGTAGGCACAACATTGTGAGCCAAAGGGTCTGTACTGTTGTGTTGTTCTATGTTTACATCAATGATGCAATATTTTGGTGAAAATACACCCAGGATACTCTGCAGTTTTGGTCTTTTTGCTTCAGAAAGGATACTCTTGCAATATAACAGTGGTTCATGAACTTTAGTCTTGAGTTGGCAGGAATGTAATCTAAACAGAGGTTTGATTTTCCTGTGCATTCACTTGAGATTAAAAGGATGAGAGGAGAGTTCATTGACGTGTAATTCATTTCTGACAAGGCATGACAGTTTGGTTTTTAGGGAAGGCATTGGCCCTGATTGGGGAGGGAAGTTTAGATTGCAACCTCAAAACTGGAGGCTTCACAGGAATCAGGTGACTTTTTTCTCTCTCTGAGGATGGTGGCCCTGGGGATTCTCCACCACAGAAGACAGTGGAGGCCATGTCTTCTAATATAAAGAAGGAAGTAGATTTCTAAATGGAAAAGACATCAAAGGGTGTGTGAAGAGAGTGAAGAGATGATATTGGGATCACAGATCATGTTAAATGGAGGGGTAGGCCTAAAAATCCTAACGCCTCCTCCTTCTCGCGAATTTCATCACATTGGAGAGAGGGCACCAGTACCTCGAGGCTCATACATGTGAGTTCCTGATGTCAATCATTGTGAACATTGATTTACACTGTGCTGCCTTATTGGAGCACACCAATGTTGAGTGCTCACCAGGAAGATTTGCTCAACAGGAAGGATCTCCTTATGCTGTCAATTGCTGCTTATTATATTAGTTGGACCAGGGCTCTTGCATCGGTACACATGTAGGGGTTAGGTGGATAAGTCAAGTCTATTGTCATGTGCACAAGTACAATGGAAATACTCAGACCATAAATTATATAAGACAGTGAGGGAAAAAAACAACGCTTGCTCATCACTGCCTGCCCTCAATGTGTTCTGTCCAATTCCTCCAACCAGCAGCCCTCTGGGTTCCATTGTTGCCACTGGACCCCTAACATTTGTGGTCCCACACGGCCATAGATTTCATCACGGATTTTCCACCATGGTGACCAAGATAGTGATAGTGATAGTGCAGCCCAATTCATTACTCTCCCAACACACACAAAATGCTGGTGGAGTGCAGCATTACTCTCCCCAAACTTTAGTCAGCCTCTGAGACAACAGGCCTTGCTCTGCAACGTGAACTTCACCTCCACTGTTTCCTCAGGACATTAAGTTGGACTGGGCCCATAATTCGTCTTCCACTTCCAGCAAGCCTTCTGCTCCCTCTTCCGCACCTCAGTGAGTCTGTCCTCTGGATGTTATCTGCAGACCAACTGTCAGTCAGGAAGAGCCAATCAATAAATGGGGAAGTTTCTGCAATGCTTCACTGCCTCTCACCTTTCTACCTGGAAGAAGTATCTGGTCTGGGCTGAACTGCCCTACATTCTAGACATCTCATCTGCACAGGTACATCACCCTTTGAAGTGCTTCATGGCCACCCGGTGAAGGAGCCAATGCTGGATGCCCTGTCCACCAGGGCTCTAGTTCGCTCTTGCTGGAATGCTTGGAAGGGCATGGTAGGACATCCTAGCTGCCAACTGCACCTACTGCCAAGCTAACCATCGTTGGTGCCCAGCCAGACCACTCCGGCCTGGGGACCCTGTCTAGTTGTCCACCCGAGATCTGCCCCTGCATGCTGACTCCTCTTGCCCAGTTCATTGATCCCTTTAAGATTACCCATCGCATCAACCCAGTCACTTACCACCTCCAGCTGACGCTGTCCCTCAGGATCACACCTACCTTCCACATGTCCTGCCTCAAGCCTGTTGTCCATGGGCCTCTGAGCCCACCTATGCCTGCTCCTCCAGAACCAAGAATGGTGGAAGGTGTGTCAGTGCACGCAGTTTGCTGGCTGAAGGATTCACATCATCTGGGACAGGGTGCACAGTACCTGGTTGACTGGCAAGGGTACCACACAGAGGGGAGGTCTTGGACTCCATCCAGTTTCATCTTGGATCCACTGCGCATCAAGGAGCTACGCTGGACCCATCAGGATCATCCTGAGCTGTTGGCTGCCAGCACTATTGGAGAGTGGTTCTGTCAGGCTTCCCCCCAGTCTCTACCCAGCTAACAGGAATCACCTGCCACTCATCACCTGCAGCCTATTTAAACCTAGTTCTCATCCGCAGTCCTTTGTTCACCCATTCTCTCTGGTTTAGTGGTCCCTTGTGGCTTATTATTTTATAGTTTATTTATAAAAATTGGTTCCTTAAGCTTATTATATCCGGGGATGGTAATGGAGTCAAGCTCCCATTACTTGTTAAATACTCCCAATGGTGTGTGTCTCAAATAGCCTCTGATAATCAAGTCCAACTCCTGGCTTTCACATTTGGCTTAGCTACTAATCCTGGTGGAACCATTTCTATTGACAGGAGAAGGGGCAAAGCCAAGTTATTGGCACCTTAAAACTGGTCACTTTGGGCAGATGGGGCTTGTCAGCCGTGGTTGGCGGCTCATCTAGGAGAGGGAAAACTCTGATCTCAAACCTCCACTGCCATGCTTCTCTGCCCACTCATGGGAAGGCGTCGGGAGTAAATCCCGAGGGAAAAATCCGGAGCTGGAGTCCCTAAGGGAGTCCTACTTTGAGCTCAATGTTGATTGGCAACTCCTGTGATGCTGCTGGTACTGAACTGTATCAGTCTCTGCCGTTCCTTTGGGTTCATCAGATGTGTGGAGAGGGGGAGCTCACGACATGGGCAACAGCTTACTCTCAAATCGCACTGCCCAGGTATGTGTATCTAGAGAGCTAGGACACAATATCCACGGTCATCTCTGACCAACAGAGGCCCTCACCTCAAAATATTGTTTACTGCTAAATCGTCTCCACTGTTCTGCTTTTTGGTCAAGCCTCCTCTACATCTCTGGACATAGATACAAATACATTGAAGACTGGTTTTTATTATTAATGCTTCCCATTACCCATAACTACTGATTATTCACCCTCTGCTCCCTTGCCTCCCAGCAAAACATTAGAAACAATGAGGTATGTTTAGTCCATCACAAAGATCTGGAAGGATTGAAGCTGGTTTCTTTCCAGATCTCAGGCTGGTTTTTAAAGCCTGCAGGAGAGTGAAAGGAGGACAACCTTGTTCCTGATTTAGTGAGATTTTCCCTCTGTTTGACAGCTGAGCAACAAAGTGAAATGAGGTTGACATGTTCTTCACCTAATCTCAATAACTAGTCTGTAGCTTTGTGGAAAGGAGAGGTAGTAACCAGCAAACCTTAATGTCTCTTACTGCTTTGTAAATTCCTGTTCTGTGATTCTAACAGCACAGATAGAGGCCATTCAGTCCATTGGGTCTATGCCAGCTTGCAGCGGTGCAATCCCATCAGCACTACTGCCCATTAAACTTTTAGTTTGTTTCTTTCATGTATCCATCAACTTGATTTTTCAGTTACTTACCTCCATCCATAGTTTAATGAAAGAGACTGGATCATTTAAAAGTAGCAAAGAAATATCAAGATATGGAGAGAGCTGAAATGCAAAGCCTTGGAAGTTGAAGGTATGGCTGGAAATGAACAAGAGGCAAGAACTAGAGCAATGTAGAAATCTCAAATATCTGGAAGATATTACATTCAGAGGAAGGCTGTAGAGGGTTTTGAGAATTTTGAAATCAATGTACTCCTTAACTGTGAGGATATGTGAGTCATCAAGGGCCAGCACTGTGGGTGACTAGTATGAGATAGGACAGGAGTGCCAGAATTTTGGGTAGCTCCAAGTGCTCAGAGAGCAAAGCAAAAGTGAGCAGCTAGGGGTAGTCACATCTAATGTTCTGATGATAATCACGGTGCAGATGAGGATTTTGGCAGCAAATGAGATCAAACAGGCCAGAGGTTTCTAACATCAACCGATTCAATAATCTTAATGACTCTAAAGGGGGTTATTGAGGAAGTGAAGTGAAGCAGGTGCACATTGAGAAAGAAAAGAAACTGGTTTGATTCTGTCTAGGACAGTTATTCCTTCAGAAGAAACATTGCCTATAGTTTAACTTCAAGATTCTAATCTCGAGACTCAAAGCAGCTGAACCAATTGTATGTCTTCATATGTGACAAATAAAATAGTTTGGTTATAATCAGACACCCTATTTTCTCTTTTTGTCATATCTCACAATGAATACAGTATTTCTTCCAGATTTTCTGATCTAAGACTTCCATTGAGATGGGAACTGGGACTGTGACCCCGGATTTAATTGTGTATTTTCTACCTTTGCCTCTTGTTGCTTATTACAAGTTCATCCCACAAATGCTCTTTCAATCCAAACTGGGTGCTCTCCTGAATGCATAGACTAGTTAACACTATGAATGTAGACAACCGTGTACTGCTTATTATTTCCTGTCTTCAGATGTCTCTGGTTACTCCTGATAAGCAGCCACGCCTACATATGAACAAGCACCCATTATATTATTAATTTCAACAAAACATACATATTCATTCATACGACTGGCAGAACTAATTTCTTTCTACTTTTATTGACACCATTCATGGACTCATGTTTACCACAGAATAATTTTTGCATACTTTCCAACTTAGGGACAAAATCTGTAAAAATGGAAACTATTCATTATCTGGGCACGGCCTGTATATTTTTTAGGAATAAAGTTTATTTTTTGGAATTAAAAAGGGGCATGGTAACGTAAAGGTTAAGGCAATGAACCAGCGTCAGTGTTCTGGATTATTCATCCGGAGACATATGCTCTGATCCCACAGAGCAGTTTAACTGCATACAATGGAATAAAAAGTTAGCTTCATTAACAAGCTGCATGAAACTGTTGGATTCTTCTTGTATAAAACCCCATCTGGTTCCCCGTTATTGTACAGAGGACAGTATGTGCCATCTCAACTAGCTTACATATTACTTGGCATAGACACAGTGGGTCAAAGGTGCTGTACTAGGCAGAACATCCTTGTGACTATTGCATTGACTTTTAGCAGGCCCTTGGGAAGGGTATCAAAATTGCAATTGTAAGTCTTCCACATCATGTGAATTTTAAAAAAATACCTAGGAATGTGATGGGGTAGTACTGGGATAATACTGATGAATTCTTGCAGGGAATTTATTTAGTTCAAGTCCTTGGCATTGTTAACCACCAAGCCATGGGAAGCAGCTGGTTGAGTATGAATTCATTTATTGTTGCATTCCTAGGCCAGATTGTATCCACTGAGACCTGTCCCATGATATAACTGCATTTGCTTTTCAATATTGTGTTGTTCTGTTACACATAATGTGCAACACACATTTTTAAAATTATGGATGACATTTCATATTTTGTTGTCTTATTGCTCATTACAAAAAGTCTTTCTAATTGATAGATTTTGTCTAAAGAGAGATGCAGTCGATAGGAACTTTTTGAGGGTGAAGAAATTGCTACAGCTAATTCACACATAGCTCCCCCATGGAATGACCTTTATAATCTGATTTTTGACTAGCCAGGACTGAGTGCCAACTCAATACGATATTCTGGAATCTGTTATCCAGAACAGGCACCCAGGTTACACCTTCTGCTTCTAATCTTGTTGTTCTCAAGTGAACTCCATCGTCCTGTGCAGTCGTAGAGAGATACAGTATAAAAACTGGTCCTTCATTGAGCACCCAGTTAAACCACATGCACACAAGAACATGCAAACTCCACATCAACAGCATGTGAAGTTAAGATTGATCCTGGATCTCATATATAAGACCATAAGATTGATGCACCATCAATAATTCTCGGAGACATGAGGCGAGATATCGGCTTTTATTGGCTGGAAGAAAGAACAAGCAGCAATTGACCACCATGCTACATCCTGGAGACTGAGAGGCCGGGCTCAGGCCCCAATCGCCTTTATATCGGGGTCTGTGGGAGGAGCCACAGGAGCAGTCAGCGGGGGGGCGGGGGGCATGTCCAGACAGGTATATGTAGTTCACCACAAAGATATAGGAGCAGAATTGGGCCATTTGGCCCACTGAGCCTACTCCGTGTTGGTTTCATTTATATGAAATCCTTACACACTTGATACAAACGCAATACGCCAGCTTCTGTATCTGATCACTGTTCTTTATTCAAGCGAGTACAAGCTTTTGGAGGATCACTTAACAAACTTCGCTGTGCTTGCGGAGCCCTGTCAAGCGATACCCTCCAAATAAGGGAACAATCCTCCCTTTTATAGGGTTTTACACCACAGTCAGTCACGTATGTCAGATACAGTTTTTAGCTACCCCCACAGTCACATGCCTAGCAACAGTGATAGTACGAGACAAAGACCACCTAATCACCTACAAGCAGAGGTAAAGGTCAGCCACCCGAGAACAATGTGTGCCATTAGATAGTTCCTTATTTTTCAAACGTAGTTTCTTACCTTTAGCCTTAGCTCAGCATTTTCAGAGAACAGAGTTAAATTAGATTGTCACATCCTGCATGTGAGACAAGGAAGCCCGTGGCTTAGCTTAGCACCCAATTTCTTACATATCAGCAGGATAAATTAACCCTTTAACATCTCACTGTGCCACTTCATCATGGCTGATCCAATTTTCCTCTCAGCTCTAACCTCCTGCTTCTCCCCGTATCCCTTCATGCCCTGACCAATCAAAAATTGATCAAACTCTGCCTTAATTATACATGAGGACTTAGCCTCCACAGCTGCCTGTGGCAAATAATTTCACAATTCACCACTCTCTGGCTAAAGAAATTCCTCCTCATCTCCGTTCTAAAAAGATGCCCCTCTATTCTGAGGCTGTGTCCACTGGTCTCAGAATCTCTCAGCATAGGAAACATCACATCCACTCTATTAAGACCTTCGACCTCTCAATATGTTTCAATGAGGTCACCCCTCAATTTTCTGAATTCCAGCTAATACGGGCCCAGAACCATTAAATGCTCTTCATATGACAAGTCATTCAATCCTGGAATCGTTTTCGTGAAGCTCCTTTGAACCTTCTCCAGTTTCATCACATCCTTTCTACAATAAGCGGCCCAAAACCGCTCACGATGCTTCATGTGAGGCCTCACCAGTGCTTTATTTACATCGTTGTTTCTACATTTTAGACCATATTGTGAGGCAATTGGTTCTACCAACTGCACTACAATGCTGCATCTAGAACAGATGATGAGTGGGCTAGAAGCAATTAACAAATGGCACTTATTGTGGCATCTTTCAGATGAAAACTGGCAACAAACTCATCAGAAGTGGCAAGAGGCAAATAAAAGTATTAGGCAGTAGGGAAGGAAATGGAGAACATGGTGTTACTTGCAGAGAGGCCCTATCCAGTCAAGTGAATTTAGCTTATTGTGGTGTGAGCAAGTACAGGTACAATGAAAAACCTGCTTCTGGCAGTATCAGAAGGACATGGATTCAGACACTACACAAAGCATAAATTACAGAAGGTTGCGAGGAAAAGGAACATGTAAAGAGCAAATAAACATAGAACGAGAACAATGAGACGTGGCAGGGACTCAAGAAGACAACATCATTCACCCAGGACGCTTGCATCAGAATCTTGCCCTATTCTCAGTACTACCAACAGGGAGGAGAAATAGGACCCTAATGACTCACCATTAATGATTCAGTAACAGCTTCTACCCCGCTGCCATCAAATTTCTGAATATCCGTGAACCCTTGAATATGACCTCATTATTCCATTTTTTAAACTTTGTGATTTATGGCAATTCTATATGTTTGCACTGTGCTGCTGCCAATAACAACAAACTTTAAATCATACACGTCAGTGGTAATAAATTTGATTCTCACTCAAAGTTCAAAGCAAATTTTATTATCGAAGTACATCTACGTCATCATAGACTACCCTGAGACTCATTTCTTATTGGCATTCACAATAAATACAAAGAAGCACAATAGAATCAAAAGCAGAGCAAGGAATTCATAAGAACATAAGAAATAGGAACAGGAGGAGGCGATCCGGCCCATCGAGCTGGCCCCGCCATTCAATAAGATCATGGCTGATCTGTCCATAAACTCAACTCCATCTACCTGCCTTTTCCCCATAACCCTTAATTCCCTTAAGTATATTTAAAATAAGTATATTTTTAAAACCTATCTGTTTTTTTTTTAAAATATACTTAGTGAAGAAGCCTCAACTGCTTCCCGGGGCAGAGAATTCCACAGATTCACCATTCTCTGGGAAGAACAGTTTCTCCTCATCTCCGTCTTAAATCTTCTCTCCTGAATCTTGAGGCGATGTCCTGCAGTTCTAGTCTCACCTACCAATGGAAACAACTTTCCTACTTCTATCTTATCTATCCCTTTAAAAATTTTGTATGTTTCTATAAGATATCCTCTCATTCTTCTGAATTCCAGAGTCTAGTCCCAGGTAACTCAGTCTCTCCTCATAGGTTAACCCCTTCATCCCTGGAATCAACCTGGTGCACCTTCTGTGCACTGCCTCCAAAGCTAGCATATCCTTCCCCAAGTATGGAGACCAGAACTGCACACAGTACTCTGGAAATTCAGAAGTTTATTTCTGCATTTTCCATTTCATCAATAAATGTAAGTTTTGGGTATCTTTAGACAAGATTCTGTTCCACATACAAATCCACATTCAATGAAGCCTTGCATTTGTGGCTTTAACAAATGTGGAGAGACTGGCAGAGTAATTGGTTGTTTGCTGTCCCATTTTGTTGCGGATTTACCCTTCAGGAGACAGGGCTTCTCATATAATCTTCACAGCAAAGTTTTTACAAGTCTGCATAACTTTGGTGCATACCTTGGCACATTGAAGGTCTGGGATTGTTCACCAGACATTGTGCTACGCCAGTATATATTTTCTCATGAGTTGATCACTGAATTACATTCATTTTTTTCTTTCAAGACAATCCAACATGGCATCCAAAATGATATCCGCAGTCGTTCATTTCTACGAAATCACTCCCTGTGTTTTGTCCACTGATGTTATGAATGTCCTGACCTCAGCATTTTAATTAGTTCCTCCTCAAAATATTTTAATGAAGCATTGCACTTCACACTAACTTGTTCTGAAGATGAAATTTCTCTTGCGAAAAGAAATGTATATGAGTTTTCAACCAACATTCTTTGCCTGAAAGGATTCCACCCTACCCCACCCCATCCCTCAGGACTTCCAATGGGCTGTGAGGGGGGGGGGGCTTATTCTTCCGGAGAAGTTGAAGGTCTTCTTGCTAACATATGGCAAACTTCGCAAGGTTCATACAGAAAGCCAAGAATGTAACACTTTGGTCTGGAGTCTCATATTGGGATACACATGTAGAGTATCAGAGTAACCTAGTGTGAAACAGGCCTTTTGGGACAACTTGTTCATGGTACTCACCAAGCTGGACCTCCTTTCCCACATTTGGCCAATATCACCCTAAGCCACGTCTTTATATGTACATCCAAATGTCTTTCAAATATTATTGCACCTGCTCCAAACATTTTTGCTGGCAGCTCATTCCATGTATGCTCTGCACATTGTATGAAAATGCCGCCCCTCTCATCTTAAACCTACAACTTCTAGTTTATAGTTCCCCTTTCTTGGGGAAATTAGAGATTATGTACATTCATCTATCTATGCCTTTGTGATTTTATGCACCTCTAGAAGTTCATTTATTCTCCACTCTGCTTTTGAGCACCTAGACAACAGGCCGCTGCTTATCTATTACAGCTCAGTGTTCAATACCAGCGTTCCTTCAGCATTAATCACCAAGCTTCAAATCCTCAGTACTTCTCTCTGCAACTGATATTTGACTTTGTTATCAAGAGACTTTAGTCAGTATATTTAGATAACAACATCTCCTCTTCAATAACAATCAACACAGGCATATCTCAAAGATGCCTGCTTAGCCCACTACTCTATCCTCTCTACAGTTATAAATGTGAAGCTAAACTCAGGTCAAACTTCATGTATAAATTTGCAGATGACACCGCTGTTGGTAGAATCTTAGATGGTGATACAGGGATGCGCAGGAGTGAAAAAAATTGACTGGTTGAGTGATGTAACAACAATCTTGCACTCAATATCAGCAAGACCAAAGAAGTGATTGTGGACTTCAGGAGGGGGTAGTCAGGAGAACACACAACAGCCCTTGTTGAGGTGCCAATGCTGGAAAGGGTGAGCAGATTCAAGTTCCTGGGGATTAACATCATGGAGGATCTATCCTGGGTACATATATCGATGTAATCATGAAGAATCTGCTCTACTACTTCATTAGAAGGTTGAGGAGTTTGATATGTCACCAGAAACGATTCCAAATTTCTATGGATGTACAGTGAAGAGCCATTCTGACTGGCTGCATTACAGCCTGGTATGGAGGCTCCAAAGCACAGGATCACAAGAAGCAGCAAGGGCCATAGACTGAGACAGCTCCATCACGGGCACAATCCTCCGCTCCCCACTGGGCACCTCCCGAGTCTGCAGTTCCTGCATCTCCCTCATCAATCAGCTTCGAACCTACCAAGTCAGAGACAATCCAAGTATTCTCCATCTGGAGGGATGCCCTACGAGAAGAGAAACATTGTGGTAATATCATCAGATAAAAGGTTCAAATTGCCCCTTAGCTGTGTAACTAAGTACTCAGTTAACGTAAGGACCAAGGGAAAAGTGATTTCTGTTTCTCACTGCCTTTCTCCCTTTCTTCCCCATATGTCGCTCTCTCTCTTTCTCCCATCCATTTGTTATTATTCCACTTTCTGTCTCCACATCTCCGTGTCTAAATCTTTCACAGTGTGAGTGGGATATAGCATCTGTAGGAGGATATTAAAGTTAATTGAGAAGTAGCAATGTAAACACTGGTGGAATGGGAACTGCCTATTACAACAAACGTTCAGTGCCACATCTGTAAAAGTAACTTCCCCATATACTTCAACTAAGCTTCATAACCGTTAAAGTAATGCGATGATGCAAGAGAGAAAATCCGCAGATGATGGGAATCTGGAGCAACACGCACAAAACACGTGAGGAATTCAGCAGATCAGCCAGCATCTGTGGAGGGAAATGATCAGCTGATGTTTTGGGCTGAGACCTTTCATCAAGAGCTTTTCATCAAAGTGCTACGCTCTCTGTGAGCATTTCAGAGCTCGAATGTGGCAGTAGGTCCAGAAAAAAACTAAAACATCTTCACAGTACATTTTCAATGAAGTATAGCCTATTTGTACAGCAGACTAATCTGGGAGTGTAAAAGGTGTGAGAAATCTTAGATTATTTATGTCAATAAACTTGTCTGAGTTAATTTGTAGTGGATTAGATTCATATTACCACATTCTGTATTACCTATGCACAATTATCTTTATGTTCCTTAGAGCAAAATGGCTGCAGATCTGGAAATCCATAATAAAAACACTCAGCAGGTTGGAAAGCATCAGCATAGTGAGGTAACAAATGAAGTTAAAGATGCTGGCTTGCCCACAGAAGGCAAAGAGTGATTCTGCATGGAGGTTGGTCACCAGTGGAGTGCCTCAGTGATCTGTTCTGGGACCCTTACTCATGACTCCAATTTCTTATCAGATTCCATCACCTTCAGCCCTTTGTCACCTCCACCTATCACCTCCCAACCTCTGTCACTATTTCTACTCTTCCCTCTTTCATCTGCCTATCGGCCCTCCTCACCTGGCTCCATCTCTCACATGCAACCTCTTGCTTAACCCCTCTTTTTCCTATCTTTCACTGTCTTTCCCTATCTTTCACTGCAGACAAAGATCTCAATGTGAAATGTTAAATGCCCGTTTCCCTCCACAGATGTTGCCTGACCTGCTGAGTTCCTCCAGTAGTTAGTTTTTATTCAACCATTCCATTAGCCTATTGACCACTGCGTTATCCTGTCCTGTTATTTTTAAGGATCTGTGCATATACTTTCCTCTATTTAATATGATTACCACCTACTGTTGTCCTGGAAACACTAACTTGCACGCTCTCACCCCCAGAGTGTTTCTCTGTCTTCAGTAATTGATTGTTCTCATGGGTGACAGTTTTATTGTGTCCTGTTCTTACAATGCTGGCTGCATTGTCCTTGAATCCAGCAACAGTTCTTGGTGGAGAGGGAGCCAACTGGATAGAAAATAGGGCTACCCTAATCAAACATTGCAATGCCACTTGGTCAGTATTCTTCTTGTAGTTGGCAGCCATCAACATTCTGTGAGCAACTCGTCTGGCTCTCATATACACTATGGCATATTGCAATAATTGTCCTATTAACAGAAACTTGGATTCACTTCAGAAAGTGTTTACAATAAGTGAGTCAAATCCAGAAAGAATAAGCTGCGTCAGCAAGGCCACTAGCTGGCAACTCTTTGCCAGACAAGGAATACACAGGATATGAAATCCTCAGAAGCAATTAATTAAATTTCTTCTGAGTGTTGGTGCGTGACCAAGTGGCTAAGGCATTGGTCTAGTGATCTGAAGGTTGCTAGTTTGAGCTTCAGCTAAGGCAGAGTGTTGTGCCCTTGAGCGAGGCACTTAACCACACATTACTCTGCGATGACACCGGTGCCAAGCTGTACCAGCTCTTGCCCTTCCCTTGGACAACATTGGTGGCGTGGAGAGGGGAGACTTGCAGCATGGGCAACTGCCAGTCTCCCATACATCTCTGCCCAGGCCTGCGCCCTGAAAACTTTCCAAGGCACAACTCCATGGTCTCATGAGACTTACGGATGCCTATATAAAATTGTTTAAATAAAAAGGGGAAATTCGGCAAAAGCAAGGCATCCCTGCACACACCGTGCATTTGCAGAAATTAATTTACTTCTTCCATGCTCTGTGTTCTTCTGAGAGCTTCCTGTTACTTCCATCCAGTCTGATCCCTCCACAGTCTATCACAGTCTTAAGCAAGCCTGAGGAACAGCAACTCACCTTCCTCGGGTATAGGCTGCAAGATGCAGCATCAAACTCTCCAATTTCTCCTGATTCCCTTTCTCTGCTCACGCCAGAATGAGCAGTTCTGGTATGTGGTATGCAATTCCACTCTCCGTTACAGGAATATAGATCACATACAGGCAGATGAGACCTAGTTTAATTTGGCATTGCGTTTGATACAGATATCATGGAGCAAAGGGCTTGATCCTGTGCTTTAGTGTTCTACGTAAGTCATCAGTTTTTGATATTGGCTCAGTTCCTTTTCCTCTCCACTAACACAAGCTGACCTGCAATGTGAGACATATCACACTTCTCAGAACCATTAACAGCCCACTCCCATGGCTTCACAATGTCTGAGATATTCCTTTTATCCTGTCCGTCTCTCCTCACTTTCACCTCCTCTGCCACTTCTTTTTTGTTCTCTTTCCCAACTCTGCAAAAGGATGACCAAGGCTGTTTCCCTCTCTGCAGGCGCTGCCTGACCTGCTGGATGTTTCCTGGTTTTGTTGCATTTTCTTCTAATTCATTTCTTCACGGTAGGCAGATCTGCTAGTTTTCAGGGCTTCACTGAAAACCTGCTCCAGCTCAAAATACTCCCCTTGATCTGGTATATTTCCACTGGATCGGCATATGCAAATGAGTCCCACATACGTGACTGGTGGCACAAGTGGAAGAATGGTGATGACTAGGAACTTGGAAAGAGTTTCAACCCAGCCACTGAGCCATGGAGTTAGTCAGCATGGAAACCAAGTCCACACTGACCATCAACCCGCTACCACTACTCCCATTTTATTCTCACTCCAACTCCATCGATTTACCCTCTTCCCCCCATCCCCCACAGATCCTACTGTTACCCTCCTTCTCCCACCCCACCCAGAATGTACCATTCACTAGGGACAACTTATAGCGGCCTATTAATCAATCAGCCTGCACACTTTTGGGATATGGGAAAACATCCAATCTCCACACTGACAGTGCTAGAGATTGGGATTGAATCCAGGTCTCTGGGACTATGCCACGGGAGCTTGGAAAACAAAGTTATGAGGGGTGATTGATGAGTTTGTGGCCTAAGGTAGGAGTAAATTTTAGAAAACCTAGCACATTTATTTTCCAATTTAGTCCCCTCCCACATTTACACACTTAGTCCAGTGGTCATGGAGCATACGGATCTTGGACCTCCAGAAAGTTTTCACAGATGGGTGATTGATAAGTTCGTGGCCTAAGGTAGAAGCAGGTGAGTTGTACAGCTCTCGTTACATGCACATGCAGTTCAACTCTTTGAGTGATTATGCAGAAAGTTTGAAGTTAATAACTCATCGGGGTGATTGATATGTTCGTGGCCTAAGGTAGAAGGAGATGAATCCTTCTCCCCTGTTCTTTCCCCACCGTCCCCCACATACTGTATCTTCTTTAGCCGTGACCTCATACATTATGAAGACCCTAGAGAGGTTGGTCCTGGCTCACCTCTGCCCCCTGGTCAGATCAGCCCTTGATCTCCTGCGTTGCCTACCAGGAGCAAATTGGAGTCGATGATGTTGTCATCTAGCTGCTGAACAGAGCCTACTCCCCTTTGGATAAGCTGGGCAGCACTGTGAAGATCATGTTTTTGATTTCTTAAGTGCCTTCAATACCAAACAGTTCTCCTTGCTGGGGGAAAAGCTCTGTTCAATGCAAGTTGGCACTGCCATTGTATCCTAGAAAATGGAACAGCTGACTAGCAGACCACAATTTTTGTGGCTTCAGAGCTGTGTGTCAGACATGTCTAGAAGCAGCACTGGGGCCCCACAAGGGACCTTATTGACTCCCTTCTTGTTTACCCTGTATACCTCAGACTTTAGATACAACACTGAGTCATGTCATCTGCAGAAATTCTCTGATGACTCAGCCATAGTTGGGTGTGTAAAGGGAGGACAGGAGGATGAATACAGGGCCCCGGTGGAGGACTTTGTCAAATGGTGCAAGCTGAATCATCTGCAGCTCGACATCAGTAGACAAAAGATACAGTGATGAGGAGAATGAGGTTGTTTGGAGAATGCAAGCCTCTCCGTCACATGTTCTGCCAGTCTGTTGATACCAGTACAATCTCCTATGTGGTGGTGTGCTGGGGCAATGACATCAGCATGGGTGATGCCAAAAGGCTCAATAAACTGATTGGAAAGGCTGGCTCTGTTATAGGAGTCAAACTGGACACACTGGAGGCTGTGGTCGAACAAAGGACCCTAGGGAAAATCCTGGCAGTTCTGGACAGTGGTTCTCACCCTCTGCACACCATTTTGGCTAAACGGAGGGGCACTTTGAGTAACAGACTAAGACAACTGCACTGCCCCAAAGAGCGATACATGAGGTCATTCTTACCTTAGGCCATTAGGCTCTACAATGAGTCAACCAATAGCTGTGGAAGTGATGACCCCCTCCTGTTAGACTGGGATAACTTATTTTTTATTCTTTCTTGCTTCTCTTCTAATATTTGTATTTCTGTGCACTTGTAGTGCTACTGTGACACTGTAATTTCCTTTGGGATCAATAAAGTATCTATCTATCTATCTATCTATCTATCTAGTGAACCAGATGGTAGTCTTTAATGACAATCCTGTAGTTTCATGGTTACTGGTTCCAGATTTTCATTCCAGATTGACTTAATTAACTGAATTAAATGCACAGCTGTCATTGTGGGATTCAAACATAAGCCTTTGGATCATATGTCCAGTTCCTGCTTTGCTAATAATTTTATCACCAGTTCATTCCTAGCCCACTGCCCATTGGCTGCATTTGTTCATTTTCTGCATCGAATCCAATGTCCGGACCCATTTTTTTTTGCCTGCTTGCAGTTTTGTAACAATTGGCTAAAAGGAATGCTTAGTGGGAGGCAAGAAGGCTCTCTACTTGTTTTCTGTGACATAGGCAGCTATTTTGTCCTTGAAGACTGTGCAGAAAATCCAATTGGTCCCTTGGCATCAATGAAGTATGTCTGTCTGACACTTCTCCTATTTCTCTGTAACCTATCTCTGGTCCATCCGTCTCCAACTTCTTTGATTTTTTTTTGCCAGCCCTCTGCACCAGAATGTTGCCAGTGAGCCGGCCATGCCAGATGTCCAGACCTAGTTGACCACTAACCAATTTGGGTCAGGAGTCACATATAGTTCTGGTCAGGCTGGGGTCCTCCTACTGAAGCAAATGAGTGAATGCAATATTTTATTGTAATAATGACCTGGTAGTTTAACAGCTACTGATATCAGATTATTTAATGAGTTCAGTTCAGGTTCTTCATCTGCAGCTGACAGGAATTGGTGTTCCTGCATTGACAGTCCAGGCCTAGGATGGGAGTCTAGAGTTTGGGCCTTTTCTCGATGGAGTTCAGAAGGATGAATGGAGTTCTCACTGGAACCTACCAGGTACTGGAAGTTCTAGAAAGAGGGAATGTGGAGAGGTTATCTCCATTAGTAGGACAGCCTAGGATTGGAGAGACTCTTTTATAACTGAGATGAGCAATTTCTTCAACCAGGGTAAACCTGTGGAATCCGCCACCACAGAGGGTTCTGGAGGCTAACACATTTGGTGTAGTTACAGCAGAGATTCTTGATTGGAAAGTGGATTAATGAAGAGGTGGTGGGAGAATGGGGTTAAAAATCAGCCATGATCGAATGATGGAGCTGATGAGATGGGCCAAATGGTCTAATTCTTCTTCCTTATCTGATGGTCTTATATGCTTATGGAAGTGTAGCCAGTATTAAAGCCTCATCTTCTAAAAACCAAAAAATCTGGCCGTGTTTCTTATCAATATGTGCCTCCTCTGAGTCAGATTTCATACCTCCTGTTTCTTGAGATTTCTGCCTTTCATCTCAATTTACTGGGAATTTGCATCCTTTGATACCATACTATGGTTCATGATAATCCTTTAACTCCCACAGAGCGAGCACATGTTAATAGGTTTGATAAAGGTTCATATAATCACTCTAGTTGTGGATGATAAACTGAGCACTTAGGTCTTAGGTCAATTAAGTGGCTGGTGATTAACTGCAGTATCTTGAGAATGGATAAGGTTACACTAACTAGTTTAACCCCTTTCCGGCTCTGTGCTCATAACTGACAACTCAGCATAGAACTTTCTTCAAGTGTTTGCCTATGCTCTATCACTGTTCAAGAGGAAAAAGTGGTTGTTAATGTCTGACTGAATCTTCCATGTACATTCCTAGGATTATAGCAATGCAATATTATTGGCCAGTGATTTGGAGACTTGAGTTCCTGTCTAAAAGAGATAGCCAGGAATTTAAATTCTAAATTAAGTTAGTTACAGCAAAGATGACCAAAAACCTGTGGAATTGATGTGAAGATCATACTGACTCAGAAATAGCTCCAGGGAAGGGAATTTGACATCATTAGCCTTTGAAATTCTCTGCCCAAGAGCACTGTGGAGAGTCAATGCTAAGTATATTCAAGAAACATCAATTGATGTCAAAGGAAGGCAGAGGTTATGGCATTAAAGTGGTGCTGTGGTTGAAGATCAGACTTGTTTTCTCAGTATGGCAGAACAGGTATGACGGGCTGAACAGCCTGCTTTTTGTTTTTATTATCTCTCAGTCTGGCCTTTGACATTTACAGCAATAAGTTGGGTCATAGTATAACACAACTGGAAATAGGTCCTTCAGCTCAACACATCCATGCCAACCATAATGCCCATCTAGGTTCATCCCATTTGCCCATGTCTCTAACTCCTTCCTGTCCATGTACCTGTCCAAGTGTCCAAATAGTTGGAGTTACACAGCAATGAGCCAGGTCCTATAATTGCTAATCAAAACACTGACCTAAGCAGGTAAGTAAACCTGTCCAAAACATACTAAACTGCTGAAGAATGGACAGTAAAACATACAACAGAAATTTGGGAAGTTATAGCAGCTAATACAGCCACTAAGCTCAAATATGGAATCATCTCCCATCTATGAAGGGTCCAGGTATGGAAGCCTAAAGGCACACACGCAGTGATTCAGGAACAACTTCTTTCTCTCTGCCATTTGATTCCTGAATAGACATTGAACACAAACACTACCACACTACTTTTTATTTTTATACCACTTATTTAATTCAACTATTTAATATACAAATACTCATTGTAATTCATGGTTTACTTTCTGTTATTTTGTATTGCCCTGTGCTGCTATAACAAAGGCAACAAATTTCACCATATACCAGTGAGGTTAAACCCGATTCTGATCCTGACTTGAATTCTGTTCAGAGCCATCTGTTTGGCAAGAGCTCACATTCAAGTGGCCCTGACATATCAACAGCAGATACACAGTGAATCGAGCCGTTTCAGTGGTGGGAGAAACAGGGTCAACCTCTTTGGTTCAAAAGCCAAATTGGATCTTGTTGGGTCTCACCCACTGATTCGTTCAGACTAGTTTATTGTCAGGGCGCTTGCATGAACCCAGGAACGAACAGTATACATAGTGATAAATACAGCAATATACATAGCAAAGAGAACAAGACAACAGAATGGTGCAAAGATTTAGTGCAAACTGAAGCACTCTAAAATAAAATACTAGAACGGCAATAACAATAGCAGAGAGAGGTAGAACTTAGACAGCATCCTCAGGAAGGGGGTGTGAAAGATATGAAGCCTGATAGCAGTGTGAAAGAAGCTGCTGTCTATGCTTTCAAGCTCCTGCATCTTCTCCCAGTTAGTAGAAAGCTAATAAACCACTCAGTTTAAAAGCAACTAGCCAATGGGCAGTTGTCAGGATGCTGGAGCAGGGATCCAATCAAAGACCCAGTACTGTGCACACAGTGATATTGATTGAGTAACAAATCCCCAGGTGCAAACAAAGCCAGTGTCAAAGTTCAGGCAGAGATCAAAACATCCAGAGAAATCCAGAATCAGGAAACAGGCAGAGTCAATATTCAGATAGATGGCGTACAGATACAAATGCAGGAAAGGCTCAGGAAAATTCACTGGCACAATTTGGCAACACATAGGACTGTGAAAACACACTGAGCAATAAACAGAGAGGCAGATGATAGGTGGAGCACAATGAGACACAGGTGGCAGCAAGACAGGTAAAAATGAGAAACAGGTGAGAGACAGAGTATTCAGTGATACAGGGGCCGGAACAGGAGCACACGGCAATACAAAACCACAGACTGACAGCTAGAGGGAAACGCACAAAAAGACAGAGTTCAACTGGAGGTACTGACAGTACCTTCCCCCCAGGGTAGAGCGAGTGCGTCTCCACATCCGCTGAATGCCTCGGCAGATGGAACAGCAACCTTCTCCTCCTGGGCAGGAAACAGTGGAGGTTGATAGCCAAGGCAGCATTCGAAAGGGGGCAGACTGGTGGATGAGGATAGATGCGAGTTTATGGCGTACTCAGCCCAGGGTAGCTGCTGAATCCACGCAGAAGGGTTCTGACTAGACATCTCAATACAGTCTCTAGCTGTTGGTTGGCCCGCTCGGTCTGGCCATTGGTCTGTGGGTAGAATCCTGAAGACAGACTCACGGAGGTACCCAGAAGATTACAGAATGCCCTCCAGAAGTTTGAAGTGAATTGAGAACTCCTGTTTGACACAACATCTACAGGTAAACCATGTAATTTAAAAACATGCAGTACTAGTTATTTGGCTGTTTCTTTGGCTGAGCGGAGTTTAGGTAAAGGAATGAAGTGTACAGACTTGGAGAAATGATCAACTACTGTGAGAATGGTGGTATTACCATCTGAATGGGAGAAGACTGGTGACAAAATCCAGGGAAATGAGGGACCAGGGTCTCTTGGGGATAGACAGGGGTTGTAACGGACCAGTGAGTGACCGGTTAGAGTTCTTGCCTTGAGCATAGAGAGCAGGCTGAGACAAAGTTGCAGATGTCATCTCCCATGCAGAGCCACCAGAATCACTGACTGATGAAGGCCTGAGTACGCCTGGTTCCATGGTGACAGGGTAACTGGGAAGAATGAACCCACTGCAATATCTGTGAGTGAGCAGAGCTGGAAACAAACACAGTCAGTGGGACATTGACTAGGGGCTGCCTCACTCTGCTAAGCAGCTTGCACCATGGATTCAATGTCCCATTGCGCTGCACCCACGAGGCAGTGAGCAGGGAGGATGACTTCGGGGACCTCAAAGGAGGGAAATCTTTAGGAGAAAGCATCAGGTTTTCCATTCTGGGAACTGGGGCAGGAGAGTAAAATTGAACCTTGTGGAAAAAAAACAGGGACCAACGAGCTTGACGGGAGTTGAGACGCTTGGCCATACAGATATATTCCAGATTCTTGTGATCAGTCCAGACAAAGAATGGCACCTTGGCTCCCTCCAGCCAAAGCCTCCACTCCTCTGGAGCGAGCTTCACAGCCAGCAGCTCCTGGTTTCTGACATCGTAATTCCGCTCCGTGGGAGTGAGGCAGTGAGAGAAGGCAGCGCAGGGGTATATCTTCTCATTCTTGGCCGAGCGCTGAGAGAGAACAGCTCCTACACCAATGTCAGACGCATCCACCTCCACAATGAACTGCCGGTCGGTGTCGGGTTGAATCAGGATGGGGGCAGAGGTGAAATGTTCCTTCAGGTCAGGGAATGCTTTTTCAGCAGCAGGGGACCAGGAGAATCTGACAGCCGATGAGGTAAGAGCAGTGAGTGGTGCAGCCAGTGTACTGTCATTTCTGATGAAGCGGCAATAGAAGTTAGCAAAACCCAAGAAACGTCACAACGCCTGACGAGTCGAAGGTTGGGACCATTTGACCACCACCTTGACCTTCTGTTGGTCCGTCTGAATGGAACCGCCTGAAATTACAGACCCCAGGAAGGAGACAGTATTGCAACGAAACTCACACTTCTCAGCCTTCACAAGGAACTAGTTCTCCAGGCACGAGAGAACTCTGCAGCTGTGACCTGTGTATTCAGTAAGGGACTTAGAAAAAAATCAAAATGTCATTGAGATACACAAAAACAAATTGGTTCAGCATGTCCCTGAGAATGTCATTTACCAGGGCTTGGAAGACTGCAGGGGCTTTGGGGAGACCAACTGGCATGACCAAATACTCGTAATGGCCTGAGGAGGTGTTGAAGACCGTCTTCCACTTGTCCCCTTTGCAGATGTGGACAAGATGGTAGCATTACAGAGATCAAGCTTGGTGAAAACTGAGGCTCCTTGTAGTAGTTCAAATTCCAAGGTCATGTGCGGAACAGGGTAACGGTTCTTTACAGTGACTTCATTAAGTCTCCGGTAAACAATGCATGGATGCAAGGAGTTGTCCTTCTTTTTGAAGAAGAAAAAACCGGCACCAGCAGAGGAGGGAGACGGCCAGATGATACCTGCAGCCAGAGACTCTTGAATGTACTTACTCATGGCTTCTGTTTCAAGTACAGACAGGGAATACAGACGGCCCCTTGGGGGAGATGTACCAGGCTGGAGATCATTGGCACAATCATATGGATGATAAGGCAGCAGGGAAGTGGCCCAGGACTTGCTGAACACAGACTTGAGGTCCATGTATTCAGGAGGGATGGCACTAAGGTCCAGAAATTCCTCGGGGGAGATCTGAACTTCGAGACAAGGGGATCTGAGCATGACAGAGGCAGTGGGAATGACAGAATGGGCTCCAGCCTACAATCTTGAGACTGAGCCAGTCAATGTGGGGGTCATGTCTGACTAACCAGGGATGGCCCAGGACAATGGGATCTTGAGGAGAGAAAATAACATAAAAGGTTAACTGTTTATGATAGTTGCTGGGGCCGTGACATGGGTGATGTTAGCCAATCTCTGACCGTTCAAGGTGTTGGCCATTAATTGTGACGGGAGAGCAGACGTGTGTAATCCCCACTGGGCAGCCAAGCTGGAACTGATAAAACATCCCTCCGCACCAGAATCGACAAATACGAAAGTGAATGGTGTCAAGGAGGGCTGGACAGGGGTCACGCTCACCAGTACCCCCGGTCCTACTGGATGAGCGCTTGGCTATTACTGGGCAGGCAGAGATGAAGTGGCCTGGTTGGCCACAGG
Organism: Hypanus sabinus; assembly: GCF_030144855.1. NCBI lineage: Eukaryota > Metazoa > Chordata > Chondrichthyes > Myliobatiformes > Dasyatidae > Hypanus > Hypanus sabinus. Next base: position 101,837,684 of record NC_082706.1, read on the forward strand.
ACAGACAGGAACGGGTGCTGATTCTCTTTTATCTTTCAGTCAGTGTTAACATGCATAGCCTCAGGCTCTGGAACAGGAATTGTAGATGGGGGGAAAATGATTGGGTAACGTAGACTGACAAGGAGCTTGGAACTCACCAGTGCACCCAGAGACCCTCTGGAACCCCTCCCTCTGCGACGCTGCTGAAGGCCAAATGCACCGGGGCTTCAGAGGTAGCAGGAAGGTCCTGGGTGACCAGCACAGCTTTGATGTCTTTGGAGAGGCCGTTCAGGAAGGTGTCATACTATGTTCCCTCTAAGCTGTGAGCGTGTGCGCACACTCACATTTTTCAACCAGCGCACACAGGAAATTAACGTGTGCACAAAAGGTTGGTTACCTAAAATAATGTACTAAATAATTATACTTATTGAAAATAATCTTAGCTAAATGTCTGTTAACTAGTTAGTCAGTTTTTCCAAACACCATGATGCATGTCACCTCACCTTTCCTGTTCCAGTTTGTACAGCTGCATCACGGCGACAGCGTTCGTATCATAAAGTTTACAAAGATTTGTTTCAAATCCTGTAGGTAGCTTGCTAAGTTTTTATTGAAAAGATATTGATTCACTATGTCGAATTCAAAAGAATCAAAGGGCGTGAAGTACAAAAGAACTGCAAATTTGTTTAAAGTTGAATGGCTCAACAATATAGTAGAAACTGCTCCACCAAAAACATCACAGTAGATACAAGTTCACTGTTGACTTTTATAAATAATCTTTGCATTCATTTAGAAGATTTGTTTCCTGCAGATGAGGTACAAGAACAGTCAGCTTTTGATTTCGCCACAATTGCAGATTGTGACTTCAAATTAGGCAATGAACAAGTTAATGCTTTGTATCTAAAATATCATGATTTTCTAGCTGAAAATACTAGCTAGACAGTTTGATGATTTCAAATTTTCCATGCAAGAAAAAATCCAAACTGATTTCAAACTTTGCTCAAATGGTGGCATTTGTACTTCAAAGTGAACAGTTTTGCGACCTTGCACAGTTGATGGACATTGGGGGAACCTTGCGGACCTTGTGAGCAAGGTTTTAGCCTAATGAATCAACTTACAAACAAGCCGAGACTGTTTAGGTGAATGTCACTTGGATATGTTAATGAAGGAAGTTCAATTAGTCTAGATCAGGGGTCAGCAACCTTTACCACTGAAAGAGCCACTTGGACCCGTTTCCCACAGAAAAGAAAACACTGGGAGCCGCAAAACCCGTTTGACATTTAAAATGAAATAACACTGCATACAACGTTTTGTTTTGCCTTTATGCTATGTATAAACAAACTATAATGTGTTGCATTTATGAAATTGATGAACTCCTGCAGAGAAAACGAAATTACATTTCTGCATGCAACAAAAACATGTTGACCTCCGAAAAAAAGACGTTGGGTTGAAGGTTACTTTTAAGTAAAATACTCAACGTCTATTTGAGTCCTTCTTGTATTTATGAAAAACGCCAAACTTAAATTTGCCACCAGCAGCAAACCAAAAATAACGTCAGCCAGCTGTCAACCTGAAAAATAAAAGGACTATTTCACTGAACAATGAAAGCATATGAATATACGTAAAATAATAGGCAATTAAAATATTTATCATCCTTGTTCAGGTTGACTCACACCTGACAATGCAGTCGTATTCAGTAGGGATGGATCGATGCTTAGGGGAGTGACCAGGAAGGATAATGTGTTTTTTTTCCTCTCTGAACTCACAGAAGCGTTTCCCAAATGATGTTTGCATTGCGATGATTGCCCAATGTAAATACACCGAATTTATCATGTCGTGACCTTTTCTGAACTCTCTCAAATTGGGGAAGTGAGACAATGTGCCTTTCTGTAAATCTCTGGCAAGCAACGTCAACTTGCGCTCGAATGCCAAAACATCCTCCGACATGTGCAGGGCTGTACGTCTTTACCCCGTTGAAGAGCTGTGTTCAGCGTGTTCAGGTGCGCTGTTATGTCTACCATGACGTGTAGCTTTGCCAGCCACTCTGGCTGTTCCAGCTCAGGAAAGGTGGGCCCTTTGCTGCCCAGGAAAGTTTTCACTTCTTCCAGACACGCGACAAAGCGTTTCAGCACCTCCCCTCTGGACAGCTAGCGATAAAAACACGTTGTAGCGGTGTGCTACACGCAGTCAGTAAACTGCAGTCAAAGATAGCTTTATTCGAACTAAACAGCCTTGCTTTTAAGCCTCCCTCAACCCGCCCCCCATGGGCGCGGATGCTGCAAAAGACACGTACTCACAAACCCCCGTAGGCTATCTCCCTTAGCCTGAACGCTGGCTAATTGTGAGCCGGTTCGGATGTGTCAGGAAATGGGTCGCCACAAAGTCTTATTTAGATTGTACAAGATCACCATAATCTTCAAATTTAGATTTACATTTCAAAAACTAACAAACTAACATAAAATACATTTTAATTAAATACTGACCATGTAGCGGTGTGCTACACGCAGCGCTAAAATTACGACACGGAGTCGGTAACTGCAGTCGAAGGAAAAAACTTTATTCGAAATCTTCAGCCTCACTTTTAAGCCTCCCTCAACCTGCCCCCCGTGGCGCAGAGGCTCCAAAGCTCTGTGCTCGCAAACCCCCGTAGGCTATCTAATTGTGAGTCGGTTCGGATGTGCCAGGAAAAGGGTCGCCACAACCAATTATTTCCCAAAGCAACAGGGAGCCGCAGCACAGACGTAAAAGAGCCACATGCGGCTCCGGAGCCGCGGGTTGCCGACCCCCGGTCTAGATAGAGTTTACAAAGAATGGGTAAATGCCAAAGACAGGAGAGAAAAAAAATAACTGAGTGACTTAAATATACATGTTATTTTGTAGTTCTTCTGTGCAGTTTTATGTCAAATATTTTGTAAACCTACATAAACTGTGCCATGTGTGCACTCAGTTTGCACATACTTTTGTCACAGGAAAAAAAACTTGCACAACATAAGATTTTTGCACACACTGACTACTAAAAATTAGAGGGAACATTGGTGTCATACCGTGCCTCCGAGTTCCATCCACCAGAGGTGGCTAGGATCCAGAGCTCTGTGGTGTAATCTGACACAGACCTGCACCCCTGGTACACCTACAGCATTTCACAGGCAGCCTCTCTCCCACATTTGGAGCGATCAAACACTTTCCTCGTCTCCTCAGAAAATAACCGAAAACTACTGCAGAAAGGTGAGCCTGCCTCCCAGACAACTGTTCCGCATTCTCTCATCCAGCCAGACAATTCAGTGATAATGTAGGCCACCTTGGCTCAATCAATCAAAAATGCTGTTGGTTGCAATTCAAAAATGAGGGTGCACCAGGAAAGAGCAGCAGGTACTGGGCTCACCTGAGTACTTTTCTGGAGGAGGCAGACAGGGTTCTTCAACGGGAGGAGTGAGCAAGAACACTGAGGGCAGGGCAGAAGATGCAGTCACAGAATGTTGATGGGCACTCTGGGACAGCTGGAGTGACTGAGTCTGGGCCACAAGATCAACTACATTAGCAGAAAGTGACTCCACTGCCCTGAACACAGTCCAGCTGGTTCTGGTGCCTCCCCAGCATCACTTCCTGTTGTTCCAGTGCAGCTTTCAGACAACAATGTCTGCTGGATCTATTCTGGCCAGATTGTACCATCAGGGCGCTGGAGCAAGGATTAAATTGCAGACCCAGTACTGTGCACACAGTGATATTAATTGAGTAACAAATCCCCAGGTGCAAACAAAGCCAGTGTCAAAGTTCAGGCAGAGATCAAAACATCCAGAGAAATCCAAAAACCAGAATTGGGAAACAGGAAGCATCAATATACAGGCTGCATATACAAAGGTTCAGAAAAATTCACTGGCACAATTTGGCCACAAACAGGTGAAATCACAGGACTGAAATACACTGAGCAATAAACAGAGAGGCAGATGATAGGTGGAGCACAATGAGACACAGGTGGCAGCAATACAGGTAATAATGAGAAACAGGTGAGAGACAGAGTATTCAGTGACACAGGGGAAGGAGTGGGGAGAGGAGCACATGGCAATTCAAAACCACAGACCGACAGGTAGGGGGAAACACACAAAAAGTCAGAGTTCAACTGGAGGTACTGACAGCATTAGATGCTGGTCTTCACAACAATGCTCCACTTCTTGTAAATAGATAAAAAATAATTTCCTAGTTACTTTGGTGGAATGCTTTCCCTTTCCAGCTTTAGTTTGGCAGACCCTTGCTATTTAAGTGGTTTCCCATTTAAACAGGTCCACAGTGAGAGGCTGTATCAAAGTTAAAGTTGAGCTTATTGTCATATGCACAAGAACATTCATATATACACAGGTGTTGAAAAGAATTTCAAGCTGCTAACTCTCTCCTCTGCCAATTCCCAGTGTAGAGTGGCCTCCTTCCTCTTCCTGAAGCTGACAGTCAGCTCTTTAGTTTTGCGGTCATAAAACAAGAGGTTATTGTTACTCAACCAGGTGTCCTATCGCGCTCCAGTAAGCTGACTCGTTGCCACCCGTGATTCCTCCAACAACAGTAGTGTTATCAGCAGTCACACAATCTCCTGGGAGGCAGGGATATGAGGAGGAGGGGAGAAACTCAAGGAAAACGTTCCATCGTAATGCTATGAATGGAGACAGGCCAGCCCCTATACACATCAGTGGATCTGGGGTTGGGAGAATGAACAGCTTTAAGTTCCTCAGCATAAACATCATCAAGGATCTCACATGGTCTGTACATACTGGCTGTGTGGTGAGAAAAGCACAATAATGCCTCTTTCACCTCAGATGGTTGAAGAAATTTGATATGGGCCCCCAAATCCTTTCTACAGGGGCACAATTGAGAGCATCCTGACTGGCTGCATCACTGCCTGGTATGGGGACTGTACCTCCCTCAATCGCAGGACTCTGCAGAGAGTGGTGCAGACAGCCTAGTGCATCTGCAGTTGTGAACTTCCCACTATTCAGGACGTTTATAGAGACAGGTGTGTACAAAGGGCCTGAAGGATCACTCAGGACCTGAGTCACCCAAATCACAATCTATTCCAGCTGCTACCATCCGGGAAACGGTACCGCAGCATAAAAGCCAGGACCAACAGGCTCCAGAACAACTTCTTCCACCAGGCCATCAGACTGATCAATTCATGCTGATGCAACTGTATTTCTATGTTATATTGACCGTCCTGCTTTACGTACTATTTATTATAAATTGCATATTGCACATTTAGACAGAGATGTAACTTAAGATTTTTACTCCTCATAAAATATGAAGGATGTAAGAAATAAGTCAATTCAATTCAATTCAAATTCCTCTCAACCATTCACCAACCCCCTTCCCTGTTGTCTCTCCTCCCTAGGTAAAAGGAAGAAGAAATAAAGACTACTTTCCTAGTGTGGGCACGCTTGTCACTCTCTGTACACTAATCTGATTTTGAGTTCACAGCAACTTCAGTCACTATGTGTTGATAATTTGTTCCAGGATTTTATTAATCTCTAGGAAAACAGATGCTTCTTCATATCTAACCTCAATCCACATTCACCAACTCTCCCGGGTATCCCTAAAGTAACCCATCTCCTTGGCCCTAGTGCTGTTACTTGAGACCTCAACAGCTCTCCTTAAGCTTTCCCAGAGCAAAAGGAAAACACTCAGCTCTTAAACCCCACCTTGATACAGAGTGGGTTTATATAAGATTCAAAGATTCGGAGGTCATTTTGTTGTCAAAGAATGCATAACTTGTACAACCTTGAGATTTGCTTGCTTACTGGTAGCCACAAAGCAAGAAATCCCAAAGAACCCAATTAAAGAAAAAAAATGACCAACATCAAGAGAAAGGAAAAGAAAACACAAATCGTGCAAACAATTGAAGTGAACCAAATTGAATCCTCAGATGTGACACGGCCCGGAGCAGCCCAGAGTAGGCCAAAAGCCTCATTTACCAGTTCATCATATTAAAGGTCACAGAGCACAACAGCCAGAGCAGTCTTCATAGCCTCAGCACCAAGGAGAGAGGAGTGACCATCATGGAGACGTGTGAAATTGGCTCTCGCCTCAGATCCCAAAACCCTGTCTTTTCAGTCTGTTTGGGTTGGTGTTCAATGGAGTTCTGGTGCTCTGGAGATAGGAGTGAACATCATGATGCACAAGAGAAATTGGCTATCACCTCCAATCTGGGCTGCCATTTAAATTGTCTAATCAGTGGATCATACCTTGCACTAGGATCCGGCTACTGCCAAGGGCTTGGGGTCTAGACCACGCTGTCCTGCAAATGGCTCAGGGCCCAGATTTTTCCGCCCAGCCTGAAGCCGATCTCAAGCTCTTTAAATCAGCTCGGCGCCCAGAGTGATCCAACCTCACACCCGGGCCAGAGTTACAGACATCGGAACTCCACTGCATCAATTTCTCCTCTCTGAATTGCTCACTCCATCGGCATCAATTCAGCAACACACCATCTTGACTCATCCCCTAAACCCACCTTGCCATCACTCGCCCCCTCACTGTTTGCAATGAAAATTTAACACAATTTATCAGAATCAGAATCAGGTTTATTATCACTGGCATGTATCGTGAAATTTGTTGACAACGGCAGCAGTTCAATGCAATACATAATATAGAAAAAAAAATTAAATAATAATAAAAATAAATAAATAAGTAAATCAATTACAGTATACATAGATCGAATAGATTAAAAAACAGAAATAATATATATTAAAAAAGCGAGGTAGTTTTCAAGGGTTCAATGTCCATTTGGGAATCAGATGACAGAGGGGAACCGCTGAGTGTGCGCCTTCAGGCTTCTCTATCTCCTACTTTAGTGGTCGCCAACCCGTCGATCGTGATCGACTGGTCGATCTTTGAGACTTTCCCAGTAGATCCTGAAAAAAATGAAAAGTAAATGCACAAATACTGTTGAGAGATTGCTTCTGGGTTGCGGGGTTTTAGTTCTGTTCTTTCTGCCCAGTGCACATGCGTGTAGCTCCCCCACACTACACAGTGTACTTCAGAGGTCCCTAACCACTGGGCCGCGAGGAAAGGATTTGAGTCAGCTGCACCTTTCCTCATTCCCTGTCAGCTCACTGTTGAACTTGAACCCACGCGAGGTCATCAGTCGCCTAAACACAGTGACACCCTCACGCCAGGGATCACTGGTTGGCCTTGCACAGCTGGCGAGAAGTGCCATTGCTACTGGCCCGGAGCGCGGACAAATGGGCGCCACCTGTTTACCACACTGAATGTTCGTGGGGAACCCGGTGCTAAAATATTCGCAGACGACCTAATTCGGGCTCAGGGTTCTGTAAGTAGCAGAGCAGCTACCTCACTGCGATCTACTGAAACAAACTTTTGTTGGCCGATAGATCCTACAAGGGGGGTGGGTGTGCGTCCTAACACACAACTCACTCAGTCGGTCGCTCTTTCTGAACTGTGACTGCCACAGCACGGCAACCTCTGACCCTTAGCTTGTCCTCTCATCCCACCCACAACAAGCTGCACCGGCCAAGGCGTCTGGCAGCGGGCGGGTGGGAGGCTGGAGTTCGGGCCCGGGGGCTGATCTAATGAGGCAATGAAGCCCTCAAAACTGCTTCGGTACCCTGAGTCCAAGCACACTGCTCTTAAAGACGAACCCGTTGAGTATTGTGAGCAGCGCGGGACAGCAGCTAAGTGCCGAGAGCCATGAAAACTAAATTGCGGAATAGACTGGACATAAGGAGCCTGCTTCGAGTGTCGCTGTATTCCCGTTGTGTTTAACACCAGCCCCCCACCCCCCCCCCCCGTCGTCGGCCAGTCTGCAAGAATATTGTCAACATTAAACCTATCCGAGGTGCAAAAAGGAGTGGGTACCCCTGGTGTTTATATATTATTTCTACTTCCAGTCTTTTCTGCCCCAGTGCGCATGCATGTAACTAATCGATTTGGAGTTGATCTTGCCTTTAACTAAGGCCGAGGTAGGGGATCTTGGGCTTAAAAAGGTTGGTGACCACTGTTCTACCTGATGGTAACAGTGAGAAAAGGGCATGCCTTGGGTGCTGGAAGTCCTTAATAATGGACACTACCTTCCTGAGACACCACTCCCCGAAGATGCCCTGGGTACTTTGTAGGCTAGTGCCCAAGATGGAGCTGACTAGATTTACAACCTTCTGCAGCTTCTTTCAGTCCTGTGCAGTAGCCCCTCCATACCAGACGGTGATGCAGCCTGTCAGAATGCTCTCCACCTGTACATCTATAGAAGTTTTTGAGTTATTTGTTGATGTGCCAAATCTTTTCAAACTCCTAATAAAGTAAAGCCACTGTCTTGCCTTTTTTATGACTACATCGATATGTTGGGACCAGGTTAGATCCTCAGAGATCTTGACACCCTGGAACTTGAAGCTGCTCACTCTCTCCACTTCTGATCCCTCTGTGAGGATTGGTATGTGTTCCTTCGTCTTACCCTTCCTGAAGTTCACAATCAGCTCTTTCGTCTTACTAATGTTGAGTGCCAGGTTGTTGCTGCGACACCACTCTACTAGTTGGCAAATCTCACTCCTGTACGCACTCTTGTCACCATCTGAGATTCTACCAACAATGGTTGTATCATCTGCAAATTTATAGATGGTATTTGAGCTATGCCTAGCCACAGGGTCATGTGTATATAGAGAGTAGAGCAGTGGGCTAAGCACACACCCCTGAGGTGCGTCAGTGTTGGTCATCAGTGAGGAGGATATGTTATTGCCAATCCGCACAGGTTGAGGTCTTCCAGGTAGGAAGTCGAGGATCCAATTGCAGAGGGAGGTACAGAGGCCTAGGTTCTGCAACTTCTCAATCAGGATTGTGGGAATGATGGTATTAAATGCTGAGCTATAATCGATGAACAGCATCTTGACCTCAGCAAAGCTGTCTTTAGTGACGTCTTTTATTGAATTTCTTGCCTTTCTATCTAGTAAACTGTTGCACACATTCAGTAGCACCATCTTAACCAGAAGGTTATCATAAGCTACATCTGAAATACTTCAGTATCACAAACATGTGAGAGCTTATGCCTGTGGACATATGACAGATATGATATGACCAAGCTTTAGCACAGGGAAGGGATTACGTTTCTCGTTCTGCATTCAGTAGCACTGGCAATATACTGTATCCTTTTCTTTTGTCTGTGGTCTATTTTAAATATTTATTTCTTTGTGGAGATCTAGAAGTTTAATCTGGATCTTTTGGGTAATAATTTATCCTTGGCCTACAGCCTTGTTATGAGAAATTTCAAGAACGCAGTTCCTCAAATTGTGCTGTGGGGTTTCTTTGCACCCACAGGAGTGGGATTGTGAGCACTCACTTTACTGGCACATACAAAAGGTGAGAATTCCAACAGTAACACAAATCTTCCCCCAAGGTCTTCACCTACAAGATCTGAACCCAAGACATTAAATCACAATTGACATTCAAAGTTACAGCTTGGAGCAATTCATACTCTGAGATCGTCCTTGCTGATATCTCAGGGTAAAAGCAGAGACTTGCTCACCTTTGTAGGGAAGTGTTTATTGCTTTGCCACCTGAGAACTTGAAGAACAGGACCAAGATTTCTCTTCCTTCTGGAGAAAGGCAGGAATGACTCAGACTCAGAATCAGAATCAAATACATTAATTGTGGATGGATGTTGAACGCTAATGATTAATAAGGCTGCTCTTTCTCTCTCTCTCTCAATCTTGCTCTCTCTGCCTCCGTCTCTGTCTGTGTCTGTCTGTCTGCCTCTCTCATAATTAAACCCCTCTTTGCCTCTCATTTTGATGGCAGCATCGTAATTGTCTTCAGAATCTACGTCAGGCAGTTAGCACAGCCACACCACGTGTCACATGTTTCAGTCCGGTTCAGAAAGTCTAGTGCCGCAGATGGAACAGTCTACACCCCATGCAGACTACAATAGTGAATAATCAAATACCCACTGAATTAAGCAAATGTTGCCTGTGGTCCTTTTCCAATAAGTTCAACAGAGGAGGGCAACTGGGAAATGGAAACAACAATTTAGAGTCACTGAATCATACAGCATAGAAACAGGCCCTTTGGCCCAACTGGTCCATCCTGACCAAGATTCTCAATTATACTCACTCCCCTTGCCAGTATTTGGTCTATATCCCTCTAAACTTTTCATCTCCATGTACAATTTACCTTTAATGCAAGCAAATTACTGAGTAAATTAAATTTTTGCATTTAAAACCAAAGATATTAAAAACCACAAAGTAGTGAAGCTCACATGTCCAAGGCAAAATGTTCCGGATACAGATCACGTGCAGGCTGATGGGATTAGTTTAATGTAGCATCTTGGTTGGCGCAGATAAGGTGGGCTGAATGGCCTGTTCCTGTGCTGTACTATGCTCTATATTGTAGCTCAGTAACCCAAACACAACTCAGCCAGTACAGTGATATTACGCCAAGAGAGGCCACCTACTATTGTAATTCAGGGAAGTCTGCGACCAAGCTGTGCACATCAAGATCCCACAAATCAATTGCAATAGTAACCAGGTTAACTTTTTAAATTATTTGTATTCAAGCAAATTACAATTTAGGAGTAGGAACAGGCAGCTCACTCTCTCGATACTTTTCCCCCATGTAGTAAAATCATGGCTGATTTGACTATAATCTAGACTTTGCATTCCTGCCTCCTTACGTTAACCTTTCACCTTATTTGCTTCTCTGTCTCTCCTGAAAATTATTCCATTCTCCTTCAAGAAAGCGAAATCCAATGACTCACAGCCCTGATAGAGAAAAACAATTCAACTCCTCTGTGTCTGAAATGATAACAACTCGATTTTGATCAGTGATTGCCTAGTTCTAGATTCTCCTATAAATATATTGGAGGCGGAGCAGAGTGATGATGGCGCTAAACAACGACTCCTTTGTTTGCATCTTTGGAAACAGCTCTATTTCCATCTTTAATACTTTTATTTTTCCCTTTCAGGGTTCTTTTGAAGACCCTGATCTTGAGTTACATGCTGACTACGGCTCTTTGCGGGAATGGGACCTGCTCTTGGGGTTTCATAACTGGCCGTTGTTGTTTGGCACGCCAACAGCTCGGCCTAAGAGTCCGGCTCGGCTTTGGAGGCCTAGGATCTCAGTGCTCTGGAGATGGGTGGATCGAAGGTTGGTGGCATGGCAGGAGATCCGTGTGGTGTCCGGTGTGTTGGAGTATCTACGGCTGTGTACACAGAGCTAGAAAAAAAGAAGCGATGTAACAGACTTTTAACATCGTAAACCAGCGAGTTGCTTGCTATGTCTCCCCGCTCACTGCGAAGATGAAGAAATCACTTCCTCCCTTATTAGGGGGAGAGAGAGAGAGAGCCTGTGGTATGTCGAATACTGGATGAATTGCGAAGTCTTCGGGGTAACTGCAAGTCTGCGTCTTTGCCATTGCTTTGCTCACGCTTGATGCTCGGTGGCGGGTGCCGATGCTTTTCTTGCCGGTGGAGGGAGGGGAGATGGTTACTCGCTGGTGGGGTATTCTGGGGTTCATTCTTCGGGGCACTCCTCTGTTTCCGTGGATGGTTGCAAAGAAAAAGCATTTCAGGATGTATATTGTATACATTTCTTTGACATTAAATGTACCTTTGAAACCTTTGGAGATGAAACATCTTCTCCACACCCACCATGTCGGCACCACTCAGGATCTTATGAAGCCCAAAGATGAGGAATTCGCAGGCCCTTAGGTGATGGCTGCTTCCTCAAACCGCTGTGGTCCTCCTGGTGAAGGTGCTCCCATAGTGCTGCTGGAGAGGAAATTCCGGGATTTAGATCCCAGAGATAATGATGAAGAACTGGTGATATTAGTGGAGGACAAATATCAGCCATTCCAAAGGATGGATGTGATGCTGTGGAGCCCATGTCATGGAGCGTATTTAAAACAGAGATTGATAGATCTTGATTAGCAAGGGGGATAGTTAAGGATTACAGGGAGAAGGCAGGATAATGGGATTACAAATGTCAGCAGAGTGCTCAATGGGCCGAATGGCCTACTTCTGCTCCTATACCTTGCGGACTTAAGGGTAAATTTCATACACCCTTTGAAAACAATGGCAAGGAGGCTTTATTTTAAACCCTGCTGAAATGACAGCACGCCTGACTGTGGAGCATTCTCTCATTTCTGCATGTATCAAGGAGGTGGGCACAGCATAGTTGAGTTACTTTATTTAGAGATACAGGGCAGGACAGGTCCGTCTGGACCACCAAGCTGTATCGCCAGCTATCCATCTACTTCTATCTATAGTGTGATTACAGGGCAGGACAACTTACAATGACCAATTAATCTTCTAAACAATACGTCTTTGGACTGTAAGGAAACAGGAGCACCTGGAGAAAGTTCACGTGGTTATGGGGAAGACGTACGAGTGCTTACAGAGGGCTCTGAGCTCCAACACCCTGAGCTGTAATGGCGTTGTGCTGACTGCTATGCCACTGACGCACCGAGCTGTAATTACGTTGCACTAACCACTACTGCTACTATCGCAGCTGTAAGTATCTACAGGAGGCACCCCCTCAAGAAGGTGGCATCAGTCATCAAAGACCCCAGCATCTGGGTTATGGCCTCTTGTCACTGCTACCATTGGGCAGGAGCTATAGAAGAATAAATTCCCTCAACATCAGGTTCAGGAACAACTACTTTCATACAACCATCACATACTTGAACCAGCCTGCACAATGCTAAATCCGACCTCGGCCACAAGTCCCTCTCTTGCACTGCCATGAACTTGTCATTGATTGTAATTTTTTTTTTGCATTCCTTTTTTTTTGCATAGGCTTTCACTTCGCTGTCTTTTATCATTTATCTATAATTTACCATACGTGTGCTGTCCATACCTATGTGCCGCTACAGGCATTTTTTTCATTTTACCAACACCTCTTAGATTTATGCACATTACAATAAATTCAACTTGATTTGATACTCTTGTCCCTTGGGCATTACCCTCTGACCAGCAGCTGACAATGAAGACATCACTAACGTAAAGAAAAAATATCAGAAGCACTCAGTAATCAATGTCAGAATCTAAGTCAAAGTTGAGTTTATGGGCAAATGCACAAATATGTGTATGCACAGGCGCAAAGGAAAACTTATTGCTGCAGTTTTACGTAAGCTGCATTCACAAGGGAAACATAAATTATATACAAATTTTTTACAAGAAAGATGAAAATACAACTAAAAGAGTCAACTTCAGTGCGAAGTGTCAGGCCTACACAATGCAATTACACCTTCCAGTATCTAGCTAGCTTATAAGATTCAGCTGCTACTCGTTTCCAACTCATCACCTGCAGCCCATTTAAACCCAGCTCTTATCTATAGTCCTTTGTTCATCCAATGAACCAGCTCGCCTCAACCCATGGCTCTGAGTATTCAATTGCATTGTTGCCTTTTTCTTGTCAAATGTCTGTTCTCCCTTGTTTGGTGATCCCTCGTGGCTTGTTATTTTGTGGTTTATTAGTAAAATATTGTTTACTGCCGAATTGTCTCTGCTGCTCAGCTTTTGGGTCTAGCCTCATCGATATTTCCTGACAGGATGGGTGAAATGCCTACTGCGTACGGTAACACAGTACCACCAGGTAGAGAGAAGCAGTCCTCTACTTGGTAAGCTCCCCTGTCCTCTTGTTCCAGCACCATAGACCTGTGTGCTCTTCCACACCCCGATTGGTCTACACATGCAGGAGGTTCTGGCGGATTCTGGCGCAGCAGGCAACTTACTGGACTGGACACTGTGTGTGCAGCTTGGACTCTCTTCTGAGTCTATCTCTCACCCTTTCTGCATCATGACCATTGACTGATATCCCTTGTGGTCTGGGATGATCAGAATATGCTCACAGCCTGTGGATGTGAGCATCAGAGAATACCGTAAATCTAGCCAGTTCCTCTTTATCGACTCACCTACTACTCCTCTCATCTTGGGTCACCCTTGGCTCTCAACTTGTGATCCTCAGCTTGCCTGGTCATCCAGTTCACTACTGAGTTGGGGACACACTTGACAGAACATCTGCCTGCACGCTCAGCTGATTTCACACCATAAATCTGTGGAAACAGAGGAAACTCTCAACCTTGCCCAACTCCCACAGGACTATAACAACTTAACAATCACCTTCAGTAGAAGGGAAATCAGCACCCTGCCACCTGACAGACCACACAACTGCACTGTCAACCTCCTCCTGGGCATCACCCCTTCCCAAGCTTGTCTGTTCTCCTGACACCCAAGCCATGAATGACTATATCTATGAAGTGCTACAGCATGGCAGCATTCAGCCATCCCAGTCCCCAGCTGGTACACAATTCTTCTTTGTCAAAAAGGAAGATGGTGGTCTTTCTTCCTGCATTGACTACCGTGGACTCAACAAAATCACCACTAAGGACCGCTACGCTCTCTCCTTGATGGATAGCCCATTTGAAACACCTTGCGGGGCCCAGATCTTCACCAAACTGGATCTACGGATTGCTTACAACATGATCAAGATCAGTCAGGGACATGAACGGCAGACTGTGTTCAGAACAAATACAGGCTACTACAAATACTTGGTGATGCTTTTTGGAATTTCCAGCAGTCCAGCCATTTTCCAAGCCTTCATCAACATGATCCTCTGAGACATGCTACACAGGTATGTATTCATCTAACTCAATGCCATCATCATCTTCTCCAAAGAGCCCCAATACCATGTCAGTCATATCCATTCAGTCTTTCCGAGTCTTGTCGAAAACCAGCTGTACTGCAAGTTAGAAAACTGCCAGTTCCACGCCCCAGTCATTTCATAGAAACATAGAATACCTGCAGCATAATACAAGCCCTTCGGCCCACAATGCTGTGCCGAACATGTACTTACTTTAGAAATTACCTAGGGTTACTGATAGCCCTCTATTTTTCTAAGCTCTATGTATCTACCCAAGAGTCTCTTAAAAGACCCTATTGTAATCGCCTCCACCACTGTCGCCAGCAGCCAATTCCACCCATTCACCACTCTCTGTGTAAAAAACTTACCCCTGATATCTCCTCTGTACCTGCTTCCAAGCACCTTAAAGCTGTGCCCTCTCGTGTTAGCCATTTCAGCCCTGGGGGAAAAAGCCTCTAACTATCCACACAATCAATGCCTCTCATCATCTTGTACACCTCTATCAGGTCACCTCTCATCCTCCGTCACTCCAAGGAGAAAAGGACAAGTTCACTCAACCTATTCTCATAAGGCATGCTCCCCAATCCAGGCAACATCCTTGTAAATCTCCCCTGCACCCTTTCTATAGTTTCCACATTCTTCCTGTAGTGAGGCAACTAGAACGGAGCACAGTACTCCAAGTGGGGTCTGACCAGGGTCCTATATAGCTGTAACATTACCTCTCAGCTCTTGTACTCAGTCCCACTGTTCATGAAGGCCAATACACCGTATGCCTTCTTAACCGCAGAGTCAGCCTGTGCAGCAGCTTTGATTGTCCTCAGACCCCAAGATCCCTCTGATCCTGCACTCCAAGAGTCTTACCATTAATACTATATCCTGCCATCATATTTGACTTACCAAAATGAACAACTTCACACCTATCTGGGTTTCCTTCCAGGGTTATATCCTTTCACCACAAGGCATACCCATGGATGCAGAAAAAGAGTGTGCCATCATTGAATGGCCCCAGTGGTGCTCTTCAAACCACTACTGCACTTCTTTGGCTTCTCCAGCTTCTGCCGCTGTTTCATCAGAAACTACAGCCTAATCACCACCCCGCTCACCTCCCTCACCAACTCACTGACTTCCTGGCTAGCCTGGTCTGCTGCTGTGGACCACACGCTTCACCACTGTTCCCGTTCATTACCCTCCCCAAACTTCCATTGGCCACTGAAACAGTGGACCTGGTTTTCCAAAATGTGCTGTGCCTCCATGGCTTCCTTCAGGACATTGTGTTGGACTGGGGCACGCAATTCATCTTCCACTTCTGTTCCTTCCTCCGCACCTCAAGGAGTTTGTTCTCTGGCTATCATCCACAGACCAGTGGTTGGTCAGAAAGCCAGTCAGCGAGAGGAGATGTTTCTGCAAAGCTTCGCCACTTCTAATCATCTGCTCTGGGCTGAACTATCCCATAACCTACACCCCTCCTCTGCCATATGAAGCACTTCGTGGCCACCAGCCCCCATTCTTCTCTACAGAGGAGACAACGGTGAAGGTCCCGCCCTCCAGGACCCCGGTTCGCCAATGCCAGAGTGGAGGGAAGAGGGCACGGAGGGATGTCCTAACTGCCAACTGTGCTTACTCCTGCCAGGCTGACCACTGTCAGCACCCAGCTGGACTGCTTCGGCGTGGGGACCATGTCCTGTTGTCCACCAGAGCTCTGCCCCATGTACACTTTCTCCTGCAAACTCCACCCCGGTTCATTGGTCCCTTAAAGATTACCCATTGAATCAACCCAGTCACTTACCATCTCCAGCTGTCAGGATCACACCTACTTTCCACATGTTCTGTTTCAAGTCCATTGTCCATGGACCACTCAACCCACCGGAGCCTCCAGAACCAAGTATGGCGGAAGGTAGTTCAGTGTCCGTGGTTTGGCGGTTGATGGATTCATGTCATCATGGACGGGGTATGAAATGCCTGATTGACTGGCAAAGTCACGGCCTGAAGGACAGGTCTGGGTGGCGTGCAGTTTCATCTTGGATACATCGCTCATTGAGGAATTCCACCAGACCCATCAGGATGATTCTGGTCCTTGATGATGGATGCTGCTTTCCTGCAACAAATCACAATTATAAATGTGCTCAGTAGTGGTTAGGGCTTTACCCGTGATGAACTCGACTGTCTCCACTAATTTTGAAGGCTTTTCTATTCAAGGGCATGAATTGAATAGAAATGTAGCACAACCAGTCCCTATTGAGTGAATATTCTCTCTGCTCCCCTCTTCCATTGGGCAGAAGATACAAAAGCCTGTAAGCCACCAGGCTCAAGGAAAACTTCAATCCTACTGTTATCAGTCTGTTGAACGGATGTCTTGAATAATACGATGAAGACTTGACTTCACACTATACCTCATTAGAATCTTGAACTTTATTGTTTACCTGCACTTTACTTTCTTTGTAGCTATTACACTTCATTTTGCATTCTGTTCATTTTTTAGATTGTTCTGCCTCAATGCACTGTGTAACAATATGATCCATTTTAACAGTACGCAAGACAAGCCTTTCACTGTATCTCGGTACATGTGACAATAATAAACCAATTCCAGTTTCAATTCCTGCAGATTGCTTGCTGCCTCCTGACCTGCAGAGTGTTTCCCGCATTTTCTGTTTTTAATTCAGATTTCTAGCGTCTGCAGATTTTAAAAATATTTTACTGAAGGTGTTGCAACTGCTGTCAATCAAGCTGAGTGGCCCTTTGATGTGCGGTCGGGGGCAGGAGCTGAGCAGAGTGATGTGTGGATGCTGGAATTTGAAGTCTCTTTGCAAATAGCTGGGAACATTTGGAAATATGAACAATGGCTCCCCTTTGGCCAATTAACAAGTTAACACTTCGGACCCCTGTTGTGTGAATGAAAACAAACTTTTGGGAGAATCAAATGGATATATCGATAGCTTCAGAGCTGATCCCTCTATTGTAGGCAGCATTGGCAATTAACTCCTCACATGTTGAAACTTTGCCAGCACGCTGGTGGCCAACTCTCACAGAATGTCAAAATCTGTTGATCCTGGAAGTGTGCAGGAAATAATGTGGGTGATAGAACTACATACTGGAAACTGGTACCAGGAAAAGGCGAGAGGAATTCCCAAGAGGGAAAAAGAATTGGCCAATAATCTGCATTCTGCCTGAATTGATAGTAATTTAAACTCAGATAAATTCACAGATGGTAATCCAGTCTCAGAGTGATTTATTGTACTCTGGAGCAACAGAAACTGCAGGAGAAACTCGGCAGGTCAGACTGCATTTATGGAGAGGAATTAACAGATAATGCTTCAGGCCAAGACCCTTCATCAGCACTCTTGTGTTTATACTGTAATCTGGAGTTGGAACGTATCACTGCTAGTAAATCGCTGGACCATCTACAGCCGTGTTGTCAGCTGCCTGGATCCTAACATTAGGAATTCCCTTCTTAGTGCTCTCTGAACCCTCTTTCCTCCTCTACTCAAAGACCATAAGGAGAGGGAGATCTAGTAGAGCCGTCGGTCTCTCAAATCCGCTCCAACATGCAATGAGGTTGAAGCTGATCCCACACCCCTAAAGAATCAGAGTCAGCTTTATTATTGCTGACAGATAGATAGATAGATAGATAGATACTTTATTCATCCCCAAGGGGAAATTCAACATTTTTCCAGTGTCCCATACACTTATTGTAGCAAAACTAATTACATACAGTATTTAACTCAGTAAAAATATGATATGCATCTAAAATCACCCTCCCAAAAAGCATTAATAAATAGCTTTTAAAAAGTTCTTAAATAGTTTACTCAATGCACTTTAGTCATGAAATTCGTTGTTTTGCGGCAACAAAACCTTCTGCCTTTTCCCTGCAACCTTCGATAATCTTACTGATTAGATAGCTATCTAGCTCAGCCTTAAATGTGTCCAAGGTCCCTGTCCCTAAATCCCTGTCTGGCAAGGAATTTCAAGGACTTTGAGAGAACAACACTTTTCTTTCTCATCTCAGATTTATTGGGTACCTCCTTTTTCTTGACCATGACATCTGGTTCTGGATTTTTTCATGAGCAGAAGCCCTTCTCTACGGTTACCCTGTCTAGCCTCACCACTAAGACTTGATATATTTCAATAAGATTATCTTTCGTTCTTCAAAACTCCAGTGAGTTGAGCCCAAGCTTATTTGGCCTTTCCTCATTGGATAGCCCCTCTATACCCTGGGATCATCCTGGTGAACATTTTCTGAACTACCTCAAATGAGATAATGCCTTTCCTTAAACAAAATTAAAGCCCATTTCTTGGTTCAGTTTTCAGTGTGGTTCAATAGCTTTTTTTTGTAACTTCTCATACTTTCTTAAATGTATTTGTCCCAATCTTATTCCCTCACATATTCCCCTGTTGCTATTCACCCCTCAACTCTAAACCTTCTCCTCCTGCCCACAGCTATCCTTCTACCACCTGCACACTAGGGGCAAAGTCAAAGTCAAGTTGATTGTCAAATGTATAAGTACACGTATGTGCAGGTGCGATGAAAAACTTACCTGCAACAGCATTGCAGGCACAGAGCATCACAAGAAAAGTATACATTAAACCTAAGTGTTACAAGAAAAGAAAATAATTAGGACAAAAATATCCATTTTAGTGCAAAGTGATCGAAGTGGACATAGTGTTGCTAAACTGTAGTGACTGGGGTTGTGCTTGATGGTTCAAGAATCAAACGGCTTTCCCATTTGCACATCTTTACATGGGGGGGGGGGCGGAATCAGAGCATCTGGGAGAAATTCACACAGTCATAGTGAGAACATGAGGGACAGGTCACTATCGAACCCTGGGAGCTGGAGCAGCACCAACCACAGTACCTCTCTCCATCCTAGTTGCCGTGTGCTCCGGTGATGTTCTGCTCAGCTTTACTGGTTAATCTGCAGTGCTGTCCACAATATAGAACAAAGCAGTTCTGTCCCATCAATGGATCTTTTTGATTCTCCCTTAAGTTTGATTTCATTCACGCAATGGGGCTTCTGTAACGGAGGTGAATGGGCTGAAAAGGAGAAGGAAGGTGCTTGAAATGATATGAAGGTTTGTCTTTCCAATAATGTGAAGCTGTGTGCTTGAAACTTTGTAAAGGCCCACATTTAAAGTGGTGTGAAGGTCTGTGATCGACATGGTGTGACCCACACTTGTAAAGACACAAATTTCTGCACCTCAACTCTGACTTGCAACCCACCGACTCACTTTCTTGGACTCTGCAACTCGAGTTCTCAGTATTATTAATCTACCCATCTATTTATTTATTATTTGCACAGTTTGTCTTGCTTTGCACATTGGATGTTTGTCAGTCTTTATTTATATATAGATTTTCATAAATTCTATTGTTTTAAAAACATTTTCCTGTAAATGCCTGCAAGAAAATGAATCTCACCATGGTATGTGGTGACATATACGGACCTTGATAATAAATTACTTTGACTTTGACTTCACTTGCAGATTAAGTCGGTGTTAAGGAAGGCAAATACAATGTTAGAATTCATTTCACGAGGACCAGAATATAAAGCAAGGATGTAATGCTGAGGCTTTATAGGACATTGATCAGACTACACCTGGAGTATTGTAAGCCGTTTTAGGCCCCTTATGGAAGAAAGGACGTGCTGGCATTGGAGAGCGTCCCGAGGAGGTTCACAAGATCGATACTGGGAATGAAAAGGTTAATATCTGAGATGTGTCTGATAGCTCTAGGCCTGTGTTTGCTGGCATTTAGAAGAATGAGTGAGTATCTCATTGAAGCGTTTCAAATATCGAAAGGCCGCTATAGAAGTGGATGTAGAGAGGGTGTGTCCTACCGTGGAGGAGTCCAGAATAGAAGGACGTCTGTTTAGAGCAGCAATGAGGAGGCAGAGGGAGGTGAATATGTGAACTTCTTTGACACAGAAGGCTGCGGTGGTCAAGTCACTGGGTATACTTAAAACAAAGGGTGATCGGTTCTTGATAAGTAAAAGGTTACTGGGAAAAGACAGGAGAGCGGGGTTGAGAGGGATAATAGATCAACCATGGTGGAATGGTGGAGCAGAGTCAATGGGCTGAGTGGCCTAATCCTGCTCCTGTGTCTCATGTTCTAATAAACGTGAGTTAGAGCTCCACAAAGGCCTGTGACCAGAAGACAATAAGACAAAGGAGCAGAAGTCGGCCATTCGGCCCATCGAGTCTGCTCCGCCATTTCATCATGAGCTGATCCAATCTCCCTTTTAGTCCGATTCCCTCGCCTTCTCACCATAACCTTTGATGCCCTGACTACTCAGATACCTATCAATCTCTGCCTTAAATACACCCAATGACTTGGCCTCCCCTGCCGCCCGTGGCAACAAATTCCATAGATTCACCACCCTCTGGCTAAAAATTTTTTCCACATCTCTGTTCTGAATGGGCGCCCTTCAATCCTCAGGTCATGTCATCTCATACTAGACTCCCCCACCATGGGAAACAACTTTGCCACATCCACTCTGTCCATGCCTTTCAACATTCGAAATGTTTCTATGAGGTCCCCCCCTCATTCTTCTAAACTCCAAGGAGTACAGTCCAAGAGCAGTCAAACATTCCTCATATGTTAACCCTAACATTCCTGGAATCATTCTAGTGAATCTTCTTTGAACCCTCTCCAATGTCAGCACATCCTTTCTTAAATAAGGAGCCCAAAACTGCACACAGTTTTCCAAGTGAGGTCTTAACAGTGCCTTATAGAGCCTCAACATCACATCCCTGCTCCTATACTCTATTCCTCCAGAAATGAATGCCAACATTGCATTCGCCTTCTTCACCACTGACTCAACCTGGAGGTTAATCTTAAGGGTATCCTGCACGAGGACTCCCAAGTCCCGTTGCATCTCAGAACTTTGAATTCTCTCCCCATTTAAATAATAGTCTGCCCGTTTATTTCTTCTACCAAAGTGCATGACCATACACTTTCTAACATTGTAATTCATTTGCCACTTCTTTGCCCATTCCCCCAATCTATCCAAGTCTCTCTGCAGAC
Source organism: Hypanus sabinus (assembly GCF_030144855.1). Classification (NCBI taxonomy): domain Eukaryota; kingdom Metazoa; phylum Chordata; class Chondrichthyes; order Myliobatiformes; family Dasyatidae; genus Hypanus; species Hypanus sabinus. Next base: position 101,859,291 of record NC_082706.1, read on the forward strand.
TCTCTGTTTCCTCAGCACTGCTGGCCCCTCCACCTATCTTTGTATCATCAGCAAACTTAGCCACAAAGCCATCTATTCCATAATCCAAATCATTGATATACAACATAAAAAGAAGCGGCCCCAACATGGACCCCTGTAGAACACCACTGGTAACTGGCAGCCAACCAGAATGGGATCCCTTTATTCCCACTCTCTCTTCCCTGCCAATCAGTCAACACTCTATCCATATATGTAACTTTCCCGTAATTCCATGGGCTCTTATCTTGTTTAGCAGCCTCATGTGTGGCACCTTGTCAAAGGCCTTCTGAAAATCCAAATACACAACATGTGCTTGAAATGATGCAAAGAATTGCTGCCAATGAATTGTACTACTTTTTCTGGATCGTAATCCAGTTCCGACAGAGAAAGCCAAACCACTCTGTGAATGCACAGTGACATTGATATCGACACTGGGGGATGGAGCTCATGGCCTGAGCCTCACAGAAGCAGACAGCAGAGTCCGACATCACTCTCCCACCTCAGACCCATGCGTGCAGCACCACCCCTGAGCAGATGGAGCTCCCGGCTGCAGAAGCGAGCTGACCCCTTTCAACCTTCTTGGGAAAGAGGAGGGTGGCCTATTGCCCCGCAGCGGTCAGGCTCCCTGACTGATGAGGAGAGTGCAGAAGCATACAGGGGTTGAGCCTAAACCCAGCCGTGACGTTGTGTAATCACCCAAAATCACCCCATCAGAGAAATGTTAAACAACATCGACAGCCTCTGTTAAAAATATTTAGAACAGGTCCTACTGAACAGGAAGGTCTGTTACTGAGAGGCAGTTAATGGGACGGCAGAGGTAGCATAATACTGTACTGAAGTCTTGCTTTGACCCTTGAAGACTTCACCTCGCCGATTAAGGAAAACAAATAGAAATAATTTGTTTCCAGTGCTGACAGCATCGTTTCGTCTAAGCATTTCGAGTAGAGACAAAAAGAGTCTTGTTACAAAGAACCAAATGGCATAAGCCAGTCAGGATTTTGATTCTGGCCCAGGAGGAAGAAATCCATCTCCAGGGAAAGCTGGTTTCCTTTGTTCTGGGCTTATTATTACAAGTGGGGGGGTGGGTGTGAGTGAGTGGTGGGTAGGAGTGGAGGTGGGGTGTGGAGAAAAAGGGAAGGTCACAAAGGGATGCCATGGAGCATTTACAATGGTGCAGGGTGTAAGAAGAGAGGGGAATAGAACCAATGGAATTGTTCTGCCGGGAGGCAGCATAAACCCAATGGGCTGATTGGCCTCTTCCTGCGTCTGCATAAGATTATTTTGACCCTGTAGTCCTCACTTCGCTACAAGTATGCACTGGGACACTGTTACGTTGCTGAATTAGTCTATACTGCCTTCACTTTTTCTGCAAATTCAACTGATTTCGACTCAGAAACTGGCAAAACATGTTCCAAAGTGTTTTACAGGAAAACTTCCTGCTTCAGAACCAAGTAAGGAGATGTAAGGCCGGGAACTGAGAGTTTGATTAAAGGGAGAATTAGGAGCTTTCAGTGGCGCCACGGGAAGAACTGCTGCTTCTCAGCTGCAGAGAACAGAGACCAGGGTTCAATCCAGACCTTGGGTGCTTTCTGTGTGGAGTTTGCACATTATTCCTCCCACAGAATAACGAGTTGGTGGGAGGAAACTGGAGCCACTGTACATTGGTCCTAGTGTGTGGGGTGAGAGCTAGAGTGGAGTGGATGGGAATGTGGAAAGTCGACGACGAGTACAGTGAGATACAGGTACAATGAAAAACCTGCTTGCAATAGGATCACAAGCACATAGGTACAGAATAACCCACAAAATATAAATTAGATGTAAATTGTACTTGACAGTGAAGAGAAAAAAGCGTAGGATAAGTACAGGCAGAAACAGGGCAGGCTGAGGTGCCTGTTCCTTTGCTGTAAAATGCCATTGTTCCATTCTACAGCCAAAGAAAGAAGAGAGAGGCAGGGAGAGCAAGAGGATTAGGGAGGAATCCTGGGGTATGGCACGCCTGTGGGTGGAGAATTGAATCAGAAGGCCAGAAGGTGCTGCAAGCTTAATGCAGGAAAAGGGAATTAGTGTAGATGGGTAAAGCTGTCAGCAGGGACAGGTTGGCCACAGGGCCTGTTCCTGGGCTTCACGACTCCATGACCCTGAGTCTGGAGCAGGTCGCAGAGATCACAAAGGGCATGCTCAAAGTCAAAGACAAAATCAAGTTTATTGGCACATGCGCAAATGTCAATTAAACATAAATGGTCTATAATTTTTAGAAGATAGAGCACAATTTGAACAAAAAAAAGGCCCATTCTCATGTAAAGTGTTCAAAGTCATCAGAGTGCAACTGAGAAAAGATCTGGAGGGACTCAGTGAGCCATGTAGCTCTCGTGGAGGGAAACGGACAGTCAGTGTTTTGGGTCGAGACACTCCCTCATAATGTTGCTATACTGGGGTAGTAATTAGGGGTTTTCTAAAAATGGACGAGGATCTTAAAAGCAGAGCATTGATTCTGGAAGCCAGTAAAGGTCACCAGGGACAAGCGGTGATGGTGAACATCATTTCCTGTGATTTGAAACAGAGTCGGCAAAGCTTTGGAATGAGACTGAGTTAATAAGGTAACAAAGTAGTGGTGAAAGTTTCAGCAACAGAGGAGCTGGAATAATCAAAGGATAACAAAGCTAGCTAAGGCTGTCCATGTGTGGTGATTAATAGAGTGATAAACTCCAGGACAGCTAAAGATAGACAGGCAGTGATATCTGTGTGTGTTTCTACAGATAGGCAGATGTTTGTATGTATTGATTTTTTTTTGAAATAAAGATTGATATTTATAAGAGAGACACAAGAGACTACAGGCACTGGAATCTAGAACAACAAGCAATCTGCTTCAGGAACTCTCATATTTATTATCTATATTTTATTATGTATGAGTGTGCATACACACACACACACTATACTACTACTGTACTATGTATATAGGAGTAAATATTTAAAATGCATAATAAGGTACAAATGTACATATCATGTAGTGTAAAGATTATATATCAATTTATATATTCATGTGCTTGAATTTATCAAATAATATAAAACATAGATATTGTACTGTCTCTCTCGTTTGGGAAAGTTTGCATGGAGAGGGATAAGTGCAGATTGGAAGTAATTAAAGGTCTTGTGGAACAGGAAAGTTCCTGCATTGTTGGGGCTGTGTTATGCCATCACAAACTGAACAAAGGATATAGATGTACATAGAATTTAGGAGTTCTGATCAAATTTTCTCACCTGGTTTCATGGGGAAGCTTTGAGGATGTTCTACTCTTTTCTCACGGATGAAGGGTCTTGGCCTGAAATGTTGGCTACTCTTTTCTCATGGATGAAGGGTCTCGGCCCGAAACGTTGGCTACTCTTTTCTCACGGATGAAGGGTCTCGGCCCGAAACGTTGGCCACTCTTTTCTCACGGATGAAGGGTCTCACCTGCTGAGTTCTTCCAGCATTGTGTACATTTTCTTTGATCCACAGCACCTGCAGTTGGATTTTTGTGTTTTACCTCATGAAGTTGTGGGTTGTGTCCAGTGGGATGATTGAGCTATCATTTCATGTTGGGGACTGTGAGCGCTGCTAATTGTTTTAACGATTCCCTTTTTGTTCAACAAGAAGATAATTAAAATAAGATAAGCTTTATTTGTCACGTGTACATTGAAGAATCGAAACATAGAGCAAAATGTGTTGTTTGGGCCAACACAGCATGCCCACAGTTTACTAATCCTAACCTGTACGTTGTTAGAATGTGAGACGAAACAGGAACCCGGATGAAACCTCGACAGTCAGGGGGAGATTGGGCAAGTTGTGGACATGCTACTTTGGTGCTGAAAGCATGGTGACACTTGTGGGCTGCCCCAGCACTACACGGACTGTGTTGGTCATTAATGCAAATGATACATTTCACTGCATGTTGCAACGTACATGCGATAAATAAAGCTAATCTTTATATCTGTAAAATGTTACGCTAATGTTATGCTACTGCACTCCCCTTTTTTTCTCAGGGGGAGGGGCGGAGGTGGAAGCCCTTCTCACAGTTAAACAGTAACTGCAGGTGAACTTAAAGTTAAGTCAAATTGCGTTTATTGTCATGGGCACAAGTATTGTGAGGTACAGGGGCAATGAAAAACTTTCTTGCAGAAGCATCACAGACATATGAGTACAAACGGCACACAGAGCATGTTACACATAATTATACAACACAGTGAAGAACAGGACCATCAGAGACAAGTCTAACTGCTTTTCCGTGGCACTGCGTCCATACATGGATGTGATGAAATAATCTGTAATGATGGAATTTTTACTGTGCCTTGGTACACGCACCAATGAAACAATTTACTAAAATCCATGGTAGTGCCAGAGGTAGTCTGTAGTGTCTGTTGCTGAGGTAGGGTGAGGGTTGTGCAGGTCATTTCAAGGAACTGATGGTTGTAAGGAAGTAGGCGTTCCTGAACCTGGTAGTGTGGGACCTCAGGTACACTCTGCCTGAGGACTGAACTAGTTTAGTGAAGGTCGTTGATGACAGGTGCCATCTTCTTGAGGCAGAGCAGTTAATCATGGGAAAAGCTCTCCTCACCTTTGAGCACACCTACAGGAGCACTGCCACAAAAAAGCAGCATCCCTCATCAAGGACCCCCACCACCCAGGCTGTGCTCTCTTCTCACTGCTGCTATTGGGGAGGTGGTACAGGAGCCTTAGGTCCAACACCATCAGGTTCAGGAGCAGTTAATACCCCTTAACCATCGGGCTCCCAAACTCATGTGGATAACTTCACTCACATTTGAACTCACTTTCAGTGACTCCACAACTCATGTCACCACTCAGCATTATTTATTTATTTATATATATATTTGCATTTGCAGGGTCTGTCTTTTGCAAATTGGCTGCTTTAGTCTTTGTGTGATTCTATTGTATTTCATTGTCCCACTGTGAACGCCTGTAAGAAAATGAATCTCAGGGTAGTACGTAGTGACATATATCTACTTTGATAACGAATTTTCTTTGAACTTCGAACTTTGTGACTAGTTTCACTTGAAGAGCTGTGACCTGCTGACCCACTACAGAGGATGTGACAAGTGTGGGAAACTCCTAACCAGCATTGAGGCTATTGGCCAAAAGGCCTATGTCTTCTGGAATTCAACCCTCTTTGGTGGGCATCCATGGCTCTTCTAGGGTATGGAAGTCCACAGATTTGCATCTGTCTGTATAATGAAAATTACATCAAGGTCTCACATAGCCAGCATTTGCTTGGTTTGTCAGGCACTGGAGAACTGAATACCGGCTCCTTCTGAAGCACTGGCTACTGAAGCTAGTCAGTAAGATAACCTTAATCTTTGCTATGCCTGGTATTTGCCATTCTCTGACCTTCCATTGGTCTCTGTCAGAACATCCCATATGAACTTGATGTATGGAAGAGGTCCACTAATCTGTCAATCCTAAAGAAAGACCAGGGCCAGGACAGGTAGTTCTCCAGACATTGGTACTGAGATATATCTGGGGTGGAAGGAGAGGATATCCTTCAGAAGCTGCTTCATCACAATGCTGCAACATGCAACCCATAGAGCTAATTCCCTACAGATACCTCAGTGCAGCAATTCTTCCGGCACACAGCCATGAAGGAGTTTTATTTTTGTAAAATAAACTTCAGATGAAAATCTCTGGAAATAAGCTGTTTATTAATTACAGCTCACTGCTCAACACTGTCATCCTCTCAGTATTAATTAATGAGGGCTTAAACATCCCTCCTTCTGCATCTGGATTCTTGACTTCTGCATTGAGAGACCATAGTCAGTTCAGACAGACACTACTGTTGCTGGATGAACCTCAGATGATGAGGAGGAGGTGTGCAGACATACACTAGCAAGACTAAGGAACTCCTGGGCGTCAACATCTCAGAGGATCTACACTGGGCCCAACGTATTAATCCAATCATGAAGAAGGCACGCTAGCTGTTTTACTCCTAATGTTGAGGAGATTTGGTAAGTCACCAAAGACTCTTGCAGCTTTTTATAGTTGCACATTGGAGAGCGCTCTGACTGGTTGCATCACAGCCTGGTATGGAGGCTCCCACGCACAAGACTGCAAGAGGCTGTAGAGGGTTGTAGACCCAGGCACAACTCTCCACATCATCGAGGCCACCTACAAGGGGTGGTGCCTCAAGAAGGTGGCATCCAATTCAGGAACCTCACCATCCAGGACATGCTCTCTTCTCATGGCTACCATCAAGGAGGAGGTACAGGGGCCTGAAGACCCTTACCCAATGTTTTAGAAACAGCTTTATCCCATCTGCCATCTAATTTTTGAATGGTCCATGAACCCGTAAGCACAACCTTACTATTCCTCTTTGGCATTACTGTACTTATTTATTTATTGTAACTTATTTGTTTATGTTGAACTGTAATGCTACTAAAATAATCAAATTTCAGAATGTACAGTATGTCAGTGAAAATAAAAGTGATTCTGATTCTGTAGACACTGCAGAGATATAGGAATAGATAGGCAGAAGAACAGAAGGATAATAGATGAATAGAAGGAGGCTCTTTGGCTCATCAATTTCCCACTGGCTCTTTGCAGAGCAACTTACTTGGCCCCTCTTGTCCCATAGCTATGCCTGTTACTTTCTGGCAAACACCCATGCAATTCTCTAATGAGAATGCTGATTCTTTGGCAATGCGGAAGTGCAGAGCACTGGAGAGCATCTTCCTTACAACTTTTGCCTATCACTTGCAGTGTGTCTCCCCTAGTCTGTAATCATCTGCCGTGCAGCACTGTGGAGTTAATATGTTGAACCAGCAGAGACAGAGGTTGGGGCTAATGAACTAGAAACAAAAGTTTAAGTCCCATCAGGGATTTTGGATAATTAACTTTAAATAATTTAATTAAATAAAGCCAATATCAGTGAATAGAGATCACGAATTGACCCGATTGTCTTAAGAACCTACTTAAGTTCACTTGAGTGCTTCAGGAGTGGCAAGGTAGCATAGTGATTAGCACAACACTTTATGGTACAGGTGACCCACGTTCAATTCTTACCACTGCCTGTAAGGAGTTTGTATGTTCTCCCCGTGGCCATGTGAGTTTCCTCCGGGAGCTCTGGTTTCCTCCGTCAGTGCGAAAACATAATGATCGGTCGGTTTATTGGTCATTGCAAGTTGACCCGTGATTAGGCTAGGTTTAAATCCATGGATTGTTGAGTGACATGGCTTGAAAAGCTGGAAAGTCCTATTCTACACTGTATCTGACAAAATAAATATGTTTCCGTGGTCTGTTCAGTTACTTTTCTCAGAAACATGAGTTGTAGTCGAGCTGGTCCAGGTGATTTATCTACCTTTAGACCTTCCAGCTTCCCAAGCACTTTCTCCTTAGTAATAGTGACTTTTCCGGCGTCTGTCCCCTGACACACTCAAACACCCGGCATACTACTAGTGTCTTGCATAGTGAAAATGATGCAAAATACTTATTCAGTTTGTCCGCCATTCCCTTGTTATTATTACCTCTCCGTCTTCTGTTTTCCAGCAGTCCAATATCCACTCTTGCCTTTCTTTTACTCTTTATATATTTGAAAAAAACTTTTGGTATCTTCTTTGATATTACTGGCTAGCTTACCTCCATATTTCAGTTTTTATGGCTTTTTAGTTGTCCTGTTGGTTTTTAAAAGCTTCCCAATCCTCTAACTTCCCACTAATTTTTGCTCTATTATATGCCCTCTCTTTTGCTTTTAAGCTGAGTTTGACCTCCTTTGTCAGACATGGTTGCCTTAATTTCCCTTTAGAATACTTCAACTTTGGGATGTGTGTTTCCTGTTCCTTCTGAATTCTTCCCAGGACCTCCAACCATTGCTGTTCTGCACATTCCCTGCTCGTGTCCTCTCCAATCAACTTGTCCAGCTCCTCTCTCGTGCCTCCGTAGTTCCTTTACTCCACTGTAATACTGATACATCTGGCTTTAGCTTTTCCTTCCCAAACTATAGGGTGAATTCTATCATATTATGATCACCATTTCCTAAGGGTTGCTTTACCTTAAACTTCTGAATTAAGCCTGGTCATTACATAACATCCAGTCCCGAATTGCCATTCCCCTAGTGCGTTCAGCCACAAGCTGCCCTAAAAAGCCATCTCATAGGCATTCTACACATTCTGTCTTCTGCCATCCAACACCAACGTCATACGCCCAATCTACCTGCATAATGGAATCCTCCATGACTAATGCAACCTTGCCCTTTTTATATGCCTTTTCTATCTTCCATTGTAATTTGTAGTCCACATCCTGGCTACTGTTCACAGGTCTATATATAACCTCCTGTGGTAAACTATGTGTATACCTGTCTGGACATGCCCCTCTGCTGACTGCTCCTGTGGCTCCTCCCGCAGACCCCTGTATAAAGGTGATTGGAGGCACTGCTCCTCCCTCAGTCTCCAAGATGTCGTGGTCATGTTTGCAGCTAATAAAAGCCTATCTTTTGTCTCCCGTCTCCGAGAGTTATTGATGGAGCATCACCTCCATCAGGGTCTTTTTGCCTTTGAAGTTTCTTAATTCTACCTATAAAGATTCTACATCTTCCGATCCTATGACAGCACTTTCTGAAGATTTGATTTGATTTTTTACCAACAGAGCCTCCCCAACCCCTCTGTCTACCTGCCTGTCTTTTTGATACCAGGGTGCAGAGGGGAAGAAGCTGTTCCTGAATCTCTGAGTGTGTGCCTTCAGGCTTCTGTATCTCCTACTGATGGTAACAGTGAGAAAAGGGCATGCCCTAGTGCTGGAGATCTTTAATAATGGACACTGCCTTTCTGAGACACTGCTCCCTAAAAATGTGCTTGGTACTTTGTAGGCTAGTACCCAAGATGGAGCTGACTAGATTTACAACCTTCTGCAGCTTCTTTCGGTCCTGTGTAGTAGCCCCTCCATGTCAGATATTGATTCAGCCTGTCAGAATGCTGTTCAACGTACAAACGTTTGTACACCTATAGAAGTTTTTGAGTGTATTTGTTGACATACCAAATCTCTTCAAACTCCTAATAAAGTATAGTTACTGTCTTGCCTTCTTTATAACTGCATCAATATGTTGGGACCAGGTTAGGTCCTCAGAGATCTTGACACCCAGGAATTTAAACTGCTCACTTTCTCCACCTCTGATCCCTCTGTGAGGATTGGTATGTGTTCCTTCACCTTACCCTTCCTGAAGTTCACAATCAGCTCTTTCGTCTTACTGACGCTGAGTGCCAGGTTGTTGCTGCAGCACCACTCCACTTGTTGGCATATCTCACTCCTATACGCCCTCTCGTCACCACCTGAGATTCTACCAACAGAGATTCTATCATCAGTAAATTTATAAATGTTATTTGAGCTATGCCTAGCCACACAGTCATGTGTATATAGAGAGTAGAGCAGTGGGCTAAGCACACACCCCTGAGGTGCACCAGTGTTGATTTGCATGATTTTTAATCTATTCAATATACAGATTCTGCAATTTATTTATTTATTCATTTACCCATTTATTCATCCATTTATTTATTTATTCATTCATTCATCCATTTATTTATTTATCTATTTATTTATCTAGCTATCTATCTATCTATCTATCTATCTATCTATCGATCTATCTATCTATCTATCTATCTATCTATCTATCTATCTATCTATCTATTTATTTATTTATTTATTTATTTATTTATTTATTTATTTATTTATTTATTTATTTATTTATTTATTATTTTACTTTCTTCTATATTATGTATTGCATTGAACTGCTGCTCCTAAGTTAACAAATTTCATGACACATGTCGTATTGGCAGATGGGCATAGTTTAAATTGGCATTGTGGTTGGCAGAGATACAGTGGACTGAAGGACCTGTTCCTTTGCTGTACAGTTCTGAGTGCTCTTTTCGATTACTCTAGCAAAAACTACCAGATACTCTCCCTTCTCCGCACCCCCCCCCCCCCCACCCCACACTGGGCAGAAAATTCAAAAGCCTGAAATCACGAGCACTGGGCTGAGGGATGGCTTCTATTCAGCTGATATTAGACTATTGACTGGATTTCTTGTACAACAAGATGGACTCCTGATTTCACAGTCAACCTCGTCACGGCCTTGCGCTGAAAAGCCCGCACTGCACTTTCTCTGTTACTGTAACACTCCATTCTGCACGCTGTTATTGCTTTCCCTTGCACCACCTTGATGTAGTGATGTGTTGAGATGTATGGATGGCATGCAGAGCAAAGTTTTTCACTCTACCTCAGTATGTGTGACAGTAATAAACTAATTCAGTGAAATTTGCCAAATCATGTTCTTGTTAAGTTGTAAAATTCAGCTATACCTCATTGGCCGCTCTTGGGGTTGTACAACCTGTTGTTTCTTCTATCCTTACATTCCTTGTCCCATCACCATTGCTAGTGCACCTCAGGGTGGCAGTAGACCTTGGGCCACAGACAGCTGTCAAAGAAACAGGTCTCCCAAATTTCCACTCTCAATGTGCAAGCCATATGAAAGACTCCGAGATTAATTATGACAAGTGTGAGAGTACATGTGCTGGTAATGTTAGCTGTGGACAGGGCTTGTCGATCAGCAGTTTCAACAGCTCCTTTGTAGGCAGCATTGACTTAATCTGTTTGCAGAACTAAGGATACATGACATCATTGTCCCTTGAGACTTCCAGACATTCATCTCGGTCTTTCCAAATCCGTCTTGTGTACATACGGAAGTGTGAGCTAGGAACAGGCGTCGGCTACTCACCTCCTTAAGCTTGCTCCACCATTCAATTAGCCTGATCTAATTATAGCCCAAAGTCTTTCTTTCCTTCTATCCCAGTAACCTTTCACAACACCCTGCTTTACTTATCATAAATCTATATACAGTTGCCATTAAAAGATCCAAGGCTTCATAAAAGAGAAAGTTGCAAAAACTCACAACAATCAGAGGGACAATTTTCGCTTTCATTACATGGTGACCATTATTTTTAAACTGTTAATCCTAATTCTAGATCCTTGGTCAAGAGGGAACATCCTCTCTGCATGCACACTCCCGAGATCCCTCAGGATCTTACCTGTTTCCACCATTCCCCCGTTCACTCTTCCATTGCAGTGGGTTCAATCCTTATCTTCATGACCACCCTTCGTTAGATAACCTGCCTATTGCATCCATTATTTTGGTGCTGAATGCAGCTGTTTACACAGAGCCCTTGACAGAAGTTTGAAAGTTGAGTATTCATCAAGTCCCGGATTTATAGCATTGGTACATCAGAGGTATCAATTGCCACCATAATGATAAAAGGTCATCCAGATACCCTGAAATAAACTTATTAGCTTTGCATGCTTCCCCCACAGAGCAGTGCCATAGTGTAGCTATCTCAGTGCTCCCAGGTTCAGTCCTAACCTCCAGTGCTGTGTGGAGTTCGCATGTTCTCCTTGTGACCACTGGTTTCCTCTCAGATCTCAAAGACCTTTGGATTAGGCGGTTCCATGGCCACTGTAAATTGCCCCTAGTGTGTAGGTGGATGTTAGAATTTTGGGGGTGGGGGTGTAGAAGTTCATTGGAATTAGAGGGAAATCAAAGAGGATTATTGTTGATGATTGGTGGTCAGCACCGACTCAGTGGGCCGAAAGGCCTGTTTCTTTGCTCGATCTCCCTGTGAAACTTTCTGAAACAATTGTGCACTGCAGACAGAGAAGGTGCCATGTACTGTGCAGCTCTCATGTTGCTTATGAAGGTAAGATGTGGCAGTTCTAGGATGTGGGGGCTTGGGAAAGGGAACAGAAGAGGTTTACCAGGATGCTGCCTGGATTCGAGGGTTTGAGCTATAAGCCATAGTTGGACAAACTTGGGTTGTTTTTCCTGGAGCGCCAGAGGCTGAGGGGAGATTTGACTAAAGTTTAGAAAATTATGAGGGATATAGATAGTCAGTCAGAGTCTTTTCTCCCCCCACAGAAATATCAAATACTAGAGGATGTATATTTAAAGCAGACAGGAAAACTTAAATGAGATGAGTGAGCAAGTTTTTACACAGAGACTACAATGGACTGTCAGTGGTAATGGTGAAAGCAGATGCAATGGTGGTGTTTAAAAGGCGATAATTAAACATGCAAATATACAAGGAAGGAGGGATATGTACTGGCAGAAGAGATTTAGGTTACATCCACACTAGACCAGATAATTTTGAAAACGCCAGTTTCGTGTAAAAACGATGGCGTCCACACTATGCGTTTTTAAAAATATCTCTGTCCACATTGAAATGGAGATTTCGTCAAATCTCCTTCTACTGTGCATGCACTGGACACATCAACTAAAAACAAGCAACATGTTTGGTGTTGAATCTCGCAGTGAAAGTGTTTGTTCAGTTACAGACTAGAAAAACTTAAACGACGGGCAGCTGTTGGCTCTCACGCAGGAAGATTTAAAAGTAAAATTGCCTAAAAAACAATTACTGATGCATATGGAGGCAACCAACAGGGGGTGCATGGACTGCATAACCCGGCTGACAACGAACATTGAAAAACTGACTAACTCTGTTGCATTAATAAAGCACCTTGTTAAATGTATAAAACATGTCTGCATCAGTGTTATCTTGTATTTCCATACAATGTTACACATCTATTGTCAGAGGAGTACTTGCATAAATAGGTAAACCACCTTCATATGAGCAAGGACAGAAAACAGGGCAAAGTGAGTATACTTATTTATTCAGTAAGTTATGGGTCAAAGTATTTGGTGAGTACATTTCTAACTCTTCTGGCTTCAGTCTTGTTGCTGTCTGTTCTGAAATTGTTAGTTTGTGTTCAAGAAAACAATGAAATAGCGCGCTGCCGTCTGACAGCATTTTCAAAAGTCTCCAGTTACCCCATCCACACTGATCTGCCCAAACAGTGTTTTCAAAAATATCCACCCTGGAAAGCGTTTCTGAAAAGCTCCGGTTTCGGGGGACAAAAACGCTGTTTTAGTGTGGACGGAGGGTAAAAACAAAGAGAAAAAGCTTCGGTTATGGATTTATCCGGTGTAGTGTGGATGTAGCCTTAGTTTACTTTGGTATCATGTTTGGCACAGGCATTGTGGGGAAAGTGCCTGTTCTGCTTTCGATGTTCAATAGCTCCAATCATGGGATTTGGAGGTGCTGTTGTTCAGTTGAAACCTGGAGATGAGGAATTGCCCCTCCTCGCAGGTGTGAGGACAGTTCAAGATGGGTGATGAATACTGGCCATATGCTGCGAATGAACCTCAGGAAGGGGTCCTCAAGCCAGCCTGGCAAAGTAAGTCCCTTTAATGCCAGGTACCAAATTCTACCACCAAGTCCCCTATGCACACAGGGTCTCTCACTTTAAGAGTCTTCCTAATGGTAGTCATTTTTAGCATAATAATTTTAATTACATCGTGCGTACGTCTATTTCTTACGGACTGATATAGGTGCGTTACTCATATCCCTTGGCTTAAATTAATCTTGGAGCTATGTCACAGAATTTAGATAAATGAAGTGCATGTCACTTTACGGTGTGTTCCCTCGCTGTTGTGTGCTAAGCTTTGCTCAGTGGATACCGCACAGCTTCCAGTATTCCTGCCGGTCAGATTAACCAAAGGCTAATGGGCCGAGGAGAGTGGGGGGTGTCAAAGTGCCTCTATATGGAGGGTAAAAAAGTTTCCCTTGTGAAAGTCTTCAAGGAAGTCAATCAGTCTCCTTCAGAGGGTTTAAACAAAAGCGATCTTCTGTAAACAGCGACTTGTTTTCTATTAATGTAAAACACAGATGTAAAAATAATGACTCTGTACATAGTCAAAGCTAGCCCAAAACTCCAGGGACCCGTGTGCCTGGTGAGACTGACGGCTGCAAACTGGGTGGCCTTTGTCAATGGGCTGAAAGATAACATTCAACCCATGTTTATTTTTGCACTTTTTAACACTGTGATTTGTATCATTTTGTAACTAATGTGGGCTTTCCTGCAGTTTATGCACTATTTCTTATTCTACTTCTGTAATAGTTCCTTTGCCATTTGCGTAGTGGTGAAATCAATCCAGAATCAGCAATGACCAGAGACCGGTTTAAATCTGCTGTTGGTGGAACTCAATTGCTAGTCACCAAAGAAATCCAGTGTGTAGCGAGTGATCTCAAGGGCAAGTGTATTCCCCACAGAAAGTGGGGAGAAGAGTGGAAAACCCCTGCCAATGTCTGAGATCATGTTAGTTAGCACATAAAAACACACAAACACATACACACAAATCTTCATTGGTGCAATGCATTAAACTAGCAAGGCTACTTGAACAGCAACCAAGCCCGTCACCTTCACCGGCAAGAAGAACCATTACGAAGGCGCCATCACCTGCAGGTTCTCTTGCACATTGCACACCATTCTGACCTGGAGATGCATCACCAGTTGTCCATTGCCACTGGGTTTGAATCATGGCACTCCCTCCCCAGCAGTGCTGTAGAAACACGCTCACCAGGAGGTCTACAGCAGTCAAAATGACGGCACACCTTCCTGCACTTCCTTGAAGGCCATGCCACTGGCACCCACATCCTCGGGCTCAGTCTGCAATGTCAATGCATGGTATTGTGAGAGGCTGCAGATCGTAGTGTACTCAGTTTACATACCCAGGGTGTAAACGTCGTGAAAATTGGCTTTATGCAGTGGTATGGTATATTACAAATATGACAGATTTTAATATAATAAACTAACATAAATGATGCATAATTTATGCAATACAATAGACTAAAATGCATAAAATGACCTGACTGTAAATTGAGGCACATATTATCTAAAGTAGAATGAGTATTTCTGGGTTGGTCCAAGAACCTGATAGCAGTGGGGAGGAAGCTGTTGTTGAATCTTGTGGAGTGGTTCTTCAGGCTCCTGTACCTCTGCCTGATGACAGGATTGAGAAGAGAGCATGGCCTAGATGTTGAATGTCCTTAATAATGGATGTTGCCTTCCTGAGATATCGCCTCTTTGAAACTAGAATTGGTTTATTATTGTCACACGTACCGAGGTTCCATGCAGATCAATTCATTACACAGTACATTGAGGTAGTCCATGGTAAAACAACAACAGTATGTGCAACAACTTCAGAGAAAATGTAGTGCAGGTAATCAATAAGGTGCAAGAACATTATAAAGTCAAGAGTCAGTCTTATAGGACTAGGAAACCATTCAATGATAGCCCTATAACAGCAGGATAGAAGCTGTCCTTGAGGGTGGTGGTCTGTGCTTTCAGGCTTTTGTATCTTCTGCCTGACGAAGAGAGGAAATCTTTGATTTTGCTGGCTGCTTTACTGAGGCAGTGCGAAGTGTGGGCAGGGTTCATATAGGGGAGGCTGGTTTTGTGGTGAGCTGAGCTGCGTCCACAGTACTCTGCAGGTTCTTACGGTCATGTGCAGAGCAGTTACCTTATGCATCCAGGTAGGGTGCATCAATAAAACTTGATAAGGGTCTATGGGATCATGACAGATTTCTCCAGCCTTCTGAAGAAATAAAGGCGCCAGTAAGCTTTGTTGGTCATGACATCAATATGGTTGGGCCAGCACAGGTGACATTCACTCTTAGGAACTTGAAGCTCTCAACCTCAACACCCTCGACGTAGACAGGAGCATGTGCAGAACCTTCCTTCCTGAAGTCAATAAGCAGCTCTTCTGTTTTGCTGACATTGAGGGAAAACTGCTGTCATGACACCATGTTGCTAAGCTCACTATCTCCTTCTTGTGGTGGTATCATCTGCAAACTTGTAGATGGAGTTATCGCTGAATCTGGCCATGCTTTCTTGAGTGTACTGGGAACAGAGTAAAGGTCTAGGTACACAGCCTCATGGGCACCAGGGTGGAGGATCATCGTACTGAAGGTATTGTTCCCTATCCTTTCTGATTGTGGTCTGTCGGTCAGTAAATCAAGGATTCCGTTACAAAGGGAGGAGTTGAGTACCAGGTCTTAGAGTCTGCTTGGAATTATGATATTGAAGGAAGAGCTGCAGTCAATAAATAATAGTCTAATATAAGTGTTTTTACCACCCAGTTGCTCCAGAGATGGTGTTTGCTGTAGGCCTTGTTCGGTGGTAGGCAGATTGTAGAGAGTGGAAGCTGGAGTTAATGTGAGACAATATTAGCTTCTAAAGCTGTTCATGATAGTGGATGTCAGAGCCAGCAGGTGTCAGACATAAAGTACATTACCTTGATTGTCTTAGGTAGCAAGATGATAGTTGTCTTCTTAAACCAAGTGAAAAAGTCGTACAGAAGCGGGGAGAGGTTAAACGTGTCCACAAGTACTCCTGCCAGATGATGTACGTAGGATCTAAGGGCACGGCCGGAGACGCCATCTGGGCCAAATGCTTCCTATGGGTTCACTCTCCAGAAAACTGATCTTATTACAGCATTTGGGGTCATAGGAGGTTGTTGGTGTGGGTGGTGATATTCCAGTCCTCGTCTGCTCAAAACATGCACGGAATGCATGAAGCTAATCGGGGGAAAATGTGTGCTGTTGGCGAAGTTGCTTGACTTTATCTTGTAGCCCTTTATAACATGTAAACTGTGGCATAACAGATGGCTGGGTTTAGACTGGATCGTCTCTTGCCATCCCTGATAGCTGGCTTTTTGATTTCCTGTGAAGGTCAGTGTCACCTGATTTGAATGTCGCAGTCCTAGACTTTATTAGGGAGTGGATTTTCCAGATCTATCAACTTAGGGACATTGCTTGACATAAAAAAAGCCACAACTCATGTCACCCTTAATGCTACTGAAATGGCCTGTGCATTGCACAGGTGTATGATCAGAACTTGGGAGCACGCCTTTTAAACAAAGACTCGAGCAAGTATAGGAAACTTTGTCCTGTCGACAGGCTTTAAAGCAGCCGATCGTCTCACATTATGCTCTGTCTTCAGCTGGGCTTCTCAAATGCTGACGTTTTATTCTAAGCAGAAAACAGCAACGTTCGGGAAAACTCAGCAGGTCAGGAAGTGTCTACAGAGAGAGAAGAGGCACCATTCTGTGCCTGTGACCTTTTGCTCCACCTGTTTACAGATCTGAAACACCGACTATTTATCTCTCTGTAGATGTTGCCGACCTGCTGAGATTTTTTTTAAGGATTTTTGGCTTTCATTTCAGATTTCTGGCATCTGAGTTTTTTTAAATTGTAATATCTTTTTTTGAATGGTGTTCCCCGCCTCCAGTGTTGTCACAGTGACTCTCAGCCATCACCAGAGCATGCGTAACCGTGCATTGGCACAGAGTGAGTGAACAGTTTGATTAAGTACTTGTAAGAGTCCTTCAGGAGAAATGATAGTGCATGCTCCACTGCCATGATCCTTTATTTTGAGTTAATTGCCGTGGAGACAACAATTGCTATTTGCTGACTAATGATGAAGCCTTATTGAAACACAGTTCAGCAGGCTCTTTACACTCCTCTATCTGACTGGTGCCTTGCCTAGTTTCATCAGCTCCTCTTTTCTGACCGAGAAGTCATCTGTTACAGCAGACTCTCGGATAAAGAACTGCCATTCCTGTTCAAAAGCCAAATGTGCACGTGTACTCAACGTAGAGCATAGAACAGAGCAGCGCAGAAACAGGCACCATAATGTTATACCAAGCTAGCTAAGCAAGTAATGTAATACCTAACTAAAATAATCCATTGGCCTCCACAACATCCAAATCCCTCCATTCCCTGCCTATCTAAGAGCCTCTTAAACAGCACTATCATGTTTGCAAACAAGAGAAAAGGGTCTCGGCCCAAAATGTTGACCGTACTCTTTTCCATAGATGCTGCCTGGCCTGCTGAGTTCCTCCGGCATTTTGTGTATATTACAATCATATTTGCCTCTACCAATACCCCAGGCAGTTCATTCCACGTCCCCCCTCAATCTCTGTGAGAAACCAACTTGCCCTACACATTTCCTTTGAAATTAACCTCCTTTTCACTTAAATGCACGCCCTTTAGTATGAGAAATTTGGACACTGGGTAAAAGGTACCAGCTCTCTACTCTATCTATGCCCCTCATAAACCTTGATCAGTTATCCACTCAGCCTCTGATGCTCCAGGAAAACAACACTGATTTGTCCATCCTCACCTTATAGCAGATGCCTTCTACTCCAGGCCGTTCTTCTGCACTGTCTCCAAAGCCTCCACATCCATCCTATAATGAAATGCAATGCTCTAGATGTGACTAGAGTTTTACAAAGCTGCGTGCAACTTTCTGGCTAATAAAGGGAAGCATGCCACAGGCCTTCTTTATCACCCTGTCAGCTTGTGCAGCCACTTTCACGGAGCTTGCTTTAAAGGAATACATTGCTTTCTGTTGGTGTTGGTGTTGGTGTTCAAACTTTCAGTGCAAATATCTCATCAGACCTTTCTGTTACAATGCCCGGGGGAAGTCTGCTCTCTCAGTTGTCCTGTCCTTAGAGTGTCCATTTTGTACTGTCACATGTGCTGAGATATTGTACAACACCAAGCTTTTTGTTTTTCCTGGCATGAGAAAGATTATTCCATATATTGAAAAAGAGAGATTGCAGAATGTACTGTAGAGCAGCAGCTACAAAGAATGTGTAGTGCAGGTAGACAATTAAAATAAGGGGCCACAATGAGGTAGATTGGGAGATCAAGAGTTCATCTTTATTGGTCAAAGATTCATTTAAGCAGTTCTCGAGATTGGTGATACATGCTCTCTAGCATTTGTATCTTCTGCCTGATGGAAGAAGGGAGAAGAGAGGGTGAGTGGGGTGGTAGGTGTCCTTGATTATGCCTTCCTGAGGAAATAAAGTTGAAAGGTCAAAGTAAATTTATTACCAAAATACATATATCTCACCATACACAACCTTGAGATTCATTTTTGTGGGCACTCACAGTAAACACAAAGAAACAATATAAAACAAATAATATTAATAAATAAATAAGTGGTCAATATCGAGAACGTGAGTTGAAAAGTTCATGAAAGTGACTCCATAGTTTGTGGGAACAGTTCGGTGTTGGGATGAGTGAGGGTGGGTGAAGTATCCCCTCTGGTTCAAGAGCTTGATGGTTTAGCGGTAATAACTGTTTTTGAACCTGGTTCTGTGGGTACCCAAGGCTCCTGTACCTTCCTGATGGCAGCAGCAAGAAGAGAGCATGGCCTGGGTGGTGGTGGTCCTTGATGATAAAAGTTGCTTTCCTGCAGCAGTGGTCCATGTTGATGTGCTCCGTGGTTGGGAGGGCTTTGCTGGTGATGCACTGGGCTGTATCCTCTACTTTTGGTAGGCTTTCCATCAAGGGCTTTGATATTTCCATACCAGGCCGTAATCCAACCAGTGAATAAACTTCTTCACCACTCATCTATAGAAGTTTGTCAAATATTTAGATGAAATGCTGAATCTTTGCAAAAATCTAGGAAAGTAGAGTTGCTGCTGTGCTTTCTTTGTAATTGCAATTACATGTAACCCGGGACAGATCCTCTGAAATGTTAACACCAAGGAGCTGCTGACCCTCCCTACCTCAGATGCCCCGATGAGAACTGGCTCCTGGACCTCCAGTTTCCTCTTCCTGAGATCAATAATCAGTTTCTTGGTCTTGCTGACACTGAGCGAGAGGTTGTTGTTACGGCACTGCTCAGCCAGATTTTCAATCTCCCTCCTGTATGCTGATTCGTCGTCACAATGAAGGTGGTCTCGAAAGAAAACTTAAATACGGCGTTGGAGTTGTGCTTAGCCACACAGTCATAAGGATAAAGCAAGTAGAGCATGGAGCAGGTTGACAAAATCAGTGGATTTTGGCCCTGCTGAGTGGAGGTGTCATAGAGCATAGTAGGTTACTTTGTCCATGGTATCTTTCGCAGGTAATTTCTTCATTGCACTTGTGTGTACGTGCACAGGACAACAAACTTGACTTTGACTTTGGTCCATGTCGGAAAAGCCAAGCAGATGAATTGCACATCGACTGTGGTAATAGTGAAGTCACCCATTACCCATCACTTTGTCTTAAAACCGGTGGGAATGGCGATTAAGTTAAATGTTTTGATGGTGAGGAGAGAATATATGTCATTCTAAGTCAGCAGCCTAGAAGTGATGTTGCTACGGCTAGTGAGATATTTACACAAAATAAAACTTTTGTGTCAATTCACTTGCATGAGGAAATCTCATAGCTCACCACTGATGAAGACACAGCTGTTTTTGGCTGTCATTGGTTCCAGGGAGAGGCTTGTATTTGTTGTCCATTTGTGCATGGCTTAAGTCCACAGACAATTGTGGGATAATGGACAGATAATTGGCTTCTTTAAGTGATGTTGCTTGTGGTTAAGTATTACTTAGAGAATTCCTTCACTCCTCAAATTTCTACTAAGTAGTTGTTCTTCTTGCTTATTTAGGATATTATTTCACCACCAATTGGAGAAGGAAGTGGTGAGCCATCTTCATTAGCCATTCCCAGTGTTGAATCAGAATCAGGTTACTGTAAGCGATGTGAAATGTCTGGTTTTGTGGCAGCAGTGCAATGAAAATACATAAAAATATTATAAATTACACAAAATAAAGTCCTAATAAAATGAATAACAATGAGCATTCATAAGTTCATGAGCTGTTCAGAAGTCTGATGGCAGAAAGGAAAAGGCTCTTTCTAAATCACTAACTGCAGGTCTTCAGGTTCCTGTACCTCTCACTGAGGGATTCTCCAGATCTAGAACTAGTATTCATTGCCGATCCATTTTCAGGTTAGGGTGAGGTGTGACCAGGAGGAGAAACTGCAAAGAGTGATGTTCCCTGTGCCTACTGCCTTAATTTTTCTTTGTAGGAGAGCTGGTGGGTTTGTCAGCTGTTGTAGAAGGCTGAGTGGATTTTGTAGACGAGGTCTAGTTTAACATTTTCCCAACAGGTCAACACTCCACAGTTACTGGTACAGCGTGTGGTAGGCCAGATGGATTTCTTGAGTGATACTTGAACTAGCAAGCTTTCATCATTTGTTACCAATTGAGCCAATGTGTCCTATAAGTCTGGAAAGTCTTTCACAATGCACTTGAGACTAGTTACCAGCTTGCCTGTGTTACACGGGGAACTGCATCAGATAAATGAGTGTTCTTACAAAACTCCTCAGATGTTTGAGATGACATGATGGGGCTATGTAGGCAGACAGATTCATAAACTCACAGAGCCTTACGGCACAAAAACAAACCGTTCAGCCCAGCCAATGTTCACCAACCATCAGAAACTAATTTGATATTTTATTCTCCCCACATTCCCATAAAACCTATAGACGTGCTGTTCTTAGGGATGTGGCAGAAATCCGGAAGAAACCCAAGTGGTTACAGAGGGAATATGCAAAATCCACACAGGATTGAACCCAAGTTGTTGGAGATGCAAAGCGAACATCTGAACACACTGATAAGTTACTTGTCATGCCTTTACTTTGACTACAGTCATTTCCACTGAAAAGCAAAGCAGCAGTCATTCTATTCTCCATTATCTGGCCGATAAAATATTATTGTACTTTATCTTTCTTCTAACCCAAAGCATCTCTCCACACTATCATCCTTTATTCCCTACCCTCCTCAATCCCTTCATGAAAGAGATCACAATGAGTGTAGGGCCTAGACTTGTTTATGATAATAGGGATGGATGCAGGAGGAGTGAAATGATAGAAAAGGGTGCAGAAGCTAGAGGAGTTACAGAGATAGAAAACGGTGTAGGGCAGGACTTTCCAGAGATAGTGAGGGGTCCAAGACAAAAGCATACAGAGATACAGAGGGGTGTAGGAGCTGGATAGGGGTGGATGTAGGACAGGATTTTTACAGAGATAAGGAGGTCTACAGGGATAGAGCAGCTAATGGTCAAGCCCACTTGGGCAAGGCAATTCTGGATTGGGTGTCATGTAACAAACAAGATTTGATTAGGAGGCAGTGATCGAAGATGATAGAACTCCAGCAATTTCTCTACAACAGACACGAGACCTTCTGGTCTATTGCTTTTCTTTTGTTCCCTTCATAAAAAGAGATACAACACTCGCCACCTGCCAGTCCTCTGGGACCTTGCCTGTGGCTAGAGAGGAAACAAAGATACTGGTTAAGGGCCCAGCAATCTTGTCTCTTGTCTCCTTGCAATAACCTGGGGTAAATTCCATCAGGCCCTGGTGACTTATCCACCTTAATACTACCCAACACTTCCTCCATCTTGACCTCTAAGCACCTTAACTGATCTCCTGGTCCTCCATATCCTTTTCCTTGGTAAGTACTGAAGCAAAGTGCTCATTACACAAGGTACACATTCTCCGTATCCAAGCAATTGTTCCCCTCTTTATACTTGAGTGGTCCTACCCTCTCCTTAGTTATCCTGTTGCTCTTGAAAAGAATGTGAGGATGTCAACAATCATCTTGAATGTTAGTTACCTTTGGTCCCCACCAAGCACTCAGCTCTCACCTATGGCTCCAAATTGCTGTTTGTGTGTGACAGTGGCAACACCCTGGTACAACGCTGTGGCAGGCGGGCTAAACCAGGGGAGAGTAGCCAGCGAGGCTCACACCCCCATGAGATACCCCCATGCCCCCATGCCTGTCCTAGCATGCAAAGTAATCTCCATAGGACTGCAGCGAGAAAGCGCTTCTGCACTGCTTTGTGGAGAGCGAAGCGCACAATGAGGCACAGAAGAAATCACGGTCATCCTTTGCAACCAGGGAAGACCCCAGTTATAACGTCGACAGGTTCCACTGGACCCATCTTCTGAGGTCAAGAGAGTGGAACTACCCCAGTTCAGTGGCTTTTCCACTTTAAAACTGTCATCGTTAGAGTCGATGGACAACCACCAGTAGTATTTTAAATTAAAATATAATTTTATTTAAAGCTATAATTTGTTAATCAGTTAAACACTAATCTTTTTTATACCTTTTTCCATGAAATTTTGGCTAATTGAGGTAGCTGCTTAATTGGGCCAAAATTTACTTGTTCCCATGTGTCCCAAATAGCCAGAATCTATTGCATGGATGACAGAATTAGTGGCTTTGTGGCCAAGCTCGCAAATGTTGCAAAAATAGGAGGAGGGGCAGATAGTGTTTGGGAAGCGTGGAGTCTGCAGAAAGAACTGGACAGGTGAGGACAGGGGGCATAGAAATGGTAGCTGGAATACATGTGGATGGTCATGCACTTTGATAAAGCCAGAGCCAGAGCCAGAGCCAGAGCCAGAGCCAGAGCCAGAGCCTATTTTTGTAGATGAAGGGTGAATTCAGACATCGGAGGTGTAAAGGGACTTGGGAGTTCTAGTGCAGGATTCCCTAAAGGTTACCTTGGAGGCTGAGTCTATAGTAAGGAAGGCAAATGCAATGTTATCATCCATTTCAGGAGGAGTAGAATATAAAAGCAAGGATGGAATGCTGAGGGTTTAAAAGTCAGACCACTCTGGGAATCTAGGGTTACTTTAAGGCTTATGTATTTATGTATGGAATGATCTGTCTGAGTGGCATGCAAAGCTTGTTACTCTATCTCGGTACACGTGACAATAATTAGTCAATACCAATTAACCTTTGAAGCCAAGGCAAGTGAGGTAGAGACAATGGCGTCCATGTTAAGTACTATCTCCAGTCACGTAGGGTTGTAGGTGCAATGGGATTGTCCTTTGCTAGCTGGTGCAATTACCTGAAATGGTAACTGAATCAGGCAGCAACTGAACTCAGTGCAGTTTATGTAACACACTTTTCTTTTCTAAAGGCATTCGGCAAAAATCCTTGCGAAATTCTCTGGCGTCAGTTGCTGAAGAGTGGAGCCAGGTCCGGCTTGTGGTGGATGATAGAATTACAGAGAAACAGGCTAAGCCAGTGATGAACACATACACTCACGAGGTTATTATTGAATGAAGTAACCAGGCAATGAATGGACAGAGCTGCGAACTCTTCCTGTCGATGGTTAAGGTCAAGCAAGGGGTTATGGCTTCATATTGGAAGTTGTAAGTGTTTGGAAACATAAGGAAGAAATAAGAAGATTACTGAGCAGCTGGTGTGGGTGATGGACAAGATAAAGGTGCCTTCAGAGACTGGAACACAGCACAAGCCAAGATGCCCATCCAGACAAGTCCCATTTTCCAGCACTTGGCACTCAACCATTTCAAACTATGTAACTGTCTCATTGTGTTTTACAAGTTGATGTTATACCTGTCTCAACCACTTCCTCTGGCAGCTCAATCTTACCGTCTGTGCAAAAAGAAGTTGCCCCTTAAGTTCTTATTAAACTCTCCCCTCACTTTAAACCACACATTAGAATTATTTATTCATTCAAGCGATGTGGGCTTTTCAGATGGAGCCAGCATCCCTAGTTGCCCTCGAGAAGGTGGTGCAGAGCAGCTGCAGTCCTTGAAGGGTGGGTACACCGTGTTAAGGAAGGAGTCCCGGGAATTTGACTCTCTGATAGTGGCAGAACGGTGACATATTTCCAAGTCAGGGTGGCGTGTGGCTTGGAGAACAACTTCCAATTGGTGCTGGTCCCTTTGCTTTCACTGCCTTTGTCCTTCTAGCTGGTACAGGTGGTGGATTTGGAAAGTGCTGTCCAAGGATTCTTAATGAGTTTCTGCTGATAGTACGCGCTGCTATTAATGTGTGTCGGTGGTGGAGCGAGTGTATGGTTGTGGATGGGCTGCCCATCAAGCCGACTGATATAACCTGGATGGTGTCAAAGCTTCTTGTTTCTTGATGAAGCTATGTTAATCCAGGCAGGTTGAGAGTGGCTTTGTAGATGGCGGACTGGCTTTGTGCAGTTAGGAGCGAGATACTCAAGCATGGAAATCTTAGCTTCTCAACTGTTCATGTAACCAATCAGTGTATTTGGCTACTGTAGCTCAGTTTCCTATTAATGGTAACCCCCCAGGATATTGTACCACTGCTCTTGTTCAAGGGCCTCATCCGCCTTTACTCTTTATACCGGGGAGTTTGTAAATCAGCTGAAGGTGTGAATTTCCCCTGAATTCTCCTCAGTCCATTGTTCCCTTTCTTGGCTTCTCCTGGTCTACTGAATGGCCACTGTTTACTGAATAAGGTGAGGCTTTCCGAAGTCTCAGTGATCGAAAATGCTCTCTAAAAAGCTTTCCCCAGGCTTCTGGCCCACCTTCCTCTCTTCTTCAGCAGCTCAGACTCAGTGTTCCTGATTATGTGATGCTCCTTGGGATTATTCACTATTCAAATGGTGCTCTTTCGATACAGAGTATGGTAGGGGAACCATTATAGTGTTCTAGTGAGAAGATTTCAGTTTGTTTCATGCCCTTCCTATAATACATGTGATGCTCTTGGAGCACAGAGCCTATGGAGTGACTTTACAGAGATGCACAAAACTGTGAGGGGCATGGACAGTCTTTCTAGCTCAGGAAAGGGAATCAAGAACTAGAGGGCATAGGTGTAAGGTGGGCAGGGAAAGAATTATATAAATAGGAAACTTTTAGAGGGATATAGGATAAATGGGGATAAGCGGGGCTCATTCATGTGGTTGGCATGGATGAGTTGGGCCAAAGGGCCTGTTTCTGTGCTATATGACTCTATAAACTCTGTAAGTGTTGATTTGAAATGCATCCGGCTGACAGGGGAATCTAGGGGGCACGTTGTTAGTGGAAGGTGTTGCCCTTTAGTTAAACCAAGGCTTGTTAATGTTGGGTGCGGTTCAGTGGGTGACCCTGCTGCATCTACATTAGAAAGGTGGGGGCCCCCTGTGCTGAGACAGAAACACAGCAGGAGCAGGATTTGGTCGTTGTGTTCAGCTGAGGCCCCGCTCTCTGGTTTTGAGTGGATGCTATTGCATTCAATTTAGGAGAGCATCTGATTCCTCGGCAGACTGGACCGGCACCACTGTAAGGGTTACAGAGAAAGAGCAGGAAAGTGCCAGAGAAGTGGAAGATCAGCCAGAATCCCCATTGGATCCTAGAGCTGCTTTGAGGGGCTGAATGGTCTCCTCCTACTCCTATTTCTCATGTTCATAACACTCAAGTTGTAAACTGAATTTATAAACTGATCTTCCCAGCTTACAAATAACCTGACTTACAGAAATTCGACTCTTTACAGATTCTTCCAAGCATTTTACAAGATAGTAATAAGAATTATAAAATATTTCATGGTATTCATTAGTGAATGATTATAGTATATACAGTTTAATTGTAGGTGGCGTTAGGGGATTATTCAACAGAATTTAATTGAAGGGGTTAGATTCGCTGGGCATGATTTGCGTTATTATTTTGACACAACAAAATGGTCTGGGTCTGGTTTGTCCCTGCGCTGGTGTGTTCTATGTTCTACTAAGTAATGAACTATAGTTCTTTCTTTCCATTCTTTTCTATAGGTGTATACCTCAGATAAATATTATGTGGAGATTTGAGGCATATATGACTACATGATATATATGTACAATATCTGAATTACATCTTATGGAAATGTTTGTTTGATGATGAACTTCCTTATCCACGGGGATTGGTTCCAAGACCCCCCACGGATACCAAACATCACGGATGCTCAAGTCCCTTATTTAACATGGATCAGTGCAGTGGTCTTTAGGACCCAGCGGAACCCCAGACTTTATTTAACCAGTCTCAGTCTGGTGGACATTAGGACCTGGCGGTGCAGCTCTGAATCTGCAGTGTTTCTGTTCACGAAAATAATCACGATCGCGATTGAAAATAAGGTGGAAGCAATAAAGCGATTGGAAAGAGGTGAAACACCATCGGTCATTGGAAAAGCGTCAGGCTACAGTCAGTCAACGATCGGAACAATTTTAATGGAGCATGTGAAAGGCCCTGCCCCGATGAAAGCTACAATTATTACTAAGCAATGTAGTGGTTTAATTATTGAAATACATATGTTTCTTAAGTGTTTTATATGCATAGAAAGGCAAAATTTGTACTATATATAAGAAAAACGTTTGACTAACTGACGCTAAGTAATACCGGATGTATCTGTTCTGACTTGAAATCTGACTTAAGGACGGACTCAGGAATGGAACTCATTCATAACCCAGAGACTGTCTGTACTTTTAAGTCATTTCTAGATTACTTATAATACCTAATACAATGTAAATGCTATGTAAATAGTTGTTATACTGTATTGTTTAGGGAATAATGACAAGAAAAAAAATCTGTACATGCTCAAACAACGAATACTGGAGAGAGAACTTTTAGGTTTTCCCGATCCGCGGTCGATTGAATCCGTGCATGCAGAACCCGCGGATAAGGAGGGCCGACTGTAGTGAACTATAGTAAGTGAATGTAAAGCAACACAATACACATATTAACATGTTTTGAACTTAAAGAGAAATCAGCTTACAGACGCTTCTCAAGAAGAGAAGCCTTTTGTAACATTGGCATTGCTTTTAGTTAAACATTCATTTTGTGGGATGTACCATGTCTGCCTTCATACTAGTGTATTCTGGAAGTAATTTCAATAGCTGGACAAAGCTTTCCTTAATCTGCCTTGTCTACAAGGAGCAGTACAATGTTTGATCTTTACTGACTCATGGCTCAGTCCTGTTCTAAACAGGATTATAAGCTTCACTAACAGAGATACCACATGGATACTTTGAAGAGATAATGAGACAGTCTCTATCCTGAAACACTCACTGAGATCTATTGTGAGTCTCCAACCGTATATATGGTCCACTCATGGCCAAAGACTCACGTCATCAGCTTCTTACTCATCACTCCTTGAAAGGGAAAAGGAAATAGTGAAATCACAGACAAAATCCATATCTGGTGCAATCAGTCTGGCGTGTAATAGTCTGCTTGTCGTAACTTTGTTCAGTCATATACTCTTGCCAAGGGGTGGCCGATCCAAAACAGGCGTGTTTAAAAATTACAGGCTTTGAATAGAAGCTGTTGCTTGCCCAGTATTGCTTTTTTTTAAAAAAAACCTTAACCTGATACTAGACTATCACTTCAAGAAAGAGTCCATTACAGACAAACCATTTTAGGAAATGGGGCTGTGTTTATTTTTAAGACTGCAAAATTTGTCAAACAGATTAACTTGTGGAATGGGATTGGTAGAGTGCTGTACTCAATGAAAAAGGCTAGTCTGGACTATTGGTTTCAGTCTCAGAAGAGGAAATCTATATTAAAGTTTAAAAACTAAGTCATGAATGAATGAGCTCTTCATTTCTACAGCATTTCTCCAATCCTTTGGTACCCTGAGCACTCAAGACCAATGAAGCTATTTCAGAAGTCTAGTCCCTGTAATATGCAAACGAGGCTGCCAATTGCCAGCCTTATAAAATGGCTGCTGTACAAAAGTAGGTCATTCAGCCTATCGAGCCTGTACTGGCCCAAACTCAGAGCCCTGCAAGTTCTTTCCTTTCAGATACAGTACTTATACAGCTCCCTTTTGAATGCCACTGTCAAACCTGCCCCAGTACAACTGGGGAGTGCACGCTGAGCCCACGCTCTTTGCTCTGTAAAGAATGCTCTTCCTCACTTTATGATTTTTTTTGTCAATCACCTTCATCTCTGTTCCTTGAATCTCCTCTCCAGAAGTGTGCAAAGGTGCTCTCCATCCACAGCGTATCTGCTTTGTGAATATAGACCCCTTGGAGATCTCCTCACGACCTCCTGTGTTCCAGGAAGAACAAACTCATCTTCTCCGGTCTATGCACAGAACTAAGGTCTGTCATGGGCACGCCATCACGAGGTAGTGCTCCAGGAAGGTGGCTTCCATTACAAAGAATTGTCACCATCCAGAACACAGTGTATTCTCATTACTACCATTGCAGAGAAGGTATATGAGCCAGAAGATTCACACTCAATGATTCAGAAACGACTTCTTCCTTTGCAAAATCAGATTCCCAATGGTCCATGAACACGTGAACAAGTCCTCATTATTCCTTCCTTTTGTACCAGGTATAGAATTTTTGTAATTTAAAACAATTTTATATCTCTGCACTGTCTTGCTGGCACAAAACAAATTTTATGTCATTTAGGTCAGTGAAAATAAAACCTGTTTCTGATTTATCATCACACAAGTTCATTTCAGTAAGTCTCTTCCAACTTTACAGATTTAAGGGATTGTGTGCTCAATAGGGGACACACTTCCCCAGCATGTGATAGAACACGTCTGGGGCACGCTGCACCATAGTTTGTGTTGAAATATGTGTCGGACCCACTAACCCAGTTGTGATAGAACATGTGTGGCTCACAATTGCACAATTTGCAATGTTAGTGCTCGCAGTGGTGGACAGTGATCGAGCAGCCCCATTAGCAAAATTGTTAGAGGTCTCTCAGCCCAGTGTGGCAGTACGCAGTGGGACCATGTTTATTTGCTTGAGTCCATGGTCATTTTTTGACATGTGATATGGGAGGCCTTTAATAACCGTTAAGCACTGTATTGTGTGGTGGGGAGGATGGCAGGCTGATGGTGAGTGTGAAGTGCATTTTCTGGGCATTAAATGGACTCACCTAACTTGGCCTGTGACATCAGCTTCTACCTCCTGAATTACCTCCCTCAACTTCCCCTTGCATGCCACTGGTTGACTTATTGGAACAAACAAACTCTACCTGTGTAGCAGAGATTTGGAGGGAAATTTTCATTCTAAAGATGGTCCAGTGTGACAATTTATGAAGAGGGCGATTCTAGGCCTAAGCCTGTGGACAACTCTGATAATGTTCTTGGTGAAGAAAGACAATCTTCTGGGTTGTTTCACTGCACTAGTCCAACAGACACAAAACAAGTCCGTCCTTACAATGAAAGCTATTTATGAATGGGTTTTACATGGACTGGTGGTCCAAATTGCTCTATTCCACTGTGCCTAGACCGTGGCAAACAATTTACAAATGTAGCAACGACTCCAGCAAAATTGAAAAGACACTTAACTACAAATGACAGCTATATGAAGCATAAACATGCTGATTATTTTATACAACTGTTGGAATCTCAAACCAAGCAGATTAAAGCTTTTGAAAATAAAGTCTCAGTCAGTGAAGGGGCTCAGGAAGCAAATTATTTAGTAGCTTTAAGACCAGTTCACAATGTTTATAAAACTGTGTGAAAACCTAAACAAAGAGCACACATATCTCCTGCTACATACAGAAATCCGGTGGCTTAGCAGACAAAGAGTTCTCAACAAGGTCTTTGAGTTGAAAGGTGAATTGCAGGAGTAATTTCAAGAAAATAGTAGGGTAGATTTTACTGTGCTTTGAAGATGAAGAATAGCTGAAGAAACTAGCCTATTTAACAGACATTTTTCATCATATGAACCAATCTCTGCAAGGCCCGGGGGAAAACGTTTTGACTTCAAGTGACACGATTCTTGGATTGAAAAAGAAAGCAAGTCTTTGGAAAAATCATGTTGCAGAAAAGAAATCCTGAAATGTTCCCACTGCTGCCTGGGCTTGAAAGTGAAGAAAGATATCAGCAAGTCTCGAGTCTTATTGAAAACCACCTGGAAGAACTGCAGAACAAAGTTGAAATTTATTTTTCCTCCCTTTCAACACGTGTATGGCTGGGTGAGGGACCCTTTCTCTATATCTTCCACTCAGCCTGATCACTTGACTTTGAGAGAACGGGAAGAACTTTGTGAGCTGCACTCTGATCATGTACTCAAGATGAGATTTACTGACCCGCCCCTGGACAAGTTCTGCATTCTGAGAAAGAAGGATATCCTGCCATTCACAGAAAAGCAATAACCATTTTGCTGCAGTTTTCAACTTCTTACATGTGTGAGCAAGCTTTTTCTTGTTTAACAAGCATCAAGAGCAAAGATAGAAATCATCTCATTTCAGTTGAAGGGGAAATCCATGTTTACTTATCTCAAGTTCGACCCAGAATTGAGACATTTATATGTTTGCCTTATGAGTTTTTTTAAATTTATGGAAGGGAATGAAAGAGATTAATTTCAAGCAAGTTAAGCTAAAATTTTATTCTTTATTCAAAATAGCATTGACAATTATTTTTCGTTTATTATATTACAACTTACTGATCATAGTAACGTACCGTGACCTGCAGATATAATAATTTTTATGCAGGTGTTCCCTGAGACCTGAAAGTTATTTCAAGGATTCTTCCAGGGCAAGAAGGTTGAGAAAGGCTGCCATAGTGTGTGATAGAACATGTGTGGGACACACTTCCCTGGTGTGTGTGATTGAACATGTGTAGGACACACTAGCCCAGTGTGTGATGGAACATGTGTGGGACACACTTACCATCAATTTCATAGAACAGGTGTGGAACATGCTACCCCACCATCTGATGGAATACTTGTGAGTACTCCACCAACTGAAGGAAAGCGTGTGGGACACATACCCTAGCGTATGATAGACTTATGTGGGATACACTCTTAGCATGTAATGCAATATATTTGGAAATATTACCTCAGCATGTGATGGAACGTGTTTAACACACCCACCACAGTGGGACTAAAGTGAGATACACTATACCAATGTGTAGTGGAACATATGTGGGACACACCACTTCATTGTGTGATGGAACAAGTGAAGGCAGCTCTCTATCTGACACTCAGCAAGTCATCGAAACAGATGGTAATGATCAGATAATCTGGATGATCAGTGTGATGTAATGTAGAACATCTGGCAGGGTGGTTCCCCTGCGCTGTTACTAACACATCTAATTCAGTTATTTTTTTACAAAATTCTTCCAAGACTTCACCATGGGAGAACTGGGCCCATCATCTGAGAGAATACCAGAGCTGACATCAGGACATCACCGAGAGATTCTCCTTCACCTGGTAGGGTGATGCTATTGGAAGCTGCTCAGTTGACCTAAAGCCATCCCACAGACTGGAAGAGATGCCTACCACAGGTGGGTGCTCACTGAAGGAGTATTGGCTCTCCTTGTTATCAGAAGAATCCTGTGCCTGGTTAGCCTGTGGATGACTATCTCTCACAGACACTCCCTTTATCTTTGTCCTCTGTTCATCGGATTGAAAAACATGACTGTGTTTCAGGCAAAAGCGTTTGTGTCTCCTGGTCTTTCACACTATCTTTAGAAACTGATTTGGTGTAGATAAGCTGAGGACCTTTTGCAGCATTTCTGCTCACTCCAGGCATCAAGAAGTCATGGAGAAGACTAAATCACACTAACTGCTGGATGTAGTTCTCAACATGCTGAACCTTTAAAACAAACTTGAAAAAGTGCATATTTAATGCACTAATAATTCTTGCGTTTAACAAAAGCACCACAGCAATGTCCTGATCCTGTGATGGGTTTTTGCAACCACACTGATCGTAAAGGCCATTTAAAGCTGTTACACGGAAGGTCAGGTTGTGCTGTGTCTGAATGCTATTATATTGTCTTCTCTTCCTTCTGTATTTGTGTTTTCAAATCAACGTTTCAGATAGGATTGAAATATTCTTGTATGAACAGGGAAGCAGTGTGCATCATGCTTTTCCGAATATTACTGTAGCGTTTTCGTTCGGGTGTAACTGAAACGCCGAATTAAATGCCGAGATAAACCACAGTCAATGAGAACCAGGTCGCAGTAAGATTAACCATTTACTGTTCACTCTTCACATTAACATATGGTGAAAACTGTTGATAAAACAATACAAGATTGATACAGTATTTGTCCCCTTCTTAATATCACATTTCCATTGTAAATACTTGTAAAAGTGACTATAACTACATTACATTAAGGTGCAGTATACAGGCAGAATTTACCTACGCCATTGACTACTTTAAATACACTTCAATGCAAACTATCCGCAACTCTTTAACTAACGAAAACATAAACATTATCGACCGTCGTTACTTTTAACAGGATCGGCGTTAACATCTTAGTTCAATATATCGATTATCTATTAACTTACAGCGTTGCTCTCACTGTGATTTCTAATGCTTGCAAAACAACTTCAGCTCGGGTCTGCCTCGTGGTGAGCCCCCACCCTCGTGTTGATCTCAAACCGGTATTTTCCCACAAGACGCGGCAAAACCGGATGTGACAACATCGCATGCCGATATATTTTACAGGCAATGAATATACTTTAAACACTTCTAATTCTAACTAGAAAATACTAACAAATGAATTACTAAGCGAAAATATTATAAAGTAAATAACTGTCATAAAGACAACACACTCCCCGCCTGACCTTCGTAAGGTCACAATGAACAGAGTACAAAACTTAGTTTCTTAATCAGTCATTAGGTAGAAGTAGAATAACTTCTGTAACTGGCCTTTGGTACATTTTCACATCGCCTTGGTCGGTGGTCTTCAATTCGATCTTCCTGACATGTCCATCCCCACTAGGGTATGTAGCAGTGATTCTGGCCATTGGCCAGCTGTTGCGGGCAATTTGCTTGTCCCTGAGCAGGACTAAGTCTCTAACTTGAAGATTCCTGCTGGGTTCTGTCCACTTTTGTCTCTGTTGCAACAAAGGTAGATATTCCTGTCTCCAGCGAGACCAGGACTGATTTGCCAGAGCCTGGACTTGTCTCCATTGCTTTGTGTACAAATCCTTGTCTGAGAGGTCTCCTGGTGGAGGGGGAGCTCCTGCCTTCTGCGTAAGGAGCGTTGATGGCGAAAGTATGAAGGGGTTTTCTGAGTCAGAAGACACAGATAGGAGTGGTCATGCGTTTATAATGGCTGTGACCTCTGCCATTAGGGTGCACAGTACCTCGTGGGTCAATTGGGTGCGTTGCTGCATCTCAGGTTTCCTTTTCTGGGTTTTTTGTAAGGACAGGAACCGCTTGACTGCCTGCTCTTTATTATTTGGCAAGCGCTGGCGTGGTTCTCTGAAAGGCAATGGGGCGACCCCATTCTTTGCTTCATCTCTGAAGACCTTGGTGTCCTTTGTTTTTAAGGAAATGGCGTCTTGAGCTGATTGAGCAAGTTTATTACCATGCTTGGTTTGAACGAAAACTGACTGACCCTGCGTCTCGTCAGTTACTTTACGCTTGTTAACGTCTTGTTGTGCTTCCTTAATGCACAGGACACTTGTGCAGGGTTGAAAAATTGGATGGCAGCCACTCTCTAGCACATTGGTCTTCAGTGTGTTAACCGTCAGTTTGTGTACGTTACCGAGACACACCTCTCCTATCACCACCCAGCCCAGATCCAGGCGTTGCGCGAAGGGGGCATCGAGTGGTCCATTGACCTGCTGCCTAACCTTGTGTACCCGAATAACATCTCTTCCTAATAGCAGGAGTATTTCTGCTTTTGGATCCAGTTCTGGGATGTGTTTGGCGATGTGGTGGAGATGTGGCTGGTGTAGCACCGCACTTTGTGTTGGGATCTCAGTGCGGTTATTCATGATTTCATTGCACTCTAAGAGCGGAGAGAGACAGATGACGACTTTACCATCCAGGGACTCGATCTGGACGCCTTCTGCCTTCCTTCCTTGGGTTTCCATGTTGCCTGAGCAAGTTCTGAGGTAGTATGGGAACTGTTCATTCTTAATGTTGAACAATTTAAAGAACTCTGGACTGACTAGTGAGCGATTGCTCTGAACATCCAGAATCACATAGGCTTTGATGGCCTTGTCTTTGGCTCCTTTAGGGTACACCTTAGTGAGGCAGATCTTGGAACAAGAACGGCTTGACTGACCTTGACCCCAAACTCCTGTACAGTTCGAGCTGACAACTGTTGTCCTGGAGTGAGCCTCTCCCTCCCCACCGTCCTGTTGTGGGGGTGAAGGAGTGTTGTCGGTTTGCGGTGACAGGCCGGGATGCATGGCCCCGACGTGATCAGTGCTATCACATTCCGGACACTTCACGGTGATCGTACACTCTCTGGCGAGGTGAGAGGTTGAGGAGCAGCATTTAAAACATATTCTTTTCTCCTTGAGAAGGGCCATCCTCTTTTCAAGGGGTTTTTCCCTAAACATTCTGCATCCTTTGAGGGGGTGAGGTTTGTTATGCAATGGACAATACTTGCTAGGGTCATTATTAATTGTAAGGGCTTCAGTCTTGAGCACTGAGACGGGTTTATCAATGTTGAAAACATTCAAAGAGGATCTATCTGGCTTGGTGTAAATCGTACTGCTTCCTGGACCCGCGAGGCTAGGGTCGTTTCGCTTCTTCGCCTCCCTGCACACAAACCTAGTGAGGAGCTTAAAGGGATGAAATCGATCATCGTGGTCTTCCTTGTAATCTAAAGCAACTGACAGCCACCTGTCCTGCAGCCCAAATGGAAGTTTGTCCATGACTTGTCTAATCCCGGATGGAGTATCTAGGTATACTAGACCAGCTGAGTAGCCATCTTCTTTGGCGCCTTGAATCTCCATGAGTAAATCTCCAAATTCTCTTAACTTAATGTGATCTTTGGCTGACACCTTAGGAAAATTTTCCAGACGTCGATATAGCGCTGCTTCAATAATTTCAGGGGCCCCATAGCCCTCCCGAAGTCTCTCCCATGCTTTGCTTAAGGCTAGCTCAGGTTTGTTGATGTACACTGAACGTATGCGTCTCACCTGTTCGCATGATTCTTTTCCCAGCCATTTCGCCATAAGGTCCAACTCTTGGGTTGCTCTGAGCTGGACTCTGTCGATAGCGTTGGTGAATGTGGAGTACCATGCAAGGTAATTTTCAGGTTTATCGTCAAACCGGTACAGTCCCGAAGTGACGAGATCCCGTCGTGCAAAATACTGCATCGTGGGATCAACTGTAAGCGGCATGCGGGCTGGGGAAATACGTTGGCGTGTATATGACTGAGGGCGTACATTTCTTATGGAATTTGCTGTCCTGAATTCGACCTCTGCATCTCTTCTCACCAAATCTTGTAAGTTTGGTGTTGAGAAGTATTGGTCGTCGGCTCTTTCATTCTCGACTTCATCACGGAGTTGCGAGGGTAAGTTGTCTTCCTCGTATGGATGTGATGCAATCGGGCCTCCCTGAGGTTCCTCATGGCATGGGATGTTATCAAATACGTATGGAGAGGAAGGACGAGCCTGCCTGTCTATTGGAGATCGGACATAGTCGCTTGTGCATTTCAACCTGGTCCTTTCTGAAGTAGATCTTACGTCGGCCAGATCATGCATTCCTTCAGCTTCTTCTATGTACTCTGCTTCCGCCTTGGCAGCTTCTTCTTCTCTTTCTAGCTGCAGCACTTGCAACTTTGTCGACATCCTTGCCATTTCCAACTGGATTTCGGCTTCTCTGGTGGCCGCTTCCATTTCTCTGGCAGCCTTTTCCTTCTGGATTTCGGCTTCTCTGGTGGCCGCTTCTATTTCTCTGGCAGCCTTTTCCTTCTGGATTCTGGCTTCTCTGGCAGCCTGTTCCATTTTCAAATCTGCTTCTTGTCTGGCGTAGCGCAGTCGCATCCTGGCGGCTTCTGCCTTGGCCCTTGCATGGGTGGACTTACTTGATGTCGCTCTACTGCCCTTGTCGCTGGGCGGCATCGACTTGATGCTGGATCGAGATGACATTGCAGCACTTGAAACACCTGATAATGCCGCTTTTTCACTGTAGCGTTCTCGTTCGGGTGTAACTGAAACGCTGAATTAAACGCCGAGATAAACCACAGTCAATGAGAACCAGGTCGCAGTAAGATTAACCATTTACTGTTCACTCTTCACATTAACATATGGTGAAAACTGTTGATAAAACAATACAAGATTGATACAGTATTTGTCCCCTTCTTAATATCACATTTCCATTGTAAATACTTGTAAAAGTGACTATAACTACATTACATTAAGGTGCAGTATACAGGCAGAATTTACCTACGCCATTGACTACTTTAAATACACTTCAATGCAAACTATCCGCAACTCTTTAACTAACGAAAACATAAACATTATCGACCGTCGTTACTTTTAACAGGATCGGCGTTAACATCTTAGTTCAATATATCGATTATCTATTAACTTACAGCGTTGCTCTCACTGTGATTTCTAATGCTTGCAAAACAACTTCAGCTCGGGTCTGCCTCGTGGTGAGCCCCCACCCTCGTGTCGATCTCAAACCGGTATTTTCCCACAAGACGCGGCGAAACCGGATGTGACGACATCGCATGCCGATATATTTTACAGGCAATGAATATACTTTAAACACTTCTAATTCTAACTAGAAAATACTAACAAATGAATTACTAAGCAAAAATATTATAAACTAAATAACTGTCATAAAGACAACACAATTACTTTTCCCCTCAGGTTGGGTGAAGCTAGAATTAGAGGTCATAGGTTTCTGGTGAAAGGCCAAAATTTCAAGGGGAGTGTGAGGGGAATCTTCTTCACTCAGCGGGTGGTGCAAAAATGAAATAACCTGCCAGTGGAAGTGGTAGAGGTGGGTTCAGTTGTAACATTTAAGAGAAGTTTGGATAAGTATATGGATGAGTGAGTTTTGGGTACAAGTAGATGAGACTAGACAGATGATAAGGTTGGTATGGACAGGATGTTTGAAGGGCATGCTTTGTGCCCTACTACTCAATGAAATTAAGACTCCGTGATATGGGATCAGAAGTAATAAACACACAAAATGCTGGAGGAACTCAAGTCCTGATGAAGGGCCTCAGCCTGAAACATTGACTGTTTATTCTCCTCAACAGATGCCCCCTGGCCTGCAGAGTTTCTCCAGTGTGTGTGTTGCCCAAGATGTTCAGCATCTGCAGAATCTCTGCAAGTAATACACTTGCATGGATGAAAAATCGGCTTGGACTATGGGTAAATGGGGTGGCAGGTTGTAAGTAGAGGGCTACTGAACAGGTCAGTGCTTGGGACTCAGCTACACGTGGTCTATATCAATGATTTGGATGAGAGAACTGAATGCCTTGCTTCTGAATTAGCCAGCAATACAGAACTGGTTAGGGCTGTAAGCTGAGAGGAGGATGCAAAGAGGCTTCAAGGTGATTTCAGTAAGTTCATGGTGGGCACTAATCTGGGTGGCCTTCTTCACCAGTTGCTACCTGAGAATATACAGGTGAACAAACCGTTGGGAAGATAAATGGTATGTTGGCCTTTCTTGCAAGAATTGTTGAGTCTTGTGTAAATGAAACCATATCTAGTGGCCTTCCCTAAGAATGAAGATACTTGCCAATCAAGTTACACCAGACTGATTGTTGGATTGGTGGGTGGTAGTAGTGGGGGATGCGGGGGAACGTTTGTATGAGCAATGGCTGGGTTGACTTTGCTTGCATTTATTAGAGTTTCAATTATCTCAGTGAAATGTACAAAGTTCTGACAAAACTCAACAGCCTGGGTGCAGGCAGGGTATTTTCCTCTGACTGGGTGGGTCCAGCATGATCATGTCAGGCTAAGACATTTAAAAGATAGAGGAGAAAGCTCTTCAACCCAGAAAGTGGTGAACCCATAGATCTATGGAAACCAAGTTGGAGGAGATGCACTGACTACTGGACACAAAGGGCATCTGGGAAAGAAAGAGCAGGCATTGAGATACACCTTTGAACTCACACACATCAGCTTTACCAATGAGCTTGTGGAAAAAGAATGCCGGGACAACAGGACCAGAGGACAACCAGCAACTGACAGGCGACACATCCTGTAATCACCTTCCAAGGAGACTAGGCTCCCACGTTGTAGCATTTTATCAAGATACCAGCCATGGTTCTGTCAGAAAAGACCCTTCGCTTATTTCCTCTCCACTCCGCTGTTCAATGAGCAGGGCTTTGCTGACCTAGGGTGGCCTTTTCAAGTTTGTGTTACTGGATTGGATTATAATAGACCCAAATAAAAAGAACATTAGAGGAACAACAGTGGCAGCAGTGGGAGGCTGTGTGTGAGAGGAGCTGCTGAACTGGGTGAAGTGCTGGGATTATGATGCGAGCTGATCTACATTTACTGGTGTCCAACAATTTCTTATATTGGTATGTCTGCGGTTTAAAATTGTATCTTTGATTCAAAAGAAAAAAATCTTTGGTGCTGGTTTGAGCATATATTTATTTAGAGATATAGTAGAGTATCAGGCCCCTCTGATCCATTTACACTCATGCAACTAATTAACCTACTAACCCACATGTCTTTGGAATGTGGGAGGAAACTGGAGCACCAGTGGTCCCGGGGGGAAGTGTATGAACTCCTTACAGACAGCAGCACAATCAAGCCCAAGCCACTGGCAATGTAAAGGCATTCCTCTAAGCACCATGTTACTGTGCTGTCTTAATTTACAGTGCAGATTGCGCATTTCAAAAAGGGAAAAAACTACACTCACTTGCCCATCCATTGAGATGTCCCACAGCCAATGACCTCACTTTAAGGGACTCTTTATCTTGTTATCACATGTTCTCATTATATATTGCTATTTATTTATATTTACATTTGCACAGTTTGGTGTGTTCTGCACTCTGGTTGATCTCTCATTGATCCTGTTATAGTTACTATTCTGTAGACTTGCTGAGTATGCCAGCAGGAAATGTATCTTAGGGTTGTATATAGTGGCATGTATGTGCTTTGATAATAAAATTTACGTTAAACTTTGAGATCATTCTTCCCATTGAGCTCACGTCAACAAAGTACACTGTCTCAATTCTTCCCTTGTTCCCCGCAGGTGACTTTCCCACACTACCCCTGGAAGCCCTGGTGACTCTGCTTCCATCCACTTGCCCCTAGCGAGTTCCGGGTCACAACCGCATCTGGCCTGGCAACACACACAAAATGCTGGTGGAACGCAGAAGGCCAGGCAGCATCTATGGGGAGAAGCACTGTCGACGTTTCGGGCCGAGACCCTTCGTCAGGACTAACTGAAAGGAAAGATAGTAAGAGATTTGAAAGTAGAAGGGGGAGGGGGAAATGCGAAATGATACAAGACTGGAGGGAGTGGAGTGAAGCTAAGAGCTGTAAAGGTGATTGGCAAAGGGATACAGAGCTGGAGAAGGGAGAGGATCATGGGACGGGAGGCCTAGGGAGAAAGAAAGGGGGATGGGAGCACCAGAGGGAGATGGAGAACCGGCAGAGTGATGGGTAGAGAGAGAGAGAAAATGGGGGTGGGGGAACTAAATATATCAGGGATGGCCTGATATACTTCTGGCCTAAGGAGGATATACCCCTATTTTGAATCTGCAACCCCTGGTCCCTCAATGGGAAAATTCCCTCAATCTCCCGAATGGAATCAGGCTCACAGCTGCAATATCCCGATGTCAATCACTGTGCAATGGTGATTTGCCACCATGTTGACTTATTGGAGCTCACCAGCAGGAAGACTCTCCCTGTGGGAAAGATTTCCTTTTTGAAGCACAGTCAATAACTCTCGGAGATGTGAGGCGAGATATCGGCTTTTATTGGCTGGAAGAAAGAACAAGCAGCAATTGACCACCACACTACATCCTGGAGGCTGAGGCTGGGGCTCAGGCTCCAATCGCCTTTATACCGGGGTCCGTGGGAGGAGCCACAGGAGCAGTCAGCGGGGGTGGGGACGGCGGGCCTGTCCAGACAGGTATATGGTATATGTAGTTCACCACACTTGTGCTTTCAACTGCTGCTTATTGCTTACTATGTTAGACTGGGGCTCTTATATTATCAGTGCAGATTCACAGAGGAGTTTGACTTAAGGCCCTATACAATAAATACAGGCCAAATAGGTGATTTATGAGACAGAGCCATGGCCAAATTTATAGGTATGTCTATAAATATGATGAGGTACCGGTACAATGAATAACTTGCTTTTAGCAGCATCACAGGCATGTTAGGTACAGAAAGTGCACAGAGCATAAATTGTACAAGACAGTGAAGACTGCAAAACAAGGTGATAGTGCACAACAGACAGAAGCCTATGGTAGTGCAAGAGGTGGTCTGCAGTGCTCCTCTTCCTCAACCTTGTACAATTTCTAATGAGGTCACCTTGTTACCTTCTCACTGCACATGCAAAATTCATTCCCAGAACTCTTATCACATCTAACATGTTATACAGTCATCAAATTTAGCAGATTTTGGAGCTGAAAAGTTTGATTTTTGCATCAGAAATGATTAAAACCTACAAATTCATCAAATGTTCCGTTGCTGAATCTGTGCCACCCTGTCTGCATCTCCCACAGCTCATGCTTCCAACAGGGCTGGTAAAGTAAAACTCTGCAGATGCAGGAAATCTGAAATGAAAGCAGATGTTGCAAATGCTCAGCTGCTCCTGCAGGTGACTTGTGGCTTGTGGTTGAGAGCTTTAGGTTCAAGTATTAGCAACAGCTGGTCTTGGCCCAGCCACATAAATGTTACAGCCAAAGAAGTGCAGCAGTACCTCTACTTCCTCAAAAGGCCAAGGAAATTCGGCATGTGGGGGAACTGTTCTGCTCAATAGCGCAATGACTTTCAGGGAGTTCTGCATGTAAATCATCCTCTCCT
This sequence comes from Hypanus sabinus, assembly GCF_030144855.1. Lineage (NCBI taxonomy): Eukaryota > Metazoa > Chordata > Chondrichthyes > Myliobatiformes > Dasyatidae > Hypanus > Hypanus sabinus. Next base: position 101,900,418 of record NC_082706.1, read on the forward strand.
CCATGGACTCTCTATGCATTTCTTGCCAGCTTGGTAAAGCAGCCAACATAATCAGAGACCCAACCCACCACTGTCATTCTCTCTTCTTCCTCTTCCATTGCGTAGAAGATACAAAAGCTTGAAAGCATATATCATCAGGTCAAGAGCAGCTTCTATCCCACTGTTAAGACTCTCAAATGATTCCCTAGTATGATAAGATGGGGTCTTGACTTTACAGCCTCTTTTGTCATGGTTTTGCATGTTGTTATCTGCCTTCAGTGCATCTTTTCGATAACACTATATTCTGCATTCTGCTATTATTTCTCGTTTTTACTACTTTAATATACTGATGTGATGAAACAATCTGTATGGATGTATGCAACTTATAAGTAGTTTGATAATACATTTAGTTGGAACTTTGAAAACTAAATGTTTTACTGTACCTCAGTACAAGTGACAGGAATAAACCAACTACTAATTTCTGTATCTGTTCATTTTATCAATGGACATTGCAATTGCAAGATCAAACTAAACTGGCTTCAAGAATTTTGGTTGCATTTTGAAAGTGCTGGTGGTGGTGCAGATATGGGAACATACTGATGTCTACTTTGTTTGCACTGAGATATTTTAGATGATGTAAACAATTCGGCTTGGCTGAAAAAGGAGTAGAACCTTTTCCTGGGGCAAGAGCTCCTTCGAGTAAATGAGAAACCTGCACCCAATCATTCAGTGTCATCCTCGATTAAGAACAGATTCGATATGGTTCTGCTGGTAGTGACAGTGTTTATTTAGTGAAACGTTATGCTATCTCACTGGGCCCAGTACCATGCCTTGAGCTCCAGAGGTCATGTACAAACAGGATGGTTTACAAACGCTGCTGAAAGATTGCTCAAGCACACCGTTGTGTTGCACTAATGAAACAAATCAGTCTAATCAGACCATATTCCACAGAAAGCTCTTCCCACACTGGCCTATCACTTTCTCTCTCAAGTATGTATCCAGCTTTGTGTGAATACTATCTAAGATAGTGAAATTCCTTGACATTAGAAGGTTCGTACTTTGTGACAGAGGTCCAAGGTTCAACAATAATGCTTTGCTAACATGTAAAGGTCCACACTGAGAGCAGTGTGGGCAGACAAGGAGGCACCTTGGAATCAGTGCTGTGTAGATTCACTGGGTTGGATCCCATGAAGGAGGGGTTGAGTAGGATGGGCTAATACTGGACCTCAGAAGAATACAAAACAGTATCCAGAATCAAGAAGATAGTACTGAAATAATACAGTGGATTCTGGTCAAATTGGTAAATGTCGGGACCAGCACATTTTGGCCCGATTAAGTGGCTGTTGCAATTAGCTGAATTTAATGGAAATGGTTAAAAAGGTGTAAAAAAAAAGACAAACTGAGTAAAAAATTATGTACTTAACTGAAATTCAGACAAAATTAGAACACAACCAATAGGACTACAGTGCTGTAAAACTGTGTATTAGTTCCTGATAGTTATCAATGGAGGAATTCATCTAGTGTATGCAATGAACAAATTCAGTGTAGACACATAATGCTAATCCAGACACTGAATGGACTTCCTTCATATAATGCTATCACTGATTACATCCTCCAAATCTTCATTTTCATTGTAACATTCAAGATGATTTTCATTTCCTTCAAATTCGTCATAGTTCCTAATTTGTTGAAGTAATGATATTGCTTTATTTTCACTCCCGGCCGTTTCTGGCACATCCAAGCCTGTATGCTTGAAACTGCAGTGAGCAGAACAGTTTGGAATTGTTTTACTGCTTATTTCTCGCCGACTGACAGCAACAAAAATCACAGCTATTCAAACACAAATACAGGCAACTGACACTAATTAAAAACTATTTGTGCTTAGCATGGTTCAGTGTCTAACAATCACACAATTATGTGCGCCTGATGCTAGTTAAAGTCTGTTCAGCAACACTGTCCTGCCCCAATTAACTGGCATAATGTCCCAAATAAACTAGGGGAATCCTGGCAATTTTTGTTCTTTAAGAGTTGCCAAATAATAGGCAGCCCCATTAACCGAAAGCCCAATTTACTGGAATCTACTCTACTAAAAAAACCGTCAAGTGATGATACATTATGACTCACATCTTGAACAGTCCAGGCCCCAGTTGTTCCAATTCAGGTTACTGTTCATTTGGTGTCTATCTTTTGTTTTACTTTCTTTAAATTTCTCATTTCTGACTAATAAACATCACAGTAGATGTAGCTTTCATTTTATAGACCACTTATGTTAAAACTTGAAATGTATATTTTTATTTTCACCGTCTTCTAAAATGGCCTAACATTAAATGGCCGTTTAGTTCAAGGGCCATCATAGAAGGGCAATAAATGTTAGCAGATGATAAAATTATAATAAATATAATCATAACATAACCAAAGTGCTGGAATGTCAGCAGTTGTGAGCAAGGTTGCTTAAGGATATGGCTTGCCGTGTTCAGTTCCCGTTCAGCTGACCACTCTGAGGCGCATAATCATGGGTTTGGAGGTGGGCAGTGAGCTGAGCATTCTCACACCCAATTTCCCACTGGCCATTGCACAATACTGAGCCTGGTGTTGAGAAGTGAACTTCGCCAGTAGCCTGCCCTGGTCAAACCATGTATCGATTATCATGGCAAAGAAAACACACCATCACCTCTGCTTGCTCAGGCTGTTAAAGTGATTTGTCATTATCTCCTTTGACCCTCACCATAGAGGTAAACCATCCTATCTGAATACATCACAACTCGGTATGGCAACCACTGTGCCGGTGACGGCAGGAAACTGCAGAGTTGTGGACACAGCTCGACAGATCGCAGACAGCAGGCTACCCTCTGTGGACTTTGCACTGCCTCGGTAACCCAGTCAACATTGGAGGAATCAACAAACCCTCAGTACATCCACCCCAGACATTCTCTTCTCTTCGCCCTGCCATTGGACAGAGATACGAAAGCCTCTAAGTAGGTACCACCGGATCGAAGGACAGCTTCTAGCCCACTGTTATAACACAAATGAATGTTCCCCAAGCTGGACTCTGGACCTTACTATTAAGGCACTAATGCCGTGGCCTTGCATCTTACTGTCTGCCTATACCACGCTCTCTCTGGAAGTGTAAGACTGTATTCTGCATTCTGTTATTGCTTTCCCCTTCTACCATCTCAATGCACAGATGTCAAGTCAAGTAAAGTCCATTGTCATTTAACACATACATCGTCAAGTGAGACAATGTTTCTCCAGAGCAGGGTATAAAGCATGGTAGTACACATTCGTACACACACACATGCACACACACACACGCACGCACGCACGCACTTAGGAAAAGTAGGAATTAAATCTACAAATGACCAGTGTATGAAATGCGGAGATGAAATTATCTTTATGGATGGCAAACAGAAGGAAGTTTTCACTCTACCTCTGTACATGTGACATGAATAGACCAATTACCAATTTATCATCTTGTTACGTGTGTGGGACTCCAAAGCACAGAGAGTGTCAAAATCATTCAGTTTGGGACCACCGGAGAATAAATTTGTGCGGGCCAAGTGCTTGGGTTGCTGAAACTATATAGTGAAAGGTTTACAAAGCAATAATTGCATAGAGCACCCAATTTCCTATTTAAGTCTGTGGCAACCCATCACTTGTAGAGAATGTTGGCGATCCATCTATACCCCCCTTTGCTCTCCTCTTCTCATGGGTGCAGGGTTCTGGATTTACAAGGTCCAGTCTCCCCACAGCAGCTGCAAAATTTAAAAAAAATACAAAGCACCTGGTCTCAGCTCTGTAATGGTGACTATAAAACCACCGCATTGTTGTATAAACCCTGCTCTCAGGGGGAGGACACCTGCCTCCTCACCCAGTCTGTTGATACAAGACTGCAAACACATCAGAGGAGATGATTGTTAAATGCCTTCTTCAAGTATCTCAGCAAGTCATTAAGTTCAAGGCCAAATATGAATAGGCAATAGATGCAAATGTGTGCTCAAAGATGAATAGGTTTTAAATGTTGGAAACACTCACTGCAGTATTTCTGGGAGTGGGGTGGGGGCAGTGGAGAAACAGTTAAAGCCCAAGGTCACTGTCATTCTGCTGAAACAATCTCTGTTAATATTTCAAATTTCTAGCATCTACACTCTTTGCATTTCAGATTAACTCTACCTTGCTGCCTGCCTCCTAAACGGGACCCAAACCATGTTGTATATACAATGCTCGGTTTACACTGCTACCCTTCCATGGTTGTCATAGCAACATCGAAACTTATCCAGTCTTCCCCACTTCAATCAGGCAACCCAACAGCTTTATCACTCTCAGCACTCAGCAGTAGGGCCTTGCTCCTTCTTGGTTTCCTTAACACTTTGTCACTCCCTGTTGATTTAATTATAAATCTGATGGGGAGCATTTCCTTTGCTGCAGTGTACTGGTTGCAATTCAAAAACCAGTGGCAAAATTCTCCATACTTGTTCCAAAGCTGTTGTAAAACTGCTCCAGCATACCCTTTGCAATCAGGAGCCATCCCAGCATGTCTGGAGGTGCGAGAGCTGGCAGCCTTTCATGGGGTCTTGGGAAACATGCCCGGAGTTTCAAGGATGAGGCGTGTGCTTGCCAGAAGCAGGATAAAGGCCAGTGGAAAACTTCTGCTGGTATCTCTGCGGAGAATTTTCCCACAGCTACCCACACAGAGTGCAGAATGACGCACTCGGAAACCTCCTGAGATAGGCAGGAGGCAGTCTGGCTGGCATCAGGGAGTGGATGCCTTGAACAGGACCCAGGTGATGACAGGCTGAGATAACAGAGGAAAAGCCTGAAACAGACTAGGGCTACTCGTCAGCTCAAAATACTACAAAATGCCAAGACAAACATATAACCATATAACAATTACAGCACGGAAACAGGCCATCTCGGCCCTTCTAGTCCGTGCCGAATGCTTACTCTCACCTCGTCCCACTGACCCGCACTCAGCCCATAACCCTCTATTCCTTTTCTGTCCATACATCTATCCAATTTTTTTTAATGACAATATCGAACCTGCCTCCACCACTTCTACTGGAAGCTCGTTCCACACAACTACCGCTCTCTGAGTAAAGAAGTTCCCCCTCGTGTTACCCCTAAACTTTTGCCCCCTAACTCTCAACTCATGTCCTCTTGTTTGAATCTCCCCTACTCTCAATGGAGAAAGCCTAACCACGTCAACTCTATCTATCCCCCTCATAATTTTAAATACCTCTATCAAGTCCCTCCTCAACCTTCTATGCTCCAAAGAATAAAGGCCTAACTTGTTCAACCTTTCTCTGTAACTTAGATGCTGAATCCCAGGTAACATTCTAGTAAATCTCCTCTGTACGCTCTCTATTTTGTTGACATCTTTCCTATAATTCAGTGACCAGAACTGTACACAATACTCCAAATTTAGCCTCACCAATGCCTTGTACAATTTTAACATTACATCCCAACTCCTATACTCAATGCTCACCTTCTACATTCACCTCGATGTTTCAATCCCCCTTGCCGCTTTTATTGGCAACTAGTGGAAGCTTTATTCGGCAAAATGGAGTTGAAAACTGGCTAGCGCCCCATCCCGCGGACTTCTCACCATGAGGTTCCCGCTCGTTGCTTCAGTCTCCCAGGATCCTCTTGGAGATTGCAGAGCGCTGAAATGGCCAGACAATCTCCAAGCTGCAACTCATAGGCTCCAACAGTTCCTGAATCACATTCAAGATGAAAAACAAACGTAAAGAAAGTGAAATATATGGTTTCATGATCTGTCCTCACGATCTGTCCTGATGTTGTTGATCGAAGGAGCGTTTTACACAGGTTCTATCTTGACTGGTCAATTAAGATATGCATTGAAATACATTGTTTACATCAGTCCATGTGCAAATGGAAGCAGGCCACAAATGCTGACATGCATCCAGTGCCAACCTTGCATGTCCACAATTTACTAACCCTAACTGTACATCTTTGGAATGAGGAAGGAAACTGGAGCACACATTGTCACAGGAAGATATTATGAACGCCACACAGAAAGAAACAAGAATTGAACTTCGACCTTCTGATTGTTGACACTGTAAAATGCGATGCTAACCACTACTTCACTGTGCTGCCCAGCATAGTTCAGGAGGGAGTAATTGGCCTTAGTCCTAGGGACTTCGGCAACACCTATTCCATGTTAAAATAAGAATTCCATTATCCTCCAGTTTGAAGTTATTAATTCCAGTTTTACGACAAAGAATTTGCCACCAAAAATATTGTGAAATCATGAAAGGAGTTTGAGTGAACGAGCTCCATTTTCAGGTGGGGGGTATGACCAGAAGACTTGGAGGGTAGAGGGTCCACATAAGAACCAGTAGGAGATGGGATAATCCCATTTGTGCAGCAGGCTACTGTGATCCGTAAGGAGCCACTTAGAAGGTGGAAACAGATTAGCAACAGGTTCAGGAGCTTTTCCCAACAAAAGCAGACATTGATAATAATATGCACTCGCTAAGGAGAAGAGAGTTGGGAGATCAAGAGCTCAGATTTGTGGTCTACCAGGCAGCAACAATCTGATTTCAAGGAGCCAGCATAAGCACGATGGGTTAAATGGCCTCCTTCACAAATGCATTGTTTATTACAATTTTATCACAACCGTTTTGAAGAAGGAGATTCCTACAGAGAAGAATCTCGTCTGTGCCAATAATTCGCTGGCCCTTTGCCAAGTTCCCATTCTCAGCAGAGAGAAAGAAGCCAATTGAGACATTATTCCTAATTGGCATTTTGGCACATGGAAAATCATTCTGATTATCTACAAAGATACACTAGTCAAGTCGGGTCCAGTTTATTGTCATTTAACTATATACTATAAAGGTATATATAAAGTATATAACCATGTACTGTATATAGAAATGAGACAACATTTCTCTGATCTAGGCTGTAAAGCCCAGTAGTACACATCACCCACATAACTTATGAAGTCTACAGATGAATCATGCATGAATAACAAACTAAAGTGCATAATTTAAATATTGTAAGGTACGGAACAGATTAACCAGTGACATTTCAAATACAATGCAGTCGGGTGTTCAGAAGCTTAATGCCCTGGGGGCAGAAGCTATTTCTCATCCTGACCATTCTTGATTTTGTACATCGTAATCTCCTGCCTGATGGTAGAAAGTGAAAGAGGATTCTGGATGGGTGGGTGGGATCCTTTATCATACAAAGGTCCTTGTGTATGCAGCACTCCTGATAAATGTCTCCGATGAATGGTAGGGGACCCCTATGATCCTTACAAATGTTCTCACAGTCCTTTGTAGGGACTTACAATGCTCGCTGCTCCCATACCAGATGGAGATGAAACTTGTCAGGATGCTCACAATGTGCTCCTGTAAAATACACTTAAGATGGGGGAAGGAGCCTTGCTTGCCTCAATCTTCTTAGGAATTGGAGGCACTGCTGTGCCTTCTTGTTCAAAGAGGTGATACTAAGGGACCAGGTGAGGTCATCATGATGTGAACCTCTAGGAACTTGGTGCACTTAAGTGTCCTTACAGAGGAGTCATGTAATCGCAGAGGGTGGTGATTCATCTCCACCTTTCTGAAGTCCACATTGATTCCCTTATTCGTCTCCACGTTCCGGCTGAGGCTGTTCCTCTCACACCAGCTGCTCCACTTCTCTCTGCACTCCAACAAAATGCTCACTGGGTTGCTATACTGTGGCCGTGATTAAGGTTGTGTAAGGTGGTTGGTTGAAGCGAAGTACTGTACTTGAACCTGGTGGTGTGGGACTTCAGAGTTCTGTACCTTCTGCCCTGATTGTAGTTGTGAGAAGAGGACCTTTGATGAAGTAGTGCCTTCAGCAGGAGCTACCAGTGTGGAGGGGGCTGTGCCTGCTTTGGGCAGAATCCAGCACTCTGATTGATTGTGGTGTTATCAGAGGAAACTGATGTCCCATTATGAAATGCAGAGGTACCTCTAGAACTGGGCCGCCCTGCTTGGAATAATGAAGGGGAGGCAAGGTGTTCTTTCCCAGTGGGTTTGTGTATTTGGTACTCTCGTAGCAGCTGGTGGAAGTTGAGTCTTTGAGCAACTTGGATCTTTGATAAATGAGAGGATGAAAGGTTACTGGAGTTGGGCAGGAATGTGGAGCTATAGTTATAGTCAACTGAATGGTGGGGCAGGCATGAAGGGTCAAGAGACCCGCTCTGGCTACTAACGTATCTTTGCATACCCCAATATATTTCTGAATAATTTACCACACGTGGTGGATTTTTAAAAAATAGACATTAGTCGTACAAATACGTCTAGGAAATGCAACGCATTCAGGCTACAGCTTTTGTTAGATTAAGTTAGATTAAGATTACAATACATCTGACAGTGCATCAACACATCTTGCAATATCAATGCCACTCTTATTTTCTCTTTAAACGTTGCGTCTTCAAAGTGTTTTGGAGGCTGTTATACAGGAAATAGTCCCTCAGAGTTTAGTAGTGGTAGGACTGCTGTCCTTTCTGGGACTGACATAGGCTTCAATGTGGCCCTCAGCACAGGCCCCTGCAGCTGGAAAGTCAAAGTCAGTGTCAGGTCTGTTGTCATATATGCACAAGAAGCAACAGGTGCAGCTCCAGTTGCTGAAGGGAAGTAGCTGATCTTGAACCTGGTGGTGTGGGACTTCAGGCTTCTGTATTTTGATGACTTGCTTTGCCTTCTTGAGGTGGCAGCTCATGCAGATGCTTATGCTGGTCAGGAGAAACGTGCCCACGATGTACCAGTCTGACCCCACTGCTCGCTGTAGTCTCTTTTGTCCCTGCACATTCATATTACCCTATTAGACTGTTGCTCTAGCCTGGGGGTGTCGGGGAAGCAACATAACGAGCCCACCCTCAGTGTTGTGCGTTGTTTGTGGCAGGAAAAGGACAAGGCGGATGCAGAAGGTCCTATTTGCGGAATATTTACAGTATTTACAGTATTTACAGTATTTACAGTATTTACAAGTGATCCTGGGCAACCAAATCCAAGGGAGAAATCCAAAAGCCAAAATCCGCAACACGAAAACCCAGGTCAGATCACGAAGACTACATTTGTTAATACGGAAATTAGCGTGATCCCTTAACGGTTCATCCTCCTCAGCGGCTCTCCCGCTCCAAATCCCGAATGGAGCAGCCCTGACAAGTGGCCTGACAGTGTCTCGGCGCGTCTGAAACACCGAAAGCAGGACGGAGAGAGAGAACGGAGAACAATAACTCGAGCGCACACAGATATGCAGTGTGCAGGCACGTAACACAGACCAAGATGGAACAAGTTAAGGATGTTCTAGTCGGCAGCATTCTTTGGCCAGTTTTGTTATAATTTTAAAAATAAATTTTATTGAAAAAATGTACAAGAAAATCAAAGCGGTGCATGCCTCTTTTCACATTCACAGTCTTGTCTGGTCTAGACATTCGTAATGTAAAGCACCGATGGCTGCCACTCATACATTGATACATTGATAAAGGGTTTTTTGGGAAGTTTCACAGGGTCCGGTTCCTCTGTGTCCTGTGGTGACAGGACCTTCAGTAGTAGTCCCTTAAACTTTATTTCAAAAATAAACTTCATTCATATTAAAAACATCTAAAGGGGAATTAATACTGAGCAGAACTCTTTGCGTTCTTGGTGTCAGTTGGTCAACACATTCAGTAGCGTTAACGCGTTTTATTACGGCCTTCTTGCCACTCATTTGGCTCCCTGGGGCATCCATCCTTCCTGTGAGGGGCTTCCTCATTGGGTCCAGCCCCTCAATGTCCTGTAGTGGCAGAGCCCTATTTCTGTGATTCTTCCCCACGGAGGCCTGCACCCAGCGTCAGTGCGTCCCTTAGCAAGTACTGCTGCGGTCTGGAATGCGCCAGTCGGCAGCGTTTCCTTACAGACATCTCTCTGCGATGGAAGTCCAACAAGGTTCAGGCAGACTGAAGTGTGTCTTTCACCAAGTTGATGATCTCTCAGCAGCACTTGTTGCCCATCTCGGCTTGTGTCTCTGGGAGCAAACCATAGATCAGGGTGCCGTCATCAGCTGCTCAGGATGAACCATGACGCATTCTCTACCATCCCTTAACTATTTTATCCTGCTCTGGCAATGCAGACCACAATTAAATTATGGATTATTTATCTGAATGTCATGAACTGAACCTCTACTGAGAACATGCAACACTGAAGAGTACAGCATAGGGACAAGCCCCTCGGCTCAGAACGTCCATACTGAACACTAAATCTCCGCCCTGTACATGATCAGTATCCCTGCTTCCACAACCACCCCCTCCACTCATTACATCTCCTTTAAATTGTCCCTTAAAATCACGTCCACCAGTACATGACGTTTCTACCTTGGGAAAAAGATTCCGACTGTCTACCTTATCTATGCCTCTCATAGTTTTATAAATTTCATCGGAACTCCCCTCAGCCTTGAACGCTGTAGGGAAATGGGGTAGGAAGTGGGTATGGTGGGTGCAGGTAAGAGGTAGGTGGTGTATAGCGCAGGGGCATTAAGCAGCAGTCTAAGCAGTTAGAGTAGCAGGATCTGGGTGGCGATTGAAGCTGAACCTGAACAGGGAACTGGATGAATATCTCCCCAGCTGGCTGGCAGGGTCTGGACAATGGTTCCGGGAAGGTGGACAAGGCCTCGACAGTGGATGAAGAAGTTCTCTCATGGTTCTGGGATGGGCGGGTTTGACACTTGATTGTAAAACCCTGAGGAAGATGTGACAATGAAAGGTATGCAGATAATTCTGCAAATGGAGCAGAGCTTGGGAGGACAAGGCAGGAAGCGGCTTTGTGTAGGGAAGAAAGCCTCAGAGTCAAAACATTCCATACCATTTGTCAGACACATTTCCCACTTGCTGTCACTCCCACACAACAGCTCAAAGAAATGTTTCATTGGCCGTGAGGCACTTTCAGTTGTTGTGAGGTCACGAATGGTACTTGTGAAATGCATGTCCTCCTTTGATCTCCTCAGTACTGCCTTATAACTGGGTAAAAGCCAGGAACTCAGATTGCAGGCGTGTTTGGAAGAGGGGTCAGTTCTCACGAAGCAGCCTCAGGATACAGACAGTGCCGGAGCTGTCTCGTGGGCTGCGAGGCTCTTTCTCTCTATCTGGGCATAGAATAAAGGTCAAGATTTCCAATCAAAGTGACCAAGATGTTGTCCTGCTGAAGTTTCAAAGATTTCCCGGCTTCTAGCCAAGCTGTGGAGTCACATTAAATGCCGCTTATCATTTGTGGGGAAATTCTGACAGAATCCTGCTAAGAGATCTTTCACAAACAGCATATCTAATGGAAGGTTTATTGTTTTAACCTTTCTTTAAGATTTTGCCAGGCTGTTACTGACTATATCCTGAAGCAATGGAAGCTGACTGTCTCCTTCCTTTCTTTAAATTTTAGCCTAATAATTTATCTCACATTATCTCACATTATCTCTTTCTTGTTCTTTAGTTGTCGTGTAAGCTAACAGAATATTTTCAGCACCACTTCATTATGAACAAAATAATCAACTAGTTCTGCTCTGAATGAGGAGAAGGGGTATTTTCAGATAAAAGTTAACACCAAACTACAGAAGACAGGAGACAAAAAGTCTGGATGAAGCCTTGGATTTGAGGAGCAGATGCAAGTTTTGGAGAGCTCTGTTGTCCTCCTGTTTTTGATTATAAATGATTAAGCATTTGCCACTTTGAGTTTGAAGTCCCTGTGTTCGCTGTCACCTTCCTCTCTGGGTTCTGAGACTGCAAGGGTCCTTGAGTCCAGATGAAGGGACTCGACCTGAAATGCTGACTCCATAGATGCTGCCTGAACTGCCGAGTTCCTCCAGTGTCTTGTGTGTTGCTCCAGTTTCTAGTATCTGCGGCCTCTGGAAACGTCACCAGTGGCCGGAGTGTGCAGTTACTTAGCCAGGTTCTCCAACACACCTCTAACAGGCACTTAAGAATATTCTGTGCCAGACACTCCAATCTTTACATTCATCACTGTCGGCTGGTTTATTGTCATACGGACTGCGATACAGTTAAAAGCTTTTGTTTACATTCCGTCCAGACAGTTCAGTCCAGTCATCAAAGTAATAGAAAAGGAAATCTATATAACAGTATGCAGAATAGAGTGCTACCGTTACAGAGGAAGTACAGCGCAGGTAGACAAGGAGCGAGGCCATGATGAAGAAAAGAACTGAGATTGAGTCCATCTTATCATACCAGGGGACTGGTCAGTAGTCCAATAGAAGCACAATAAACGTTGTCCTCAAGCCTGGTTGTATGCTTTTGTATCTTCTGTCTGGCTCCCCCGTCATCATTGGATTTGCTTATTTCACAAAGGATACTCTTCTATCATAGGCTGCTTAACTTGGGATGAGGAACTGATCATATGTCTGAATGTCCAACAGATGAAAGACAAGCCACTGAAACATTAACAGTTCTGACAGAGCTTGACAGAGTAGGTATGGTGAAGATGTTTCCTCTGACAAGCAGGAGTCTAGAATTAGGGGGCATATTCTTAGGTAAAGTGGAGACACAAAAGACGATAGAAGCTGGGACCTGGAACAACGACAAAGTCATGGAGGAACGCACCATCTACAGAAGGAAATAAGCAGTTGATGTTTCGGGCCAAGACCCTTCATCTGGACCCAATACAATGATGATCTATTTTCCTCCTGAGATGCTGCCTGATCTGCTGAGTTCCTCCAGTGCTTTCTGTGTAGCTCATAGGTGAAGGTTCTCCTCAGATAACAAAGCTTTCTCTGAAATGTTGTGAAGTTTTGGATGCTGTAGCCTAAGATCTGAGAATGCTGACTCACTGAATGTATCCAAGGCTCTGAAAGGCTTTGACTGCTGGGGATTGAATAGGGGAGTGTGGGTGAATCCAACAATCATGTTAGCATTGATCACACCGAAAGGTGGAGCAAGCTCCAGGGGCAAATAGGCTCCTACTTCAATGTCCTTACATTAAATATCTGGGGCTTCCTCCCCAACAGGCACCAGTATTGACCATTCAAAGATGGTCTGCTAGTTGGGACGTACAACATTTACTCTGTTGGGAGCAACTTCATTATACCGTTGTGACTGACTAAAACAGAGCCACTGTAATGGGAAAATATAAACACAAGAGGCTCTGCAGATGCCAGAAATCCAGAGCAACATGCAAAATGCTGGAAGAACTCAGGAAGTCAGGCAGCTTCTGTGGAAATGAATAAACAGTTTATGTTTTGGGTCAGCATTGGAAACGTCAACTGCACTCTTTTCCTAGATGCTGCTTGGCCTGCTGAGTTCCTCCAGCATTTTGTGTGTGTTGCTTAGACTTCCAGCATCTGCAGATTTTCTCTTATTTGTGATTGGAAAATATAGAAGTCCTTATTCACACAGCAAACCTTCAGGAGAGAGAGTCCAAGCAAATCTAATTTTTCTGACTCACTGTTTTATACTCTTTAAACCCAACAATAAACAATTAAGATCAGTTCCAAAGTTTCAAAGGTTCAAAGGTTTGTTATTATCACAGCAAGTATCCATATACAACTTGAAATTTGTATTCTCCAGATAGACACAAAAACAAGAAAGAATATGAAAGTCATCAGTCGATAGTTTCTCGTGTTTGCGGGAATATGAGTCGTTCAGTGAGAAACATCAAACACACGCCTCCCCCATACAAAAATGAATGGCATCCTGATCACCAACCCTCCGCAAAGCCCCCCTCCACTGCACAAAACAGAACAGTAGCATCAACACCCCAAAAACACCTTCCCCTGCACAAAAACTAAAACACAACAGAACATCAGCCCCCAAACACCCTCCCCTCGCACAACAAAATGGAAAAGGAGCGGGCAATAAAAGGCACAAAACATGAAAACCATAAGTCTGAAAAAGACATGGCTGTACCTTACCTTTAACAGTTTGAATATAGTCAAGTAACTTCGCAGAACTCCGTATTTGCAATGGTTGCTCATCCCAATTAGCAGAACCTCTTTGAATAGTCAATACTGGTGTCTGTTGGGAAAGTTTCTAAGCACAAACTCCATTTACCCAAGATATACCTCTTTTGTTACAAAGTTGAGGCATATACAGTACAGTGCAACTAGCCAAACAGTTTTGTCCTGCACTGCACATTAAGCAGAAAGGATAGGCATTTAACAATATGATAATACAGGGGATGGTCACTTAATGTCTCCCTGATCCCATTCTGAAATTTTCAAAGGTCAAAAATTCACATGAACATTCATCTATTGTCTTCCTCTTTGTGGCTACAATGGGACAGATTCATATTCACTGAATGATTGGATTCGTTAGCTGTGAAGTAGCAGTTAGAAGTTAAATTGTGAACAAGTTTTATTTCCTGAAGACTGGTTCTCATTTTAATTAATCCCATATTATGGTATCCATAATTTTATATCTCCAGAATAATCCCTAACATGGACTGGAGCATATCAGCTTCTCAAGGGACAGTTTGAGATAGGTAATGTGTAATCCTTGTCTCTGATATTCAATGTACAGTATTTTATTATTATTATTGAGATGCAGCACAGAATTTGATTGCCACAATCCTGATTGAGAAGTTACAGAACCTGGGCCTCTGTACCTCCCTCTGCAAATGGATTCTTGACTTCCTAACTGGAAGACCTCAATCTTTGTGGGTTGATGATGGTATCTCCTCCTTGCTGACAATCAACACTGGCGCACCTCAGGGGTGTGTGCCTAGCCCAATGCTCTACTCTCACTATACCCATGACTGTGTGGCTAGGCATAGCTCAAATATCATTCATAAATTTGCTGATGATACAACCATTGTTGGTAGAATCTCAGGTGGTGACAAGAAGGTGTACAAGAGCGAGATATGCCAACTAGTGGAGTGGTGCCACAGCAACAACCTGGCACTCAACGTCAGTAAGACGAAAGTGCTGATTGTGGACTTCAGGAAGGGTAAGATGAAGGAACACATACCAATCCTTATAGAGGGATCAGAGGTGGAGAAAATGAGCAGTTTCAAATTCCAGGGTGTCAAGCTTTCTGAGGGTTTAACCTGGTCCCAACATATTGATGTAGTTATAAAAAAGGCAAGACAGTGACTATACTTCATTAGGAATTTGAAGAGATTTGGTATGCCAACAAATACACTCAAAAGCTTCTATAGATGTACCACGGAGATCATTCTGACAGGCTGCATCATTGTCTGGTATGTGGGGGGGGGGGGGGGTGCAGTCAAGACCGAAAGAAGCCGCAGAGGATTGTAAATCTAGTCAGCTCCATCTTGGGTACCAGCCTACAAAGTACCCAGGACATCTTTAGGGAGCGGTGTCTCAGAAAGACAGCTTCCATTATTAAGGACCTCCAGCACCCAGGGCCCTTTTCTCACTGTTACCATCAGGTAGGAGGTACAGAAGCCTGAAGCCACACACTCAGCGATTCAGGAACATCTTCTTCCTCTCTGCCATCTGATTCCTAAATGAACATTTAACCCGTGAATACTACCTCACTTTTTAAATATACAGTTTGTATATTATTTCTGTTTTTGCATGATTTTTAATCTATTCAATATACATATATTGTAATTGATTGATTTATATTTTCTTCTATATTATTTATTGCATTAAACTGCTGCTGCTAAGTTAACAAATTTCACGACACATGCCAGTGATAATAAACCTGATTCTGATTCCAATTCTAAGAATAGGCCTTTCCCGCCCCTCGAGCTGCGCTGCCCAACAATCCCATGATTTTAATCCTAGCCTAATCATGGGACAGTTTACAGTGACCAATTAACCTATCAACTGGTATGTCTTTGGGCTGTGAGAGGAAACTGGAGCACCCGGAGGAAACCCATGCGGCCATGGGGAGAAGGTACAAACTTCTTACAGGCAGTGGTGGGAATTGAACTGTGCTAACCACTAGCCACTGTAAAGCGTGCTGCCTCATATATGAACATAAAAGTACAAAAAAGAACGTGATGGTCGTGGATGGTTGTTATTGGAGGTTTGTGTCCAGTAGTGTGCCATAGGGTTCAGTGCTGGGTCCACTATTTTCTGTATTGACAATATGCTTGGAGATGACAGCAAAATTGGCAGTACTGTGGACAGTGAAGAAGGTTACATAAGATAGCAACAGGATCTAGATGAAATGGGGAAGTAGATCAAGGAATGGCAGATGGGATGTCACTTGGATAAGTGCACGGTACTACATTTTGGTCAGTTAACCTAAAGCAGGATTTGCACAGTAAATTGCAGAGCCCTGGAGAGCACTGAGGAACAGAGATGCCTAGAGACACAGGTGAAAAGTTCTCAAAAAATGGTGACACAGGTGAACAGGGTAGTTAATGAGAAAACACTTGACATGCTTGGTTAAGGCATTGAGTAAAAGAGTTGGGATGTCATGTTACAACTGTGCGTGTTGGTGAGACCACACTTGGACTACTGTGTGCAGTTCCGGTCACCCAGCTATAGGAAGGATGCCACTAAACTGGAAAGGGTACATAAAGGATTCAAAGGATGTACTAGGACTGATGGCCTTGAGTTATAAGAAGCGGCAGGATAGGCTGGGTCTTTGTTCTCCACTGTACAGGAGATTGAAGGGTAGGCATAAAGAGGTTTATAAAACCCTGAGCTCCATAGATAAGGTGGTTGGTCATGCAGTCTTGTTCCCAGGGTAGGGGAGTCCAAAACTAGAAAGCATATGTTCAAGGTGAAGGGGAAAAATTAAAAGGGCAAGTTTTTCACAGAAGGGGGTGGGAATATGGAATGAGCTGTCAGAGTAAGTGGTAGGGGTGGGTGCAATTGTAATGCTTAATTTGGACAGGTATATGGATAAGAAAGCTTTAGAGGGATCTGGGCCAAATGCAGGGAAATGTGATGTATTGGAGATCATGGACAAGTCAAGCAAGGGCCTGTATCCATGCTGGATAGCAATGATTCCATGATTCTATGATTCATTGGCTCAGTTTCACTCTCCACAGATGATGCCTGGTCTGCCAGGCAATCCCTGTACTGTACTTCCCTGTTTGTCTTTGAGGATTTCCTTATGCCCTGAAAGTCCAGCTGTGGCTCATGTGTGCAAAAGTAGTCAATGACAACTAGTCACTGATGTAGGAAGTGAGAGCTGAGACAGGCACAGGATGATAAAAGCCTGAAGGAACTCAGCAAGGGGAAAAATGAACAATTGACTGAGTAAAGTCTAGATAAAGGGTCTTGACCTGAAGCTTTAACCCTCCATTTCCCTCCATAGATGCTGCCTAACCTGTTGAGCTCCTCCAGCAATCTGTGTGTTGTTCCAGGATTCAGCATCTGTGTATCCATCCACAAATTAACATTGAGCCATAAAAGATCTGAGCTGGATGAGTAGCTTTAGGGTTGGGACTGAGGTGAGGAGCCCCCTAGTTAAACTATTGCAGTCTCTCTGGTAAAGGGTTTCAGGATTTAGACCCAGTAATTAATCAGTATCAGGATCAAAATCAGGTTTATCAATACTGACATGAAAAATTTGTTGTATTTTGGCAGCAGTATAGTGGAAGACATAAAAACTTAGAATAAAGTAAGTACACCCTATCCTCGTTATATGTGGGGGATACGTTCCTTGCAGTCGACGCATGATGTGAATAATTATTTAAATAGAGAAAATAGGGATGCGTTCCAGAGGGTTTCCTGAGTATGTTTTATCTGTAATTTATTCACATTTTCATACCAATACGACACAAAAGCAGTACCACAAGGCAACATTCATATTATATTTCAGGTAATATTCAATGTAATAAATCATAGAAAGTTAACATACTAGGGTGTACAGTACTCACCAACAGTGGCAGGTGTGTTCGCTCTGGGAGATGAGTGGTTGTTGTGGTGTCGGGCAGCTTTACATGGATAAGGTGGATGGTTGTGGTCGTAGGATCATCAAGCACAGCAAGGGGTGAAGGAAGACTCACAGAACTCTTAGAACTGCCTGCAGCAGGAGATGACACTGGTTTGAAGAAAGTGGTGAGGGTTGTTTGCTTGGGCATAGTTCAATATTTCAAGCACAAAATCACTGCACTGTAGGTAAAACCAACAAAAGTTTAAGAGCGCAAGATCGCACATCCACACCTTGCCAAAACCAATGTGAGACTGGCGGGAGTGAGAATGTGAGGCACGCGCACGTGACTTGTATTGGCGGGAAAGCAGTGCTCCTCACATAACTGTGAGTTTTGGATGCATATAAGGAGATGTTGGTAGAAATAGGTTCTTTGCATAACTGTGAATCCGCATAGTCTGAAGGCGCACGTAACCAGGATAGGGTGTAAATAAATAGTGCCAAAGTGAGGTTGTGCTCATGGATTTATGGACCATTCAGAAATCTGATGGCAGAGGGGAAGAAGCTGTTCCTAAAATGTAGAGAATGGGTGTTGAGACTTCTGTACCTCCTCCCTGGTGGTACTAATGTGAAGAGGACATGTCTCAGGTGGTAAGGGTCTTTGATAATGGATGCCGCCTTCTTGAGGTAGTTCCTTTTGAAGGTATCCTCAGTGGTGGCTAACCTTCTGCCTGTGATTGGGGTGGCTGAGTCAATAACCCTCTGATCCTCCTGTGCATTGAAGCCTCCATACCAGGAGATGTTGCATCTAGTCAGATTGCTCTCCACTGTTTATCTGTAAATATTTGCTAGTCTTCGGCGAAAGCTCCTCCACATTCCAGATGAAGAGTAGCCACTGGCCTGCCCTCTTCATGACTGCAACAATATGTTGGGCCCAAGATGAAGGGAAGCTGAGATATTTCCAGGACTAGATGGTGTGAAATTCTGATTATCTTGCACCTGCTGCTCTCCTCCACCAACACCCCCCCCCCCCCCACCCATGTCCTCAGTATCTTGTCTCAGTCACCTTCAATGTCAGGTCATTAAACCAAAAAGCAAAGGTGGTTTACTTGCGTATAACAAGAACTTACTCTGAGAAGCAGCACTTCTTCCAGTGGTTTCCATAAAGAAGCAGGAGATGGGGAACACTTCTTTGAAGCCATGGGACAACATACAGAGGGCTAGAGTTTTTAAAATGGTATCAAGCACAGATGTTACTATAGGTTTGGAGTGGGCTAACAGTGTATTCTAGGCCAGAAACTGCCTTGGGTCATGCAGATGATTTACACTGCCCAGAGCGGCTGGTGTGGGGGAATGAATGCTCAGGGTAGAAGGAACTGCTCGTGGAGGGGGTTGGGTGAGAGGTCACCCACGTGCAGTTGGGTGTGGCTGCCATATAGGGTGGAAGCCAATGACATGATCACGTGGGGAGGACGGGGAGAGATCCTTGGAGGACCGGAAAAGTTGGGTGTGAGTTGGTAGGGGCTGTCAGTGCAGGACCAGGGAGGGGGGAAAAGAGCCAGACTGTCATTGAGGCTGACTGGCAGTTGTCTGGCTTCCAGAGGCATCACTCTTTGACAGTGTCCTCAATGCTGGGGAGGTACGCCCATGAAGGAGCCGGCTGAGTTTTAGACTTTCTGCAACTCTTTCTGGTACTGTGCAGTGGCTCCTCCAGACCAGACGGTGTTGCAACTAGTTAGAATGCCCTCCACGGTACGCCTGGAGAAACTTGTGAGAGTCTTTGGTGACATACCAAGTCTCCTCAAACTCCTGATGAAATGTAGCCACTGCCGTGCCTTTTTCACAATTGCATCGATATGTTGGGCCCAGGATAGATCCTCAGAGATGTTGGCACCCAGGAACTTGAAACTGCTCACCCTTTCCACTTCTGATCCCTCAATGAGGTCTGGCGCATGTCCCTCAACTTCCCCTTCCATAATGATTTCCTTCATTTACTCATGTTGAGTGCAAGCTTGTTGCTGCAATACCATTCAACCACCTGATCTATCTCACTCCTGTACACCTCCTTGTCACAATCTGAAATTTTGCTGATAATACTTGTGAGATCAGCAAATATATTTTGTGCTTAAGCTGCGCCTAGCCACACAGTTTTGGGTGTAGAGAGAGTTGAATAGTGGTCTAAGTATCTATCCTTGAGGTGCACTAGTGTTGATTGTCAGTGAGGAGGAGATGTTATTTCCAGTTCATATTGACTGTGATCTCCCAGTGAGGAAATCAAGGATTCATCTGCAGAGGGAGCTTGTTGATTAGAACTGAAGGCATGATTGGTTTCAAAACTGAGATGTAATCAATAAATGATAATTCTTCCAGTTAGCATGATGCTATCCAATGTGTGTCACAACTTCTGGTAGTCAAAAACCTAAAAAATCTGACTAAAAGTACGATTCCTGAGGGAAATTGTGTTATCACCACAAACAGTGAAGGGGCAAGAGGTGGCAAGGTGAGTTTGGGGGATGAGCCGAGTTGGTGTGTCGCAGCATCTTCGCAGTTGGAGTTCCGATACCCATACAGCTGGCCTGGTAGTGAGGTTGAATCCCTCTGGGTGCTGAATGGAGAAGCTGGGGCCCGGGTAGAGAAGATTTGGTGGTCGTTCAACTGGCTTGGGAGCAAGATTAGATTGCTCTGAGCTCTGAGTTGATCTGAAAGAGCTTGAGAGTCAGCTTCAGGCTGGGCGACAGAATCTGGGCCACAGCAAGTCACTGGGTGGTATGGTCTAGGCCTTTCACAGCAGCAGAGTCTGGGTCCTAGTGCGAGGTACGATATGCTGTTTAGACAATTTTAAAGAACAGCCCAGATCAGAAGAAAGGGTCGATTTCGCTCACTCTCTGTGATCTTCACTCCCCTCTCCAGGGCGCTGGAGCCTATTGCTGTTCCGTTGTTGGATCACTTTAAATGCTGGCCCAGATAGATTGAAAAAGACAGGACAAGAGCCAATTTCACTCATTCTTCATGATGGTTACTCCTCTTTCCATGGCATTGAGGCTACAAAAACTACACCAGCTGCTGTGCTCTGTATGATGAACTGATAAGCCAGGCTTTGGGCCTACTCTGGACTGTTCCGGGGTTCAGATCTGAGGACTCAATTTTGGTTTGGAATGCTGTTGTTGTTTGCTTCAATTGTTTGCATGATTTCTTTTTCACTCTTGTGCGTTAAGTGATGGTCTTTTATTTTTCTTTATTTATATTTTTCTTTAATTGGGCTCTTTCAGGTTTCTTGCTTTGTGGCTACCTGTGATCAAACTAATCTCAGCCTTGTATAATTTATACATTTTTTGATAATAAATGAATCTTGAATCTTAAATCTTGAATAAACAGCAGGTAGGTATTGCTGTTGTCCAGGTAATCCAAGGCTGAATAGAGAGCCAGTGAGATTGCATCTGCTGTAGACCTTTTAATGCTATAGACAACTTGCTGTGGGTCCAGGTCCTGGCTTAGGCAGGAGTTGATTCTAGCCATGACCAACCTCTCAATGCATTTCATCACAGTAGATGTGCCAGCTGCCATACTCTACAGTCTAGGCTCTGGAAGACAGGTATAGTAACACAAAGCAATGAATCTCAAACTGGGTAAAACATTGATATGTATTATTCACTTGAACCCAACATGTAAGATTGGGCAACACATACAAAATGCTGAAGGATCTCAGCAAGTCAGGCAGCTTCCAAGAAGAGGAATAAACAGTCAACATTTTGGACTGAGACCTTTCATCTGAGGACCCGGCCCAAAACATTGACTGTTTATTCCCCTCCATGGCTGAACTGCTGAGCTCCTCCAGCATCTTGTGTGCGTTGCTCAACATTTCCAGCATCTGCAGAATCTCCTGTGTTTGCATATATTTGGGTCTGGTTGGAATCAGTCCGGATACACGTGGTCCAGGTTCAGGAGGGGTAGCTGGCATGATCGTGAACCTGGACTTTGAGGGACAGGAAGGAATTAACCTCCAAAGCACCTGGCTGCCCTCTGACTGCACGGGGACCGCTGCAGGCCCCTCAACGTGGTTGTACAGTGAGCAGGAGCCTGGCGTGCTTCTGTCATTGTACTATCAGCTCGTGAAAAGTGCTGAAAGACTATGACTGTGCAGAACACCAGGGCCAACCCCTAGGCCCTGCTCCCTGACCTTATATATAAACACATTCCAATAGCTATCAGGATTCTTGCCTTCTTTCATTCCTCACTTGCCATCCAGCCTCTTCTCTTTGTACAACTGCTTGAGAGCCAGGAGGACTTCTGCCAACTGATCTCTTCGCCGATGTTAGTTCCCTTTATCAACAAAACGAGAAGCCTATGTGTTCAGTACTGATAACTCAGCAGTGATAGGGGTGGGGAATGAGCATTGTTTCTAATGTCATGTATAAATATTAAGTCTGGTATCACCTACAAAGAGAGCTCCAAACCTTGTCAGTAGGAGTCAAGGATTCAAGGAAAGAGGAACTGCTTTAAATGATTCATGCCTGGGTCTAATGCTGTGTGCTTCATACTAGAGTTTGTAAACAGGCTGAATTATTTCATGATATCAACTGAATCTGTCCTGTGCGGTGAACATCACAAACAAAACTCCAGTCTCTTGCTCTCTCAGTAGTGCTTGATAAAGAAATCAACAAGCAATCAAGCTAAAATTGCTTTACAATCCTGCCAATTCTTTTGTGTGACTTGTTGCCAGGCATGGATGGAATGAAATAAGAGGGTAGGAAATAGGAGAGGGAGGAGGTCTTTCAGACCCTCATTCAACAAGACCATAGCTAATCTGAAAGCTAAAATTCTGCAGATGCTGGAAACCTGAAGGGAAAACAGAAAATGCTGGGAGTGGAGGTAAAGTTAATGTTTCTGATGAAGGATTTTTGATCTGAAACATTAAGTCTGTTCCAAAGTTGCTCCTTGTTTTGCCAAGTATCTTCAACAGCTGTTATTTATCTCAGTGACATTATCCATCTTATCTCCACAGTGCTCAATTTCTCTACAATCCAGAATATATCAGTTTGAGTTCTCAATGAACTCAAGTATCTGAGCTTCCACAGGGTCCAGAGTTCATCTCTGAGTGAAGTTTATTCTTAGCTCAATCTTAGATTATGCGTCCCTTACTCTGAGAACATGGCCCCTTAGATCTGGATTCAACCAGAGGAAATATCCACCTTGTCAAGACTTCTGACAACTTTGTGTGCTTCAACAGGTGTTAGCCCAGATGCAGATGGGACAGGCTTGCTAGGCAACGCAGGTAGGTTGGTGTGAAGGGCCTTCTTCTCTACTGTATGACTCTATGATTCTTTCTTCACATCTGCTAATCTGCCACGTGCAGTCGAATATAAGAGCTGGGACTATATAAAATGTTAGTTAGACAACACTTGGGTGAAGCTCAGATGGCCATTGCACATGTGGTTGTGCTGTGACTGTGCAGAGGTGATTCAGCAGGATGTGGCCAGTGTCGGAGGACTTTAGTTATGTGCAGAGATTGGATAGGTTGGGTTGGTTTCTCCTGGATTGAAGGGGGTTGAGGAATAATCAGATAGAAACATGTAAGATCATGGGGGGCATAAAAAGGTTAGATAATCAAAATCTTTTTACCACACTGGGAAGATATTAAAAACCTGAGGGAATGGGTTTAAAGTTAGTGGCAGTAGTTTCAAAGGGAATTTGAGGAGAAAGCTTTTTAACTCAGAGTGGCTGATGCCTGGAACTACTGCCAGAGGAGGTGGTGCACTCCGATACAATTATTAAGTTTAAGAAGTATTGAGGTAGTCATTCAAATGGGCAGGGCATCAGAGGATGTAATGGACCTAATTCTCTCATTGCTCACTAAGTTTGGTCTTCAGAATCAGAATCAGGTTTATTATCACTGGCATGTGTTGTGAAATTTGTTAAGTTAGCAGCAGCAGTTCAATGCAATACATAATCTAGCAGAGAGAAAAATAATAATAATAAACAAGTATATCAGTTACATATATAGATTTTTAAAAATGTGCAAAAACAGAAATGCTGTATTATTTAAAAAAGTGGGGTAGGGTCCAGAGCTTCAATATCCATTTAGGAATTGGATGGCAGAAGGGAAGAAGCTGTTCCTGAATCACTGAGTGTGTGCCTTCAGGTTTTTGTATCACCTGCTTGACGGTAACAGTGAGAAAAGGGCATGCCCTGGGTGCTGGAGGTCGTTGGTAATGGACACTGCCTTTCTGAAACACCACTCCCTGAAGATGTCCTGGGTACTCTGTAGGCTAGTACCCAAGATGGAGCTGACTAGATTTACAATCTTCTGCAGCTTCTTTCAGTCCTGTGTAGTAGCCCCTTCCCATTCCAGACAGTGATGCAGCCTGTCAGAATGCTCTCCATCGTACAACTATAGAAATTATTGAATCTATTTGTTGACATGCCAAATCTCTTCAAACTCCTAATAAAGTAGAGCTGCTGTCTTGCCTTCTTTATGACTACATCAATATGTTGGGACCAGGTTAGATCCTCAGAGATCTTGACACCCAGGAACTTGAAACTGTTCACTCACTCCATTTTTGATCCTTCTATGAGGATTAGAAACATAGAAACATAGAAAATAGGTGCAGGAATAGGCCATTCGGCCCTTCGAGCCTGCACCGCCATTCAGTATGATCATAGCTGATCATCCAACTCAGAACCCTGTACCTGCTTTCTCTCCATACCCCCTGATCCCTTTAGCCACAAGGGCCATATCTAACTTCCTCTTAAATATAGCCAATGAACCGGCCTCAACTGTTTGCTGTGGCAGAGAATTCCATAGATTCACCACTCTCTGTGTGAAGAAGTTTCTCTTCATCTCGGTCCTAAAAGGCTTCCCCTTTATCCTTAAACAGTGACCCCTCATTCTGGACTTCCCCAACATTGGAAACAATCTCCCTGCATCTAGACTGTCCAATCCCTTTAGAATTTTATACGTTTCAATAAGATCCCCCCCCCCAATCTTCTAAATTCCAGTGAGTATAAGCCTAGTCGATCCAGTCTTTCTTCATATGAAAGTCTTGCCATCCCAGGAATCAATCTGGTGAACCTTCTCTGTACTTCCTCTATGGCAAGAATGTCTTTCCTCAGATTAGGGGACTAAAACTGCACACAATATTCTAGGTGCGGTCTCACCAAGGCCTTGTACAACTGCAGTAGAACCTCCCTGCTCCTGTACTGAAATCCTTTTGCTATGAATGCCAACATACCATTTACCTTTTTCACTGCCTACTGTACCTTCATGTCCACCTTCAATGACTGGTGTACAATGACACCCAGGTCTCGTTGCACCTCCCTTTTTCCTAATCGGCCACCGTTCAGATAATAATCTGTTTTCCTGTTCCTGTAACCAAAGTGGATAACCTCGCATTTATCCACATTAAATTGCATCTGCCATGAATTTGCCCACTTACCTCACCTATCCAAGTCACCCTGCATCCTCTTTGCATCCTCCTCACAGCTAACACCGCTGCCCAGCTTCGTGTCATCCGCAAACTTGGAGATGCTGCATTTAATTCCCTCGTCTAAATCATTAATATATATTGTAAACAACTGGGGTCCCAGCACCGAGCCTTGTGGTACCCCACTAGTCACTGCCTGCCATTCTGAAAAGGTCCCGTTTACTCCCACTCTTTGCTTCCTGTCTGCCAACCAATTCTCTATCCACATCAATACCATAACCCCAATACCATGTGCTTTAAGTTTGCACACTAATCTCCTGTGTGGAACCTTGTCAAAAGCCTTTTGAAAATCTAAATATACCACATCCACTGGCTTTCCCCTATCCACTCTACTAGTTACATCTTCAAAAAATTCTATAAGATTCGTCAGACCTGATTTTCCTTTCACAAATCCATGCTGACTTTGACCAATGATTTCACCTCTTTCCAAATGTGCTGTTATCACATCTTTGATAACTGACTCTAGCATTTTCCCCACCACTGATGTCAGACTAACCGGTCTATAATTCCCCGGTTTCTCTCTCCCTCCTTTTTTAAAAAGTGGGGTTACATTAGCCACCCTCCAATCCTCAGGAACTAATCCAGAATCTAAGGAGTTTTGAAAAATTATCACTAATGCATCCACTATTTCTGGGGCTACTTCCTTAAGCACTTTGGGATGCAGATCATCTAGCCCTGGGGATTTATCTGCCTTTAATCCCTTCAATTTACCTAACACTATTTCCCTACTAACATGTATTTCCCTCAGTTCCTCCATCTCACTAGACCCTCGGTCCCCTACTATTTCTGGAAGATTATTTATGTCCTCCTTAGTGAAGAAAGAACCAAAGTAGTTATTCAACTGGTCTGTCGTTGGTATGTGTTCCTTCATCTTACCCTTCCTGAAGTCCACAATCAGCTCTTTCGTCTTACTGACATTGAGTGCCAGGTTGTTGCTGCAGCACCACTCTACTAGTTGGTTTATTTCACTCCTGTATGACCTCTCGTCACCACCTGAGATTCTACCAACAATGGTTGTATTGTCAGCAAATCTATAGATGGTATTTGAGCTATGCCTAGCCACACAGTCATGGGTATATAGAGAGCAGAGCAGTGGGCTAAGCACACACCCCTGAGGTGTGCCGGTGTTGATCGTCAGCGAAGAGGATATGTTATCACCAATCCGCACAGACTGTGATGTTCCGGTTAGGAAGTCAAGGGTCCAATTACAGATCTTTTGATCTGTTTCTAATGATGAGGTCTTCTCATTCAGAATAGAGATCAGGGCTGCCAGAGTATTTAATGCTGGGATATCATTGTTGGAGACACACGGCAGAAGGGGCATGGTGGTGGTAGGGGTGTGGGGAGGGAGTGGATAATTATTGCCATGTGATGAAGGATCCTCCAGCATCAGACGTTGAATTTAGCCTGGGCTGGAAAGGGATGATTGATGCTGGTTGGAACATGAAATAGAGAACGTAATATTGTAATGCTCCTTGATAGAACATAGAGCAATAAAGCTCAACACAGTCTCTTTGGCCCATCATGTCTGTGGTGATCATGTTGCCAGTTTAAACCACTCCCACCTGCCCGCACAAGGTCAATATTCCCCTACTCCCTGTCTGTTCATGTGACCGTCTGAAATCCAGAGGGAGACCAATATCCTTGCATGCAGGCTTCTTAGAGCTGTTGGGGAGGGGTTGAGCTAATTTGGCAGGGGGATGGGAACTGGACTGATAGGGTGAGGGTGGGGCAGTTCATATGAAGCCGTATGCAGTGAGCCTACAAGGAAGGACAGACAGATTATAGGGCAAAATTGTAGTCAAGTTGAAGTGTAACATGGGGGCAAAATCAAAAAGGGTGATGAATACAGGACTGAAGTTGTTATATTTGAATCCACACAGTATATTGAATTGAATTGACTTTATTACTTACATCCTTCATATTCACGAGGAGTAAAAATCTTTACGTTATGTCTCCAGCTTAATGTGCAATATGCAATTTATAGTGATTTATAATGAGTATTATGTACAACAGGACAGTCAATATAACAGGGAAATACAGTGTATCAGGGTGAATTAATCAGTCTGGTGGAAGAAGCTGTCCTGGAGCCTGTTGGTCCTGGCTTTTATGCTGCGGTACCCTTTCCCAGATGGTAGCAGCTGGAACAGTGTGTGTTTCAGGTAGATGATCTTGCAGCACAGTCAGAGGTTGGCTGGTATGATACAGAGGCTGGTATGGTACAGAGGTTCGCTGTGGGAATCACTGAATAATAGCTGAAAACAGATCATAGTTGAGAGCTTAGCATCCAAGGATACACATTGTATCACAAGGACAGACAAGTAGTCTTGAATTCACAACCCTGGGGTGGGACCCACTGCTATCAGACTTTTGAATCAATCATTTCCCCTTCCCCATTCCAATGGTGCAGCCACATTTTTGGGCTCATAATTTTAGTTCTCTTGGTTATTTTAGCACTTCTTTTTGCATCACTTCAGATCCCCAGTACAACAAGATGGACTCTTGACCTCACAATTTACCTCATTATGGTCTCACACCACACTGTCTATCTGTATTGCTCCTTTTTTAGTAACTATAACACTCTATTCTGTATTCTGATATTGGTTTCCCATGTATTACCTCAATGCACTATTGTACTAGGACGATCTGTTTGCAGGGCATGCAAAACAAAGCTTATTTACTTTACCTTAGTACATCGGAATCGGGTTTAATATCACTGGCATATGTCATGAAATTTGTTAACTTTATGGCAACAGTCCAATGCCATACATGATCATATAGAAAAACTATGTAAATCAATTTCAGTAAGTATATCTAAGTATATTAAATAGTTAAATTGAAAATAATGTAAGAACAGAAATAATATAAAAAAGGTGAGGTAGTGTTCAAGGGTTCAATGTCTATTTAGGAACTGGATGGCAGAGAAGAAGCTGTTCCTGAATCGCTGAGTGTGTGCCGTCAGGCTTCTGTACCTCCTCCCTGATGATAACAATGAAAAGAGGTCATGTGCTGGGTGATGGGGGTCCTTAATAAGGGACGTTGCCTTTCTGAGGCATTGCAATTTAGAATATTTTTTGGATACAACAGAGGCTAGTGCCCAAGATGGAACAGACTAATTTAAAAACTTCCTGTTGCTTTTGGCTCTGTCCAGTAGACCCTTCCACCCCCCTCCCTTACCAGACAGTGATACAGCCTGTCAGAACGCTCTCCATGGTACATTTATTGAAGTGTTTGAGTGTTTTAGGTGACAAAACAAATCTCAAACTCCTGATGAAATATCGCCACTGTCCTGCCTTCTTCATAGCTGCATCGGTATGTTGGGACCAGGTTAGCTTCTCCGAGATCTTGACATCCAGGAACTTGAAATTCCACTTCTGATCCCTCTATGAGGACTGGTTCATGTTTCCTCATTTTACCCTTCCTGAATTCCACAATCAACTCTTATGTCTTACCGACGTTGAGTGCCAGTTTATTGCTGCAACACCACTCAACTAGCTGGTATATCTTGCTCCTATACACTCTCTCGTATCTGTCTGAGATTCTGTCAAAAACGATTGTATCAGCAGCAAATTTATAAACAGCATGTGACCACACTGTCGTGGGTGTAGAGAGAGTAGAGCAGTGGGCTAAGCACATACCCCTAAGGTGTGCCAGTGCTGATCGTTAGCAAGGAGGAGATATTATTACCAATCCACAAAGATGGTGGTCTTCTGGTTAGGAAGTCCAGTATCCAATTGCCAAGGGAGATGTGACAATAGTAAACCAATTTACCAATGTACAGTTTTTGAACCATTCTGTGTTGCGTTCATCACTGTATTTATTGTTGTATTTATTATTGCCAAGTACACTCGTTATTCTGTGAGCTTCATGGCAAAGATTCAAAGTACATTTATTATCAAAGTATGTATGCAATATACAACCCTGAGATTCGTCTTCCCACAGACAGCCACGAAACAAAGAAAACCATGGAACCTGTTCAAAGTAAAACATCAATCCCCCCCAACACGCGCAAAAAGAAACAAATTGTGCAACGGCAACAAGAAAAAGGAATATAAACACAAAATTGGAAGAGTCTAGGCATACTCAGTTCCTTGTCTGCAGGCCGCCCCGATCAAAACTGCCTAAAATGGCAACAGAAAGAAGAGCAACCAGAGACGCATTTATAACATGACCCACAGAGTCCAATTCACAAGCCGTGTCCTGGCTCCATCCTCCGACAGCACTGAGGGAGACATTCCAATGCAGGGACCTTCCTTCAGGAGCAGCAAGTGAGAGAGAGAGTCACACACAGACACCTTCTTCCTGCAGCAGTGAGTGAGAAGCTGGTAGATGGCGCTGAACACGGGCTTGCTTTCCCCACTCACCTCGATGGTTTCAGTCTTCCTCAGCACTTTAGTCTGTGAGATCGGCGAGAAATGGAGTTGATAATTGTCTCCCGGCTTCTTGGCCTCAGGGCCGCACATGTCGCAGGAAGCCTCACATAAACCTTTTGGAGACAGCAAAGCGCCAGATGGCTCAATCGTCCCGAAAACACACCAGCAAAATGTAGATCACAGGCTCTAACAGTAGCACAGCCACTTTTGAAAGAAAAAGAAGGTGTGAAAGAAATGGTTTTGTGAACCATCTGGAGATTGCCTCCCTTGGTCATGTTATTTGCTGGTGCCATCTTCTCCCAGAAGTGAACAAGGAATTTCATTGTATCCTGGTATATATGACAATAAGTTAATATGACATTAAATATTGGCAAATGCGAGGTCATCCACTTTGGAAGGAAAAAATAGAAGATCAATTTATTATCTAAATGGTGACAGACTGAACATGTGGTTGTGCAGAGGTACTTGGGAGTGAATTGTGCATGAATCATAAAAGGTGATTTTACAGCTTGCAGCAGGCTGTTATGAAGGAAAATGGAACCTTTGCCTTCATTGCTAGAGGAATTGAATTTAAGGACAGGGAGGTTTGCTGCATCTGTACAGGGTACTCTTGAAGCCACAGTTGGCATACTGTGTGCAGTTCTGGTCTCCTTACTTGAGTAAAGATATACTCACTTTGAAGATGATGCAGAGGAGGTTCACAAGGTTGATTCCGGAGATGAGGGGGCCAGCCCATGAAGAGCGATTGAATTGCCTGAATTTCAAAAGAATGGTAGGAGATCTTACAGAAACATACAAAATTATGAAAGGGATAATTAAGATAGGAGCAGAAAAGTTGTTTCCACTGGTAAATGAGTCTAGAATTAGGAGAGATAGCCTCAAGGTTCAGAGATAGATTTAGGACGGAGAAGAGGAGAAACTGCTTTATCCAGAGAATAGTGAATCTGTGGAGTTGTCCGCCCAGGGAAGCAGTAGAAGGCACCTCATTAAATATATTTAAGACACAGTTGGGTAGAATTTTGCATAGCAGGGGTATTAAGGGCTATGGGGAAAAAGTAGGTTAATGGAGCAGACTCCTCAGTCAAATCAGCTCTGATATTGAATAGCAGAGGCCGCTCAATGGGCCAGGTGGTCTATACCTGCTACTATTTATTTTGTTCTTGTGGTCTTGTCAAACTGAATCTGTTGCTGCCAGAGATCTCCTCTAAATTACACACATTGAGCAAACAACAGATATAGTGTCTGATGATAGAAGCAATCTGAATATAAGGTATGCCTGAGCAGTAATAGCTGGTTAATGATATCAGATATCTGAGAAACAAATCACTGACCAAGTCCACAGATGAACTCAGGGTGAAATTCTGGAGTATCTCCATCCTACCTAGGAGTCAGCATTATCACATTCCAATCCATAATTGCTCATTTCCAAACACTGTAAAATGCAGCCTGATTTCCTAGACCAACATTTGTCCTCACCTCGCCTGTCCTGTTTTGCCAGTTACCTCCGGGCATTTGGGTTCTTGCCAGAGGAAGTTGCTCCGCATGCCCAAATGTTTCTTGGTTTTTGAGATACAAAATTCTTTATTGTAATTCCTTCAATGTTGCCTTCAGTGAGACCAGTGCAGCCCTAGAACCAGAAGATTCAACTTTTCCGATCAAGATAGTGCAGCCTCATCACAACCAGTACGTTCATTTAGTGGGAGGTGCCCTGACCTTTTACCCACTTAAATGGTCCATAACTGGTGGAGTTACTGAGCAAATCCCAGGAAGAGGTTAAAGTAGGAGCAAAAATATTTGTTTTCACATTGGAAGCATAATTCTAAACTTTTCTGACGCTTTCCTGCATTAACTCTTACTGGAGAGAACTGTCCAGGGGTTAAACTAGGTCAGAGGGCAGAGAACGCCAGTATCCATGTAATAATTCAACTTGAACCAAATGCTTTTGACCTATCATCACCTGTGTTTCCTCTCCTGCATTGTCTACCAGACCATCCCTCCCCCTCTCCCTGTCTCCACCTCTTGCTTGAAGCATTTCTTTGGTTTGGTTTTTGGTCACATCTGCTAATCTCTTCACGTAAACTGATATTCATTTATCTTTGCTGAGGTCCCTGGGATGATTAGTCAATGGAGCTGTTGATAACTCAGTTTCCTTTGCCTCCACAGGAGGCTTCACCACTCCTGAGTGAGGAATGGCATAAACAGTGCTGGAGATGGGAGATGGGGGTCTCACTTCAAACTGGATGGAGGAGATTTACGAGCAGGTCCCTCAGCCAACCATCCTGGTGGTGTGACCACAGTGTGGAGTCCCTGATCATTGCAGGAACCATTCAAAGTCAAAAGCAAAGTTGAGTTTATTGACATATGCACAAATACATGTATGCACAGGTGCAAAGAAAAAGTTTCTTGCAGCAACATCCCAGGGACATAGCATCATATAAACAGCATACACAAAAACTCAAGTTAAGTACAAATAAAACTTTTTTTTACAAAAAAGAACACAATTAGAACAGAACAAAATCAAAATGCATTTTAGTGCAAAGTAGTCCTAGTGTTGCTAAACTGCAGTGATTAAGGTTTTGCTGGTTGGTTCAAGAACCTAATGGTTGAAGGGAAGTAACTGTTCTTCAGCCTGGTGGTGAGGGACCTACTTCACCTCCTGCCTGATGTGGATGATGGATGTTGCTTCATGAGAGATCACTGAAAGTAGGGGGAGACGTGCCCATGATGTACTTTGCAGAGTCTACTGCTCTCTAGTCACCATCCATTCATGCAACCTCTAACCAATCAGAGTTGGCTGCTGTTAGCAGGAAGGCAAAGTCAGCAACGTGTGGTCTTCCCGATCTACCCACATCCACATTGTGGAGTGCTGTTCTTTTGGAGAAGGCCAGTGAAGAGCTCGCCACTCTCTAGCCATCACGTGCACTCCCAGCCTAACATGGGATCAATACTGTAACATGATCTCAGGATCTGTCCAAGTCCAAGATCTGCAACTGGGCAGAATGATGGCTCCCAGCTGCTAACTGTTGAACCAAAATCAAGACTTTTAGTGCATGACAGCAAGATCATAATCACAATTCCTGGAGGAGCCATTTTTAAATAAGTTAATGCAGTAAATTGGTTTTCAAGTAATGTACTGTTCAAGGATAAAAGAAATTATTTCTAATCCCTGGACAAACAGAGCAACACAGTTCCCAGATCTCGTCAGAAAAAAAAAATTGAAATCTTGTCAAATGTGTGGAGTCTGGAGGATTTCAATTGCACTGCTGCAGACCAGTTTTGAAAGCAGTAGCAGGGATGTGTCTGCCCCAGAGACAAACTGTTGTACAGGAGCATCTCGCCTATTATCTTCTCCACATCAAAATCAAGCCGCACCATCCCTGAGGCTGACTAACGTTTTTCCAATAATTGCAAAAATAGCTGAGGAAAATATAAGGATCCTACTTAAGTTTTACGAAGTTGGATGTGAGAAGTGTAATTTTCACTGACTCCACAAAGCTTATAAGTCATTTGTCTTTTGAAATTTGTTGCATCACATGCCTGGGAGCATTTAAATGAGTCTACAGCTAACATGGTGAATGAGAGCCGTCAGCATAGAGTTACACTCAGTGGCTGTGCTCACTTTAGTAGTTTCTTCCTGTATCTAATAAAGTGGCCACTGAGTTCGTGGTCTTCTGCTGCTGTAGCCCATCCGCTTCAGGGTTCAGCATGCTATGATTTCAAAGTGTTACGAATGTGAAGCAACTCTGAGGGGCCGAAGGGTACAAAGTCGCCCCCTCCTTTTTGAGAATCGCAAGATTGCTATTATTTCGGGTCTGAGACCCAGGAAATGAGAGAGAGAGACATCCAGAATACACAAGGTTTGGAATGTGTCCTGACATCAGCGGAACAGAACCATTGATAACGGCCATTGTCTCTTGGAGAGGGAATTGTGTATTGAGTACTGTACTATTCATTGAAACCCCTCAGGGGACAATCAGAGTGGGCTGGTTGAGAGATTGCATCATCCCAACCTGATTGACATCTGAGACCCTGTGAGTAAGGTTAAAAGAGGAGTCTGGGGAAAAACCCCTTTTGACGCACCAGGAGAAATGCTAGAAATCCCGTGACAGCATTTTATAGCGAAAGCCGGTGGGGGCTTGTGTGTGTCCTCCCTCGCCTGGGGTGGCGAGCTCACTATGGAAGAACGGTTTCACTAAAGGAGAGGTCACAATTGAATGGCCATGACAACGAGACTCCTGACGGATCGAAATCATAAAGGAAGGTTGGAAAAACCCATAGCGGTAAATGTTCCCATTATCTCTCTCTCTCTCTCTCCAACAAAATGCAACGCAGCAACAACCAAAAGACAACAGCTTGTGGAACTGCAGTGAACTTTATATTTCCATCGGACAATTCATTATCCCCTAGACAACGATAGAGCTTATTTCTTATTGATTATTATTATACCCGCACTTTTAGATTTAGTATTGACGACGTATATTATCTGTATATTTGCATTGATATTATCGTTGTGTATTTTTACTAATAAATACTGTTAAAAATAGTATCATCAGGCTTCAACGGACGTCTCTATCTTTGCTGGTAAGTGACCCAGTTACGGGGTTCGTAACAAGAGATGCTCCTTTGCGCCACTGTTATAATGCATGGTTATTTGAGTTACGGTTGTCTTCCTGTCAGCTTGAACCAGCCTGGCCATTCTCCTCTGACCTTTCTCATTAACAAGACACTTTGGGCCACCGAACTGCCACTCACAGGGTATTTTTTTGTTTTTCGCAGCATTCTCTATACACTCTACAGACTGCTGTGTATAAAGTTCCAGGAGATTAGCAGTTTCTGAGATACTCAAACCACCCTGTCTGGCACCAACAATTATTTTAGGGTAAAAGTTGCTTAGATCAAATTCCTTCCCCATTCTGATGCTTGGTTTGAACAATGACTGAACCTCTTGGCCACGTCTACATGCTTTTATGCAGTGAGTTGCTGCCATGCGACTGGCTGATTAGATATTTGCACTAATGTGCAGGTGTACCGGTGTATCTGTGTGTACCCCACCATCTTCGTCGATGTGGATCTGCACAGGAACAGGACATTAGGCCCATTAGCTCCTACTACATTGTATTCTTCTCCTTCATACCCCCAGTGCTTCCCTGTCCCCACCTCCCAATCCTCCCTCATCCAAGATCCTCAGACTGCCCCTCGGAATCACGGATGACTCGCATCCATTAGTTCCAGGGGTTCCAGTGAGGGCAATGAGGGAACTACAGTTCCTGCTACAGACAGGGCAGGAGGTGTCAGACTAGGAGTGTGGGTAGTTTGGTAAGTGTTCCATTCCTTCTTCTGCCACCAAAGGGTCTGTCCTTCCTCCCAATGCTTGACCTGATGTCCTTCTTGCCATCCTGAATGCTTCTTCTCCACTTTGATCCAAAGATATCCACTCCTCTGTGGACGATTCACACTTTCAGGTGAATTTGAAGTGCATTCTTGAATCTTTTCCTCTGTCCCTTGACAGAATTAAGAAATTAATATGAGTTCTTATGAGTTATGTGTTTGAGTTTATTGTTAGAGGCATACATACCCAGTGATAAATGCCACAAAAACTAGCTTTTTGCAGCAGCAGCTCACTACATTAAAAACATGAGAATAATAAATTAGATAAACTTAGATTAACATTAATTATACTTAACTTACATTACAAAATAAACACAAATATACAAAATGATATTAGTGAAGTTGAGGGGAATATAGTCTGAGGTAGAATTCAGAGTTTTCAGGTTTGTTCAGGAACCTGATGGAAGTGCTGTTGGACCTCCAGGTGTGGGTTTTCAGGTGCCCGTTTTTCCTGACTGATAATGCCATATTCTGAGGGAATCTGAAGATGCTGAAGATCCAAAGCAACACACACAAAATGCTGGAGAAACTCAGCAGGACATAGAGTGCGGTTTTGAGCATGTATCCTGCCTGATGGACTGTAGCTGGGTCATCGGTTTTCGGGACACTGGCCTGGGAGAGAAAGCTGATGTTGCGTCATTTACCTTTACAGAGATTTTGGACGATCTTGAGGTGATCGATGCAGAGGAATATGAGAGTAAATTGATAAATTGGTAATTTTGTTTACTGTTGTTACATGTACAGAGGCACTGTTAAAAACTCTGTTTTATATGCCATCGTAATAGTACATTGAGGTAGAACATGGGAAAACAATATCAG
This sequence comes from Hypanus sabinus, assembly GCF_030144855.1. Taxonomy (NCBI): domain Eukaryota; kingdom Metazoa; phylum Chordata; class Chondrichthyes; order Myliobatiformes; family Dasyatidae; genus Hypanus; species Hypanus sabinus. Next base: position 101,936,219 of record NC_082706.1, read on the forward strand.
AATACAGAACAAAGTGAAGAGGTAGAGTGCAGGCAGGCAAAAAGGTGCAAGGCCCTAATGAGGAAGCTTGTGAGATCAAGTGTCATTCTTGTCATTTTAGGGGACCATTCAATAGCCTTGCAATGACTATTAATTGCAGGGCTACTGAATGATCCGCTTTGGATAGAAGCTGTCCTTGAGCCTCAGGCTTTTGTATCTTCTGTCTGATGTGTGTGGGGAGAAGTGAGAATGGCCAATCAATGCAAATTCTTCCTGCCAGGACATTTTGCTATGTGGAGGCAATTTCATCCCCACTTGGCAATCATTTTGACTCTGTGTGTATGTGTGTGTGTGTGTGTGTGTGTGTGTGTTAGAGAGAGAGAGTTTGTGTGTGTGTATGTATGTGTGTGTTTTTGTGCTTGTGTGTGGTGTGTGTTTGTGTGTGTTCGTGTGTGTGGTGTGTGTGAGAGAGTTTGTGTGTGTATGTATGTGTGTGTTCATGTGTGTATGTGTGGTGTGTGAGAGAGTTTGTGTGTGTGTGTGTGTGTGTGTGTGGTGTGTGTGTGAGTGAGTTTGTGTGTGTGTGTGAGAGAGTTTGGGTGTGTGTTTTTGTGCTTGTGTGTGGTGTGTGTGAGAGAGTTTGTGTGTGTGTTTTTGTGCTTGTGTGTGGTGTGTGTTTGTGTGTGTTCGTGTGTGTGGTGTGTGTGAGAAAGTTTGTGTGTGTATGTATGTGTGTGTTCATGTGTGTATGTGTGGTGTGTGTGAGTTTGTGTGTGTGTGTGTGTGTGAGAGAGAGTTTGTGTGTGTGTTTTTGTGCTTGTGTGTGAGAGAGTTTGTGTGTGTGTGTGGTGTGTGTGAGTGAGTTTGTGTGTGTGTGTGAGAGAGAGTTTGTGTGTGTGTGTGTGAGAGTTTGTGTGTGTTTGTGTGTGTGTGTGTGTGAGTGAGTTTGTGTGTGTGTGTGTGTGAGAGAGAGAGTTTGTGTGTGTGTGCATGCGCGCGCATGCAGTAAATGTTCTTTCAGCATGTCACACTGCTGTGACGTGCTGACGAGATGGAACAGCATTCGATGGAGGGCTGAAGGTGTCACCACTGGCCTGGGCCAATGGTAGGTGTGGAAACCGCAACTTCCACAGAACAGGCGGTCCTGGCAGGTGGAACATCTGACCCAATGCACACAAAGCAAAATACAACAGCGATGAGGAAATGTGGCATTGCTCTCCTTTGGGTGCTGACCACAGCAGATATACTATCACTTTCTGCTTGACCACTTACTGCTCCTGATATGACAAGTGCTGATAAGGCATCCCAACTATCCGGAAGACTCGGCTTGCATTGGAGTTGACACAGCTCTCGTATGGAGCAGAGACAGGAAGAACATGCCTCGCTGCTGTTTGGGCTCTTTAACTCCAGCACTTGAAACACCAAACTCTGTGCAGAAGCAGATGCCTGAATCAGAACTGAATTATTCCCAACTGCATTGAAGTGGTTTAGCAGACTAAATGATCTTTTTGTTGAAAGCCCCTATTCCCCTTGCGATGACTCACCCAAAGGGCAGAACCAGAGTTTTAAACTATTGTGCAACAGCAAATACTTCAATACTCAGTAACTCTTTGATAACAGTTCAAATGGCAAATTACTACCAGGTGATAATTAAATCTGGAAATGCCTTTCTTAACTTTTGTTCTTTCTTATGTCTGACTCTTTTCTCTAAGGTAATAACTTATCACTCCATTTTGGGTCTGGACCTTGAGTAATCACAGGCTATTTGACTGTGGGCAACATTGAGACAATTCCTCAGCACATTTCACCATTGTAAACTCTCACAGCACCAAGCAAACCATTTGGCCCATCAAGCCTCTGCTTGTTCTTTGACTCAGTCTCTCTCCCTGCTCTTTTTCCTACAGTGTTGTATCCTTCTCTCTTTCGAGAAAGTTTTGGAAGTTCCTGTTCAATCTATTCTTTCCAGGTACCAATTTCACTACCACAATGGCTCCCTGCTGAAAAGCCTCCCCCTGCCCCTCTCCACTGCTGCAGATGCCCACCTCTTCTCTGACCCACTTCAGTGCTGTAGATGGCCATTTTCCACCCCATCCTCCTCCAGTGCTGTAGATGGCCACCTCCTCTCTGTCCCCCTCCAGTGCTGTAGATGGCCACCTCCTCTCTGTCCCCCTCCAGTGCTGTAGATGGCCACCTCCTCTCTGTCCCCCTCCAGTGCTGTAGATGGCCACCTCCTCTCTGTCCCCCTCCAGTGCTGTAGATGACCACTTTCCATCCCATCCTCCTCCAGTGCTGTAGATGGCCACCTCCTCTCTGTCCCCCTCCAGTGCTGTAGATGGCCACCTCCTCTCTGTCCCCCTCCAGTGCTGTAGATGACCACTTTCCATCCCATCCTCTTCCAGTGCTGTAGATGGCCACCTCCTCTCTGTCCCCCTCCAATGCTGTAGATGACCACTTTCCATCCCATCCTCCTCCAGTGCTGTAGATGGCCACCTCCTCTCTGTTCCCCTCCAGTGCTGTAGATGGCCACCTCCTCTCTGTCCCCCTCCAGTGCAGTAGATGACCACTTTCCATCCCATCCTCCTCCAGTGCTGTAGATGGCCACCTCCTCTCTGTCCCCCTCCAGTGCTGTAGATGGCCACCTCCTCTCTGTCCCCCTCCAGTGCTGTAGATGACCACTTTCCATCCCATCCTCCTCCAGTGCTGTAGATGGCCACCTCCACTCTGTCCCCCTCCAGTGCTGTAGATGGCCACCTCCTCTCTCCTCCAATTTACCCAGAATGACTGCAAACTCCACCCTCTTGGAACACAGAGAAGTTTAATAAGCCCAGTGTGGAAGTGGCAAATGTTGTACTTGGAAACTATAATCTGCAGTTGTCTTTAAAGTTTTTTCAACCATTGGGTCTGCTTTGTTTTAATACCAGTGCCCAGGCCAATATTAGTCCCTTGATTAATGTGACAAAATGAACAAATCACTGTTGCGTTCCTAGAACTCACTCCTCTCTGTTGGCCCATTACTTTATCCGTACATTACAATAGTGGTCATCATGGGAACTCGGCACATACAGCTACTTGTCACAGTTCCCATGACTCAGGTTCAGTCCTCTCCTCCGGAACGTGTGAAGTTTGCATGTTCTATTGCATTTCCTCCCACATCCTAAAGACAAGCAGGTTAGTGGATTAATTGGCCACCAGAAATTGCCTCTAATAGGTCAGAGGTCAGGGGGAGTTTGGAGAACTAGGGGTGAGGGAATAGATTACAGGGAAGTAAGTGAGAGAATGAGTCAGGTGTGCTGAGAGCCTGGAGTTTTATTATGTCCTTTTTACGATTGCAGCTTATGACCAGCTGGGCAAAATTGTCAATTCATAGTGGAATCTTGAAAGCAGAAGCAATAACATTCTGATTTTGAGCATTATAGCTTATAGTTATTTTAAAATTTAAAACTGGTAATGCATGCAGGGAAGACTTGGCTAATCTTAGCTAATGTAGGACATCAAATTTCACGCCCAGCTGTCGCTTTTTTCTTCAGTTTCAACCAGTAAATTTTGGGGATAAATCCATTAGGAAATGCTGAACTGTTCCCACCACCTCCAGATTTTGTTGCTGTGTATAATTGTTTGTGACTTGGGCAGCTTCAGTCTGCCAAATGTTATTGTGTTTGACATTCGTTCCTATATAACAGTCTCTGCGCTCCATAAACACACTACCCTGTCTTTACAAAACAGAACTGGCCACTACTCCCTTGACTTTCCCTGTCAAAGCTATGATTTCATTGCATACCTCCAGATTCCTTGAAGTGACAGAATAGGTTAAACCTGTATGCCCACACTCTGGGGCGCATGTCTAAATATTTATACCATACATATAGGAGAAATAGAATATGACTGATGTCTTGAGACGTTATTCCTATAAGATCACATTTCTCAAAGACTGCCTGGGTATCCTTGAATTGTCTACCATGACTCTAAAGAAGGCTGACATAAACTTGGAAGATGAAGGAAGTCTACCAACCCAGTGAAAACGTTGATTTTCAAGGCAACTGTCAAACATTTTGACACCAAAATGAGATTGAATATTTATGTCTTTGTGAGACAAAGGCCCACCATGTCTTGCCTCCAATTTCATCTCCTATCTGATGGAAAACAAGCTTCAATTCAAAGCAGTGCCAGAAAGAATTTCAGAACCAAAAGCCAATTGCAGCAACTTTAACTGTAATTCTGTGGTGAATTTTTCTGTCGTGTAAGGGTCCCAAGGTCAGCATGTACCTTTGAAAATTCAAAGTCATGTTTAATATCATATGCACAAGTACATGTAAACACAGGTGCAATGAAAACCTTTGAGTAACATCACAGGCACTGAGTATCTTACACTACAAGCATCATTCACAAGAAAAAGATAAACAAAATTAGACACAGAAAAAAGAAATGGATCAAAAAATATGTGCATCGGAGTGCGTAGAGATCATAGTATTGCTATTCTGAGGTAGTGACTACGGTTGTGCACGTTAGTTCAAAAACAGTATAAAGGAAGGTAGGTGTTCTTGAACTTGGTGGTGTGGAAATTCAGAATTCTGCATTTCCTGACTGATGGTAGCTATGAGCTACGGAGGCACCTGATAAAATAGGCCATGTTCAGCATGGTTTCCTTAAGCAAAAATCTTGCCCGACCAATCTGTTGGAATTCCTTGTGGAAATAACAATTAGGATGTACAAAGGACAATCAGTGGATGTTTTGTACTTGGATTTTGGAGGGCTTTTGATGGGGTGTTGTACATAAGGCAGCTTAGCTCAGTGGGAATAAAGGAAGCCTTTTCTGATTGGCTGATTTTCTAATTTCATTAGCTAGAGGGTGGCAAATCTGTGAAATTCATTGCCACAGGTGCCTGTGGAGGCCAGGTCATTAGGTGTATTTAAGGTGGAGTTTGATAGGCTCTTGATTAGTCAGGGCATGAAGGGATATGGGGAGAAGGCAAGAGATTGGGGCTGAGAGGAAAATGGATCAGCCATGATGAAATGGTGGAGCAGACTCAATGGGCTGAATGGCATAATTCTGCTCTTTTGTCTTATGGTCTTGTGATCTTGTGCAAAGTTGGTATGGCCCAGATGGTGTGGATCTTTGATGATAGATGCTGCTTCCATGCAGATACTTCTGATGGTGGGTGGGGATATGTATTGGACAGAGAATACTGCTGCTTCTTATGTTCCTGCACATTCGAATTGCTGTACCAGCCCTTGATGCAAACAGTCAGGATACATAAAGTACATCTGTAGAAGTTAGTATTTGGTGACATACCAAAGCTACTTAACCTTCTAAGAAAGTGAAGACGCTGGTGAGTCTTTCTTGCGATTACATCTATGAAGAGGCATACTACTGCTTTCTTCAATCTTAAAGTGTTGTAGAGGAAGAACCAAGATTTAGACCTAGTGATGATAAAGGAAAGGAGATATATTTCTGTCAGGATGGGGTGATCCATATGTCTGCTGATTTGGGAGATGTGGTTGGGGTAACCAAAGTAGGTGACTGGAATGATGCATATTGCAGTCTTTATGTACCAGGGGAGGATGGAATGAAGATTTAGGGTGTTGGATGGGGTGTCAGTCAATAGGGTTGCTTTATCCGGGATTCTAACACATGCTGGCCTTGAACATCTGGATGGTAGAGCATATTGATTGGGGATGTGATGTTCTAATATACTCAGAATAACAAAAGATTTATTATTAGGAAACATCTCTACTTAGATTTACACCGGGTGGAAGTTGACCCATATTTCCTCAAAATGGAAACCCAATATCAAAAGGTATTGGTTTGAAATCCTGGAAGTCTGTGAGTCTTTCTTAAAGGAAAGGAAGAAGACAAAATCATTTTCCATCTTTTCTCTCCTCGGTTGTTTTAATAGATTCCAAAGAATGAACAGAAATCTCAGACCTGGCTAGATTTTGAACTGGCAAGACTTCAGAAGAGAAGATTGGTATTATTTAAAGCTCTTCTTCATCCAAAATTATCACACATTCTGGCAAAGAATGCCTTCTCTGAATCAAACATTTCATGTAAGAAATGATATCACCGTCTAGGAGAGGAAAAGGAAATGTTAGGGTAGTAAGATTTCTTGTCTAGAAATCAATGTTAATCATGTGTGTGGTGTGCAGTGGAATGACCAACTGAATCACTCAGAACTGCTGGTGAAATTGAGTGAACATGTGCTCAGTGCAATGGCATTTCTTACAACATTGATAAAGAAAGGACCTGTTTGGATCCACTGAGAATTACTCGATTAACTCACAGTGGATGTATTATCTCTGCCTTTGGATTGCTAGAAAACAACTTTTGCCCAAGGAAAACGACTCCAGGATTTCCAATCCGGAATTGTAGGAGAAATCTCTCTAACTAGGAAACAGTCATGCTCTCAGTGGAATTATCTCAGTGTAATTAGGGAAGCTGAACTAACTGTGTGAGGGTATTGACACTGGTCATGTTGCCAGTGTGTTTGCGGGGATGATGAAATGGCACCTCTTGAGTTGTCTGAGGCTGATGTTGCTGATATCAGCCCAATAATACTTGGAAGAACTCACCGTATTTGGATTACTTTTGGCAACACCAGGAGTCATCACTGACTATATCACTCCAAATCTTCAACTTCGAGTCTATTGCTGTCAATGGCATAGATAGAGAGGGTATAAATGCATTGAAAATGAACTTTTTGCTGCAGCAGCCCAGTACATTAACAGATGAGGTAAACATTGATATAAACTTAAGTTAACATAAATTATACTTAACATCATAAATTATATGAACCTGTGCAAAATGATCAACTAAATTTAACATAATGACAAAGATGTTTGCCAGAAAGTAACATGGCCTTGAAGTCTGGTGACTTGTTGAAAGCTGATCTCTACAGATCTACTAATCAAAGACCACTCCCACAGTTACAAGACTATTGATCAGACATCTTGCACATTTAGACGGACTCTTGACCTTGCACCTTATTGTCTGCCTGCATCGCACTTTCTCCGTAACTACTCTATTACAATTTATTCTGCATTCTGTAATGGTTTTCACTTGTACCACCTCAATGTACTAATGTGACAAAATGATCTGTATGGATGGCGGGCAAATCAAAGACCTGATGAAGGGTCTTGGGCTGAAACGTTGACTGCTTGTTCCCTCCAAAGATGCTGCTCGACTTGCTGACTTCCTCCAGTGTGTGTTGCTTAAGATTTCCAGCATCTGCAAAATCTCATGCACTTAAAGTTGTTCACTGACCCTTGGTACATGTGGCAATAATAAACCAACTTACTATTTTACCAATAATGACTGCAAACGTCACTCTGTTACAAACACACAAGCTTAATTAACTCAATGTTAAAGAGTCAAAGAGCTATAGAACACTGCACTACAGATACAGGCTCTTTGCCCCAACCTTTTTCTCTGCCTTGTCCCATCTACCTACACCCACCATAGCCCTCTAGATCTCAACTATGTGCCTATCGAAACCTCTTAATTTTTGCAATTGAACTCCCATCCACCACTTGCATAGGCATCTTGTTCCACACTCAAAGGTCACAGTTCAACATAAAATGTATTATCAGAGTACATACATATCACCACATACAACCCTGAGATTCTCTTTTCTGCGGCCAGACTTAGCAAATCTATAGAAAATTAGGTATAAGCAGGATCAATGGACAACAAACTGCAAATTCAGACATAAATAAATAACAATAAATAATGAATGTGAAATAACAAGATAAAGTGAGACCATTGGTTGTGGAAACACCAGAAGTAGAATGAGTGTAGTTATTTCCTTTTGTTTAAGAGCCTGATGGCTGAGGGGTAATAACTGTTCTTGCACCTGGTGGTGTAAGTCCTGAGGCATCTGTATCTTCTACCTGATAGCAACAGTGAGTAAAGAGCATGACCTTGGTGGTGAAGATCTTCGATGATGAATGCTGCTTTTCTACGGCAGATATGGTCAATGGTTGGGAAGATTTTAGCCCTGATATACTGGGTGGATGATGTAGCTTTTGTAGGATTTTCCGCTCAAAGGCATTGGTGTTCCCATACCAGGACATAACGCAGCCGTTGGCAATCTTACTGCCACACATTTATAGAGGTTTGCCAAGGTTATTGATGACGTGCCAAAGCTCCACAGACTCCTGAGGAAATAGAGGCGGCTGCTTTGCAATTATGTTTATATGATGGGTCCAGGACAGTTCTCTAACATAGTGACACGCAGGAATTTAAAGTTACTGTCTCTTTCCTCCTCTGAACCTTCAATGATTACTGGCTCATGGACCTCTGGTTTCCCTCTCCTGAAGTCTACAATCAGTTCCTTGGTCTTATTGACATTGAATATGAGATTGTTGTTATTACACCACTCAGCCAAATTTTCAATCACCCTCCAGTATGCTGATTCATCACCACTTTTGATACAGACAACAACAGTGGTGTTATCAGGAAACTTGTACTTGGTGTTGGAGATGTACCTAGCCATACAGTCATGAGTGTAAAGCAAGTAGTAGAGGGTGCTAAGCACACATCCCTGTGATGATCCTATGGTGATGGTGATAGTGGAGGAGATGTTTTTGCCAATCCGAACTGACTGGAGTCTACAAGTGGGGAAATCCAGAATCCACTTGCACAAGGGAGTATCAAGGCCCAGGTCTTGGAGTTTACTGGTTAGTTTTGAGGGGATAATGGTGTTAAATGTTGAGCTGTAATTGACAAAGAACATCCTGATGTATGCATCTTTGCTGTCCAGATGTTCCAGGGTTGTGTGAAGAGCGAATGAGATGGCATCTGCTGTAGACCTGTTGCTTTGGTAGATGAATTGGAGCAGATTCAAGTCACCATTCAGACTGGAGATGATATGCTTCAGACCAACTTCTCAAAATACTTAATCTATGTAGATGTAGGTGCCACTGGGTCATAGACCGGTTACCACACTCTTCGTGGACACTTGTATGATTGAAGCCTGCTTGAAGTAGGTGGGTACCACACACTGCTGGAGCAAGAGGTTAAGGATATCTGTGACTATATCAACCAGTTGGTCAGCACAGTACTCGGCCAGGTACTCTGTCTGGATTGGAAGGAAGCCTGCACGTCATCTTCAGATACTGAGACCAAGTGATCATCAGTGGACACGGGGTGCGCGATGGTTCCTCCCTGTTCTGGTGGTCAAAGCGAGCATAGAAGGCATTGAACTCATCTGGAAGTGAAGCTCTGCTGTCCCCTATGTCGCAAGATTTAACTTTGTAGGAGGTTATGGCATTCAAGCCCTGTCACAGTTGTTGAGCATCCCTCATTCATTCCAAACTAGTCTGGAATCTCCACTTCACCCAAGAGATGGCTTTCTGGAGATCATACCAGCATCTCTTGCACCATTCTTGATTTCCAGACTTGAATGCCTCTGACCTGGCTCTCAGCAAATTCTGAATGTCATTGTTCATCCAGGGCCTCCCTTTGGGGAAAACACTAAATGATTTCATGGGGACTCACTCATTCACAGCTGTTATAATAAAGTCTGTTTATTACAACCCTGGTGTAGTCATTCAGGTCCTCAGATGAGTCCTTAAACACAGCCCAGTCCATTGTCTCAAGGCAATCTAGTAACCGTTGCTCAGCCTCCCGTGAGCACCATTTAGTTGTCTTGGTTTCAGAAGCCTTGCTCTTTAGGCTCTGTCTGTATGCAGGTGGTAGGAGTCCAGCCAAATGATCCAGCTTGCCAAAATGCAGTCTCGGGAAGGGACGAAAGGCATTCCTTAACATAATGTAGCAGTGGTTTCGTGTATTGGGATCTCTGATGCAAAAGGTTATAACTCGGCAGGGTTGTCTTTAAACAGGCCTGATGAAAGTTGCCTGCTATAATTTGAAATGTGTCAGGATGGGCTGTTTCTTGTTTGCAGACAACATTGTGCCATTCTCTGAGTGAAGAAAATCCCCCTTCAATTCCCCCTTGAAGATTTCACCTTTCACCTCAGGTAAAAGCCTGCATGTATTTACCTCATCTACATCCCTTGTGATTTTGTATACCTCTATGAGATCTCAGCTCACTCCTGCACTCCAGGGAATAACGCCCTAACCTATTCAAATCTATTTCTATAGTTCTATATTTCTATAGTGGCAATATTCTTGTAAATGGGATGAAATGTGTTCAAATGGGGAAATATTATCTGTGGAAACTATAATCTGAAGTTGCCTTTAAACTTCTTTCTTCCATTGCACCCACCTTGGTTTAACAGAAGTGACTAGGCCAATATTAATTCTTTGACTAATGAGACTAAAGTGAAAAGCAGGTCACACTCGCATTCCTGGAGCTCATGCGTCACAGTCGGTCTCCTGCCTTCCCAACATCACAGTCGTCACTATAGATCAGATAGTACAGCAACTGCCTTACAGTTTCAGTGACCTAGGTTCCACCTGGTCCCCCAACTCTGCCTGGAGTTTGCATGTTCCACTGTGTGGGTTTCCTCACACCCTATGTGAGGTTGCTGTATATTGTATATTGACTCTGATGTGTTAGAGAGAGATCGGAGAGTTAGAAGTGAGGGCAGAATGTATCACAGGGAAGTAAGCGGGAGAATGAGTTAGACGTTCTGTTATTGCTTTCCCTTGTTCTACCTTGGTGTACTAACACGATGAAATGTTGTGTATTGTTGGCATGTAAAACAAAGCTTTTCATTGTACTTCAGAATATATGCCAACGAAAAACCTGACCAATTTTACATAATGCAATATTGAGAGGGAGAAAAGGAATATAGTCTGAGTTAGGATTGTTCAGGTCGGTTCAAGATCCTGATATCAGTGGGAATGCAGTTCCTGTTGAACTTTGAGGTTTTGGTCTTCGGACCCCCTGTTCCTCCTGCCTGATGATGGCATTGAGATGAGGGCATTACCAGGATGGCGGGGACCCTGAATGCTGGGCGTTGCCTTCCTGAGATACCACCTCTTGCTGATGGAGGGGAGAGCTGTACCCATGACGGAACTGGCAGCGTCTGCCACTCCCCGTAACCCCTTGCACTCCTGTGCATCAGAGTTTCCACAGCAAGCCATGAAACAATCTGTAGTCCAAGGCTCTGGATTACTCATCCAGAATCACCTTTGCATTCGTGAGCATAAATTTAAGAAATATCTTCACTCCCAGTAGGTTCAGTGATTGAAGTAGATTATGCTAGCTCTGGATGTTATCACTTGTACATAAAGTGCAAGGTCAGGGAATTTGCTTAGAAAAAGTTTCTTTAATTCAATGGCTAGCGTTGCATTGGTGGAGTATGTACGTTAATTTTTAAATGAAAAAGACATTTATAACCAGGCGCCTCTGGAGCCAGTGTTGTATTAACTCATTTATTGTTTCTTTGTCCAATTGCCACTGAGTTTATGTGGTAGAGCTAATTAAATCCCAGTCCACAGTGTGGGAGGCAAGCGTTGGTGGATTGAGTCCAGCTAGTTACAGGGATGAAACAAGATTTGCTGAGCATTATGAATGATCAGAGTTGGAAATTGGTGCAAACATAGAGGCTGGGGCACTGAGTGTGTCAGCTGATTGATTCAAATTCACATTGTGGCACAGTGCCATGGGATAATGAGGAGGGCTCTCATCCAATTCCTAGTGAGAACATAGCTGGTTCATTTTCAGCCAGTACAGCAGTGGGGGGCTTGGTCCTGGCTCTCAGCAACAGCACTTGCAGCTCAAAGATCAGTGAGGGTTCCCTTTGGTATTCCCTTTCCAGTGGTCCTTGCTGAGGTCACTGAGATTAACTGCTTTTCAAACTTCTGCATTCTTACCTTGCCTGGTGTGAACCGAGCGTGTTTTGCCCCTCTACCCACTTTAAAGAACAGCCGAGATGATACACAAAAGATTCATTCGGATGTTACCCAGATGTTGGGGTGTGTGTAGGGGGACATAAGGAGAGGTTGGCTAGACTGGGACATTTTTTCTCTCTGGAATGTGGGAGGCTGAGAGGTGATTTTGTATAGGGTTATAGATAATGTGAATAGCCACAATTTTTTCCCCATGGGAGAGGAGTCCAAAATTAGAGGGCATATGTTTAAGGTGAGAGGGAAAGACTGATGTATCTATCCATCTATTTAGAGCAGAGGTTCCAAACCTGGGGTCCAAGGACCCCTTCGTGTATGGTGGATGTCCATGGTATAAAAAAGACGGGAAACCCCTGATTTAGAGATATAGCACAGTAACAGGCCCCTCTGGCCCAATGAACCTGTGCTGCCCAATTACTCCCATGTGACCTCCAACCCACCAACCCACATGTCTTTGCAAAGTGCAAGGAAACCCTTGCAGGCCACTAGGAGAACCTGCAAGCTCCTTACAGTCAGCGGCAGAATTAAACATCGGTCGCTGCCGCTGTAATGCGTTATGCTATCTGCTACCCAACAGACCTGAGGGGCAACCTTCCGTGGGGAGAGGGGTTTATGGAATGAGCTGCCAGACGAAAGTGGTAGAGGTACCCACATCAAACACTTTCTTGTCTTTATGAGGTGGGCACTTCTAAAGAGCATTTGGACAGGTACATGGATAGGAAAGGTTGGATAAAGGTTGGAAACACAAACAAACAGGGCTAGCGTGGTCAGGCAACCGCTGGCACGAAGGAGTTGGGCTGAAGGGCCTACTTCCAAGGTGCAGAGCTCTATGGCTATATCACCTGATCGCATTATCCATGTAGGCTCAATTGCCACAGAGGGGGTTCTGCTCTGCCCTATTTCCAATGAGATGCCATTGAAAGGGAAATCCAACAAAATGTAGTGGATATGGCCCAGTCCACCATTGGGCACATCCACATGGAGTGCTGTCACAGGGAAGAGCATCCATCATCTGAGACTCCCACCATCCAGGCCATGCTGTCTTCTTGCTGCTGCCCAATTATCTGGTCTCCAGTATATTGCACGACTCTGATGTAGCACAGAAAAGGCCCCTTGGCCCATTAACACTGTGCCAACCATCAAGCACCAATTTTTACATTAATCCTACACCAACCCATTTATTCTTCCCATATTCCCATCAACTCTCCCCACATTCTGCCATCATCAACACCCAAGGAACGATTTGGCATGACCTGTTCTTTCCTCTGCTTCTGATTGTTGTCACCCAGCACAAGCTACGTTAACCCTTGGCTTAGTTTTGAACCAAGTCTGTGAAGGAAGCAGTGATGCACATTGCCCATACAGAGAATGGATATTTCATAGTGATAAAGGAGATTTGTCACGACTTATACAATCTGGCCTTTGCACTTATGGCACACGGATAGTGAATTAAATCCTTATAATCTAGTTATGGAGACACAGAAAATGTAGGTGCTGGAATCTAGAGCAGCAAACACGATGCTGGTGGAATTTAGCAGAACAAGCAGTATCTGTGGGGTGAAAAGAAGTGTCTGTGTTTTCTGATCTTGTCAATTTACTTACAAATGTTCTGTCACTGTGCGAGGAGACATCGTCAGTGTGCTGCTGATAGTGATGTGACCTCCGAATGCTTGGCCTTTATAAACTTTTTAAACAGCTGATGAGATGTCTTTTCAGAAACTCGGCTGGATGTCAGGAGGAAATCTCGTCGCAGATTGGCGGTGTGGCGAACTTTGTGCGTTGTGGTCTGGAATCTTGACCACATCCACTCATAAATAGGATCATCTCAGTTTGAAAACCCTGCAGGACAGAGTGAAGAGTGGAAATAGCATGAAGGACCATGGGGGCAGTGAGAAAGGGTCTCTTAGAATTCCCATCACCGAGAGGAAGACTTTTTCAACATTGACATACCTTGAAAGGACTGCAGGGTCTGGAATCTGGAGCAACAACCACGTTGGAGGAACTCAGTGGGTCAAGCAGCTTCTGTGAAAGGAATAAAAAGTATTACAGTGCATCCGTTTGAGTTGCTCTGTGACAGGCAGTTATCCAGTGGTGTGGCCTAGAGCAACATCAACCCTGTGGAAATCTGACCCACTTCTAGAACCTCGGGCCAGTTTGGAAGCCATTTTCCTCAGCAATAAGCTGGTGTGCGTTGGTACAGCTGGTAGGTGCCATGTTTGTTCTTAATAGTGACAGACGTCACGTGGGTTTACGTTGGAACATTTTATTACTGAACTGCTGGTCAACTCTGTGTGTATACAACCTGGTCAACGTCATGTCTTACGACTCTGGGTGAACCTCTTTCATTGCCCACTGGGAATGGAAGTGCTTTATTGTGCACACAGTGACACAGTAGGGCTGCTGCCTCACAGCGCCAGAGGCCTGGGCGGAGTTTGCACCCTTGGATGGAGTGAGTCTCCCGGCTGCTTCACTTTCCAGAAACCCAAGTGTTGATAGGTTAATTGACTGTTCTAAAACTACTCTGCATGTGTAAGTAAGTGTTGGAGTCTGGGTTCTGGCTAGAACGTAAGGGAGAATAGAATAGTTTTGTTTAAAGGCTGGCACAAACTCAGTAGGCTAAAGGACCTGTTTTCCATGATGTATTGCTCCATGATTCTGAGTGGAACCTTACGCCATGAGTCTTTTGTGACTGAGCTTAGGAAATCACTGCTTCCTGACACATCCCTCAGGCCAGATATAGGTATCTGCCAGACCTCGTCACCTCCTCTGCTCAGCGAGTTCAGGCCACCTTTCTCCCGCAGGCCTGCACATGGAGGCAGGCTGCTAGACAGTTTGATTTACAAACTCTCCCAAGAGATGGCATTAAAACGTAATGACCAAGACTGCATTCGGTAGTCTATTCAATAGGACTATTTAGCAAGGGCACTCCACACCTCAGGGCAGCCCGAGGTGCAGTTATCCTGGTTCAGGAGAACAATGAAAGTCGTTGCCTTCTTTAGTGAAAGATCATTGTTTTAATGGTTAATTCTGGTGCATATTTAATATCATCAAGTTATCTAATTAGCGTTGGTAACTGTGTTACAAAGCCGCAGTCACAATTCAGCTCCGCTTTCTGACACTGGAACATGATCCCTAAGGGCACGTAAGGCCACAGCAGTGACCTTCTTCAAATCAAACAAGGGCAACAACCGCCGACCAGACCACAAGCGAATGTAAGCAGAAATGCCTGCCAGCTTGAGCAGCTTCTGGGGTCCGTGACCAAACAGATTGCTTCAGCCTAGAAATTTATGCTGCCCTCTTTGCTGACACACATGGAGCATAAATGGAACACACACCAAGGTACCCTGGCAAACATTTCTAACACCAAGCACTCTGCAGATGTACTGCTGTAAGTATCCTGATGGGTCACATCATGGACTGGTTCGGCAATTCGGATGCACAGGAATGTAAGAAGCTGTAGAGAGCAGTAGACTCCGCCCAATATACCATGGGAACGTCCTACCCCACTATTTGTAGGATCTACTGGAGGTGCTGCCTTAAGGAGGCAACATCTACCATCAAAGACCCCCATTCCATGTTCTTGCAGCCACCATCTAACAGGAAGTGCTGAACCCTAAGTCCCACACCACAAAGTTCAAGAACAACTACTGCCCTTCAACATTTCAGTTCTTCAATTGTAATCACTATAGTTCAGCAATACCATGACCACTTTGATTAATTTGCACTAACATGGACTATATTGTGTCCTTTCTTGTAAAACAAAACATATAATTTAGGTTTAACTTATGTTTTTCTGGTGAATATTGCTTATCTGATGCTGTACGCCTGTGATGTTGCTGCAAGCAAGATTTTCATTGCACCTGTGAATACGATGGTAGGCCAGCACAGGCAGGCACCTCCTAGCCTCCATCCAGCTAACAGGAGTCACCTGCCACTCATTCGCACTCGTCACCTGCAGCCTATTTAAACCCAGCTCTCATCCACTGTCTTTGTTCACCCATTGAACCAGCCAGCTGCTCCTAGCCTTCAGCTACCTTGTGTTAAATATCCATTCTCTCTTGTCTAGTGGCAGCTCATGGCTTGTTATTTTTCAGTTTATTTTTAAAGTGATTGCTCATCGCTAAATCGTCTCTGTTACTCTGTGTTTTGGCCATCCTCCTCCACATTCTGTGACAGAATGAATGAACTCACGGTTGACTCCAGCAGGATTTGCTCACCTGAAGGAAGTTGTCCCTCGGCAGGAGCACACGATCCAGAAGCAGCAGGAAGCCATTCACCATCTGCTCACTCCTCTCAATCAACTCTCTGTCTTGTTAGTCATCCCATGCCAGTCAATCTCTTCCCTCAGAGCATGGCTTCCGGTGCCCGAACACCTCGAGGGATCCCCAACTCAATGTCCAGGGTGTCCTGTGCATCGAGCTGTAACTATTTCTGTATTCTATGGACTGAGCCAAGAACGCCGTTGTAATCTCTCTCTTTACTCGGCAAGCTCTGACCTGGGTCACTGCTAACTGGGTCAATAGAACCACCATTTGCAATAAATATGCGGACTTCACCGCTGTGATGCACCAGGGTTTTGGACATCTGGGAAGCAGCGGATTCGATACTTCTCCATACTTGGCACTGGACTTCAGGACCCTCACGGAGGAGTGCAGCTGGAATGTGGAAGTGCTGTCGGACCATTACCATCATGGCCTCTTGGAGTGCTTGAAAGATGTCTACTCAGGAGATGCCCACCGACCTCGAAAGACTCATCATTCTGGCCTCCTGTGTTGACAAGCGTCTCATGGATCGACCCTCCACATCACCAGCCAGAGTCCCAGTTCCATTCCCAGAACCACTTCGGGCTGCAGGATCCTCATCATTACTGCATCCAGAGCCCAAGCAGTTAGAAAGGTCTCCCTTAACTGTCCTCCCCAAGGGTATGAGCAGTGGTGGAAAATCAACTTGCATGCTTAGTGTGGTGGAACTGATCACCCACATATCACCCAGTCTACTGCGTCTGGGAAGATAGCATCACTAGGTAGAGATGAGGGATCTTTCAAATGGTAAGCTCCTCCCAATCCCTCATTCCAGCACCATAACCTGACACTGTCTCTCTGTTCTCCTCCACATCCCAACAGCTTTCTATGCACAAGAGGCTCGGGTGAATTCCAGCACTGCTAGCATCTTTCTGCACTGTACTCTGTATGTAAAACATGGACTCCCTGCTTCTGCATCGTGGCTATTGGCAAGCGTTCTTTAAGGTCAGGGATGGTCAGAGTGTGGCATATAGTCTGTGCACATGACCATTGGAGAGCACTGTGAGTCTGTGTAATTCATTCTAATGTCTACTCCAACACTCCTCTCATCTTGGGTTATCCCTGACTATCCATCCATGACCCTCACTTTGCCTGGTCACTTAGTTCCCTGCTGAGTTGGGAGCCCACCTGCCTGCAGCCTTGTTGACCTCACTGTAAATCTGTGGAGATGGAGTAAACTTCTCCAAATTCCCATGGGAATACCATGACTTAGCCATCGCCTTCAGTAAAAGGGAGGCCAACGCTCTGCTGCCTCACAGATCACATGACTGTGCGATCGAACTCCTCCCAGGCACCACCTCTCCTCAACGTTGTGTGTTCTCCCTCTCCCCTCAAGGGCCCAAGCCATGAACGACTGCATTGCTGAAGCACTACTGCAGGGCTTCATTCAACCATCCCAGTCCCCAGTAGGTGCAGGGTTCTTCCCTGTCAAGACGAAAGATAAGGGCTTTCATCCCTGCATCAACTACTGTGGACTCAACAGGTTCAGCACTAAGAACTACCTTCTCCCCTTGATGTACAGCGCATTCAAGATAATCCATGAAAGCCAGATCTTCACCGAAGTAGAGTATGTACAACCTGATCTGTATCTGCCAGAGGGTTGAGGGAAGACAGCACCCACTGGCCACTATGAATACTTGGTGATGCCTTTAGGACTTTCCAACACTTTATCTATTTTCCAAGTCTTCATCAATGAGATTCTCTAAGATATGGTGCACAGAAATGTGTTCATCGAACTCTCGAAAAATGCCAGTTCCACACCCCAGTCATTTCCTGGGTTACGTCCTTTCACTCCAAAGCATGACCATGGATCTGGAGAAAGTGTGTGCAGTTGTTGAATGGCCCTGCAGTGCTCCTTGGGCTTCTACAGCCAGCTAATTAGAAGCTACAGCCAAATTGCTGCTGCTCTCACTTCCCTCATCAAGTTACCTCCCTCATTGACTACTTGGTCTGCTGCTGTGAACCACACTTTCAAGCAGCTTAGTAGATGCTTCAACACTACTCCCAGTCTCCACCATCTGAGCTCCTCTGGACATCTGTGGTAGGGATGGATGTATCTGACATGGGTGCCAGGGCCGTACTCTCCCAGTGAAGGGTGGTCGGGAAGATACACCCTTGTGACTTCTTGTAAATATATATACTCCATAACAGCACTGTGGGTGTACTTGCACCTCAGGAGCTGCAGCGGTTCAAGAAGGCAGCTCATCACCACCTTCTCAAGGGCAACTAGGGATGGATAATAAATGCTGGCTTACTCAGCAGGTCGGGCAGCATCCGTTGAAATGAGCAGTCAATGTTTCGGGCCGAGAGCATCTGTTTCAATGGATGCTGCCCGAGCTGCTGAGTTCATCCAGCTTGTTTGTACATGTTGATTTGACCACAGCATCTGCAGTGTACTTTGTATTTAAATGCTGGTTTAGCTGGCAACACCCACATCCCATAAATGAATAAAAAAATTTAAAAACTATATATCTTATTGTAATCTATAGGTTTTTATTATATATTGCAATATACTGCTGTCGCAAAACAATGTATTTTATGACATATACTAGTGGTATTAAACCTGATTCTGATTTAGTACATGAGTAATTTCTGGGGCATGGATCATGCGAATTGGACAGATGCAACAAGTAGTTATAGGGGCAAATGTTGCCCTTTATTGCAAGAGGAGCTGGAGTTTAGAAACAGAGAAGTCTTGTTTAAATAGTCTACAGTATGGAATGCTGTATGTTTACACCTGGAATGATGAGGCCTCTTTTAGAACATAGAACATAGAACAGTACAGTGCAAGAACAGACCCTTCATCCCACAGTGTCTATTCTGAACATGATGCCAAGTTAGGCTAATCCCATCTGCCTACACATGGTCTATAACCCTCCTCCCTACCTGTTCATGTGTCTCCTAATTGGTACTATCTTAACTGCTTCCACTATCTCCCTGGCATTGTGTTCAGGTACCCACCACTCTCTGTATTAAAGAAAAATTGCCTTGTACATCTCAAGGTTGGGTCTTTAGCCCACTGCCCTACTCTCTTTACACTTATCTAAGCACAGCTCAAATGTCATCTGTAAGTTCATTGCTAACAACACTGTTGCAGGTAGAATCTCAGATCATGATGAGAAGAAGTACAAGAGTCAAATAGTTCGACTAGTTGAGTGGTATTACAACCATAACCTCACACTCAGTGTCAGCAAGACCAAATAATAGACTGCAGACTTCATGAAAGGAACATTGTGAGAACACAGAACGGTCATCATTGAGAGATCAGTGGTGGATCTATCCTGGGCCCAAGACACCGATGTGATCTAGAGGCTTTACTTCATTAGGAGTTTGAAGAGATTTGGTATGTTACCAAAGAAACTTATAAATTTCTGTAAATATTCAATAGAGATCATTATGACTGGTGGCATCACAGCTTGGCACAGATCACAAGAGTTTTCAGAATGTTGTATACCCTGCTAGTTCCATCATGGGTACAACTCTGTCTATCAGTGAGGACATCTTCAAATGGTGGTGCCTCGAGAAGGCAACGTCCATCATTAAAGATGCTCACCATCTGGGATGTGTCTTCTTCTCACTACTTCCACTGGGGAGGAGGTACAGGATCCTGAGGACCCAAACTCGTTGATTTAAGAACAGTTCCTTTCCCTCTACTCTGAAGACTACCTTGACATTTTTTGCACTATTTGTTTAGTTTGTAATTATTAGGGTTGTATGGCTTTGCACTGTACTGCTGCTACAAAAACAATGTTCAAATCATATATCTGTGATAAGCAATTGGATTCTGATTCTTTTAAACATTTTCCCCTCTCACCTTAAACTTCTGCCCTCTAGTATCAGGCATGTCCAGCTTTGGAAACAGAAACTGACTCTCAGTATTTTATATATTTCTTTCAGGTTGCTCCAAGAAGAACAATTCAGATTTGTCTATCCTCTCCTTATAGTTAATTCTCTCTATTCCAGTCAACATACTTGTAAATCTCTTTTGAGTTCCTTTGCAAAATTTCTACATCCTTCCTGTAATTAAGTGATCAGAGCTGCACACAATACTCAAAATTCAAAATAAATTTGTTATTAAAATACATATACAGTATGTCACCATATGCAGTTGCAAAGTGATTTCTTAATTTTGATACTCAACACCCTGACTGACGAAGGTAAGCATTTTGTTATTCCTGGAGGCAGGGGAGGTAGCAGAGGTGTTAATGAATACTTCAGTGAGTACTTTCAATAGTGAGAGGGACATTGATGAGTGTGAAGTCAGTGTAGAACAATCTAATGTGCTGGAGGTTAAGTCAAGGTTGAGTAAGAGGATGTGCTGGATCATTTGATAAACAAGGATAAGGACTGGATGGGATAGATCCCAAGTTACTACAGTGTGATATGATACATTTTGGATCTTGGGGTTCATGCCCATAGATATCTCAAAGTCCCCGTGCAAGTTAATAGGGTGTTTAAGAAAGCATATGTTGTGTTAGTTTTCATTAGTTAGTGGACTGAGTTCAAGAGCCACTAGGTAATTTTGCAGCTCTATAAAATTCAGATTTGACCACTCTTGGGGTATTGTGTTCAGTTCTCATCACCTCATTATAGGAAGTACTGTATGTAGAAGAGTTAGAGAGGGTACAGAGCAGGTTTACCAGGATGCTGCCTGGATTAGAGAGCATGTTTTATGAGGATAAATTGAGTGATGATGAAAAGTGAGTTGATTGAAGTGTATAAGATGATAAGAGGCATAGACAGAGTAGACAGCCAATGGTTTATTTCCAATGGCTAATTTGAGATGGCACACAGTTAAAGTGATTGGAAGAAAGTATAGGGGAATATCAGAGGTAATTTTTTGATGAGGAAAGTGATAAGGGCACAGAAAGTGCTGCTGGGGTGGTGGTGGAGGCAGATAAACTAAGGATATTTAACACATTTTTAAATAGGCACATGGATGAGGGGGCTATGTGGAAAGGAAGGATAAGATTGAACTTGGAGTGGGTTGAGGATAGCACAACATCATGGGCCAAAGGGCCTGTACTGTGCTGTACTGTTCGTTGTTCCACATTCTAATGTTCTATGTTCTATGCTTTATGTTTTGGTCCCCTTATTTAAGAAAGAATCTAATAGCATTAGAGTTAATCCAAAGAAATAATGGCTGGAATGTGAGAATTGTCCTACCACAGTTTGTGTCTGTGTTCTTTGAAGTTTGGAAGAATAAGGGGAGACCTTATTGAAATATGCAAATCCTGAGATGGCTTGATTTGCTAGAAGTGGGGAATATTTTCACAAGGGGGAGAGTTTCAACCAAGGGGCATATTTTCAAGATAAAAGGGAAGTAATTTAAAACTGAGATACATTGACGTGTCTTTTCACAGAGCGTAGGAAGCCTCTGGACTCATAATTGAGAGGGTTGTGGAGGCTGTATAACTAGATATAGTTGAAATCAATGTAGATAAATTTTGAAAGTTCAGAGACTGAGGATGATGGGGAACTGGTATAGAAGAGAAGTGAAACCAGCATAAATCAGCCATGGTCGTGTTGAACGGTAGGACATGGTTAAGGGGACTGGTGGCTTATTCATGCTTCTAATTTCTTGTGCTCTTGTGTGCTAACACACATCTTTGTGCCAAATCTTCCTCCATTTCACATGCTTGTGATGCAATCCTGATGCATTTAGCATGCCTTCTGTTAGCTATCGCACTGGCTCAGTGTCAGCTTGTTCAGTGCCTCCATGCACAATTAGTATAGTTTCAGTTCAATGGCACGGGGCCAGGTCTCAAGAAAAAGGCACTGTTTCATTCAGAGTATAGTGGGAGAGAGTCAACAAGAACACAAAGAAGGTTGTGCCAGAAGTGAATGTGAGATGACTAAGAGGAAGGATAATCAGAAACAGGTAAGGCATAAACCAAGAGTGGTCTTGTTTTCCTGCTACCATGACAATGGAAGACTCACTGTAGCAGCTGTGCAGTTCGGATGATCAAAATTCTCAAAATTGCGAAGCCAAGCTTTTATACATTGTTCAAATGTTAGGATAACAGCTGTGTTTTTCTTCTTCCCAGTTATGTTGTGTCTGGATGATAGAGTAAATTGTACTGGGAAACATGGATATTAATAGAGCTCTATGCTAATGCCTCCTTTCACTTCCACCTCCCAGAAATACCCTCTAACTTTGCCCACTTCTTCTGTTCTGAAGCTAATTATTCTGCCACCATCAGCCATAGAGTCCGAGAGTCGTTGATATGTATAAAAATATGTGTATAGAGTCATGGTTGTGTATAATAAATGCTTATTACAGAATGTGACTCTCTCAATGTATCTACCCCAGAAGGTAGTGGAGTCCAGATCACTGAAGGTCTATAAGGTGGAGATGAATACATTTTTGGAAGACCAGGGAATTGAGGGTTACAAAGAACGGACAAAGAACAGTTGTAAGGTCAGTGTAGATCAGAGTAGAGTCATACACACCACAGAAAAAAAAACCCTTAGGTTCATGCTGACCAAGATTCCCATCTCAGCTAGTTCCATTGACTCACGTTTGTCCCTTATCCATCTAAACCTTTCCAACTCGTATTCCTTTAAATTGCTTGTACTTCAGCTTCTGGGGCTCAGAGCCCTGGACTCCGCAGCCTGAACCTCCGCAGCTCTCTTTCACAAGGAAAATGAAGCAAGAGTAGGCCACTTGTCCCCTCAAGCCTGCCCCACCATTCAATGTGAAGATGCTGATTTACACTGGAGTTTACAACTCTGCTGCGTCAGTTCCTTGTGACCTTCAGTTTCCTGATCTTCCAAAAAATGTAACCATCTATGCCTTGTAGATGTCAGCGGATGAAAAGCACAGGAATGTAAGAAGCTGCAGAGAGAAGTGAACTTGGGCACGTCCCTCCCAACCATTGGTTGTACCTACAGGATGTTCATTCTCCAGAAGGCAACATCTGTCAGCAAAGATTACCATATCTGGGCCATGCCATCTTCTCATAGCTACCATTGGGCAAGAGGTACAGAAGCCCGAAGCCCCACACCAACAGGTTCAAGAACCTCTACTTCCCTTCAACCATTGGGTCTTGAACCAACTACCACAGCCCTAATCACTATGGTTTAACAACACTATGACTATTTTGGCCATCTTGTACTAAAATGAACTCTGTCTTTTTATTCCGTCTGGATAGCCTCCATCCAGATGGGATAAATATTGATTTCTCCTTCTTATATAAAAAAAACCCCTCTCTTTCCCATCTTCTTCTATTCCTCACTCTTGCCTCTTATCTCTTCCCACCTGCCTGTCACCTCCTCCTCCCCTTTCTCCTATGATCCACTCACCTCTCCAGCCCTTTACCTTTCCTATCCACTTGGTTTCACCTATCACCTTCTAGCTACCCTCCTTCCTCTCCCCCACCTTTTTATTCTGGTGTCTTTCCCCTTCCTTTCTAGTCCTGAAGAAGGGTCTCAGCTCAAAATGTCGACTGTTCATTTCCATGGATGCTGCCTGACATGCTGAGTTCCTTCAGCATTTTGTACTTGTTGCTTTGTCTTTTTTGGTCTAATTGTGTGTTCTTGTAAAAAATGTGTATAATTTGTGATTAATTGATGTTTTTCTTGTGAATATTACTGTATATGCTGCTGAAGATGTTTATCAATTGCACTGGTATATGCATGTACTCATGCACATGACAATAAACTTGACTTTGTCTTTGTCTTTGTCTTTTAACATGGATTGTTAATGAAACGAGTTTAATCTCACCTTTGTATCCTGAGACACACTGTGTTTAGAACAACTGTTCTAGTCATTTGCTACCAGGAGGGTAATAGTTGCTTTGCACCTCTGGAGTGAGGCAGAAGATGGAAGGTTGAAAGTGAAACAGCAGATTGAACGAATGCAAATGAGAGGCAGCTGGGTTCACACTTGTGTGAGCTGACACATTGGATCATGCTGTTCACCTCCGGGACACTGTACACGCTGCTTCACACTTGAAGTTAGAGATGCGTAGCTTAACTTTGCTGTTCTGTGTTTTAGGCTTACAGAGTATTACATCATGGAAACTGGCCCTTCAGCCCACTGATTCCATGCAGGCCATCAACCATCCAATTACGCCAACCTTGGATTAATTTCATTTAATTTTGCCCACATTGGCATCAACATTAAGGACTACCATCACCCAGGTCATGCTTTGTTCTCATTGCTGCTATCAGGAAGGAGGTACAGAAGCCTAAAGGCACACACTCAACGATTCAGGAACAGCATCTTCCCCTCTGCCATCCGATTTCTGAATGGACATTGAACCCATGAACACTACCTCACTACTTTTTTATTTATATTTTTGCACTACTTATTTTATTTAACTATTTAATATGTATATTTATGCCTTTATTTCCTGCAGAGCATCAAAAAAGCTCACCTCTGTCCCAGGATACTGACGGACTTTTACCGCTATACCATTGAGAGCATACTCACCAATTGCAGCTCAGTGTGGTATGGCAATTGTCCCGTATTGGGCCACAAAGCACTCCAACAGGTGGTGAAAACTGCCCAGGGGATTATCGGCACCCAATTGCCCACCATTGAGAACATCTACCATAAACGCTGCCTAGGCAGGGCAAAAAGCATTATCAAGGATGCATTTCACCCTAACCATGGACTTTTTACTCTCCTCCCATCCAGTAGGTGCTACAGGAGCCGCCGCTCCCACACCAGCAGGCACAGGAAGAGCTTCTTCCCTGAGGCTGTGACCCTGCTGATCCTCACATCACAGCGCTAAGCAGTATTGCACCCATATTGTACTGTGTTAGTATTTTTATATTTGTGTGCTGTAGCACTTACTTTTTATTCACAGTTATTTTGTAAATACCACTATTCTTCGCATTTCTGGTTAGATGCTAACTGCATTTCATTTGGCTTTGTATCTGTACTCGGCACAATGACAATAAAGTTGAAACTAATCTAATCTAATCTAATATTTCCTGTAATTCAGGCTTTTTTCTATTATTGCATTATACTAAAGACAAATTTCACAACATATGCCAGTGATATTAAACCTGATTCTGATTCTGAGCCCTGCCTAGATTTCATTTCTCATCTGCACACAAGGGGTAATGTATGACAGCCAATTAACCTATCAACACTCATGTCTCTGGGATGTGGGAGGAAACCAGAACATCCAGGAAACTAAGCAGTCACAAGGAAAATGTGCAAGCTCTCCAAGAGTAGCGCACGAGTCAGGATAGACACTAGGTCTCTCGACCTCTCGGGCACTGGCTCTACCTCTGTCATGCCTGAGACAGTAAGAGTAGTTTCCTGAAATGTCGTGTCCCAGAAACAACAAGCGGCCAATGTGTGTTACCTCTAATGAGTGTTTATCCACCAGCTTTGTGGACAGTCACCAAGACGTTAAACTGCACCCAGCTCCACAGTTCCTGGTCTGTTGGAAATTGGCCTTCCTCATCTCCCTTGAGATATTCCACCCACTGAGATGTTAAAATAAACTGGTGAATTTATTTTTAATTGACTCATGTACTGAGGTCCAGTGAGAAACTCTGTTTTGTTTCCCATCCATACAGATCATTTTATGACAGCATTTTATGAGGTAATCCAGGGAAAGCAGTAACAGAATGAGGAATAGATGTTACAGATTACAGAGAAAATGCAGTGCAAGGTCGTCATAAAGTAGATCATGAGTCTAGGCGTCCATCTTTTCTGGTGTAGTCTGTTTTGTCATATGCTTTTGTGATATCATTCTGGGGGAACGTTGTCTCATTTTTTAACTGCATTGCTTTTGTGCCTTCTAAATGACAATAAACCGAATCTGAATCTGAAGAGGATCATTTAATAGTCTTATAACAGTGGGATAGAAGCTGTCCTTAAGCCTGGTAATATGACGGGTGGAATAGATGAGAGAACATCTGGGACAGGACGTGCTGGCTGCTTTATGGAGGCAGAGAGCAGTGTAGACAGTCTGTGGAGGGGAGACTGGTTTCCATGATGTGCTAAGTTCAAAGTACGTTTATCATCAAAGTATGCATATATATGACCTTGAGATTTGTCTTCTTGCAGGCAGCCACAAAACAAAGAAACACAATAGAACCTCTTAAAAAAACCCACATAACGAAGACTGTCAAACACCCAATGCACAAAAAAAAACTCATGCAAACAATAAAAAGTAAATAGACGGAACACATAACATTAACACCAGAGTCCCTGGAAGTAACTCCATAGCCACAGAATTAGTTCAGTGTTGTAGTCGGTCCAGGAGCCCGATGGCTGTAGGCCACAGTCACAGAGCCGGTTCAGCGCTGAGGCAAATAAACCTCTTGGAGTGGTGAGCTGCTTCGTCCTCTGCCCTTGGCCTTGACGCCTTGATCTTTTTAATTCAGCTTGTTTCTTAAATTGGCCAAACATCGAATTGTCTTTTGATCTCGGGCCTGGGCCCCGCCACTTCAGGCGGGCCCCAGGTCTACTCCAGTAATCTCCAAATATTGGTTAATTTTCGCCCCGCCACTTTGAAGCATCCCCAAGTCCATTGCAGCAATGGCTGCTGAGGCCGTAACTGCATTCTTCAGAGTGAATTTCTCTGAATCTTTCAGGATATCATGAAAATGCCAGGATGTACCGAAGATTCAAAAGCCCAACTCCCAAAGTGAAATTACAGGCTGTGGAATGCAGTGATCGTAGTTCAGAGAAAGTGAAATAACATAATAGTTGGCAGTTTTGCTTGCTGCCTGTAAAGCATCACGGTGTCTCACCAGCACCATCTTTAACAGGATAGAAGTTGTATTTACAACACATAGAGTCTATTGTGTGAACCTCCCCAATCCATCAACTGGGATCTCTCTGATTCATCCCATCCCCCCCCTACCCCAGCCTCACAAGTATTTGCTGAGGCTGGAAGCAGAGGATTGCAGGCGGTAGTTTGGAGGACGTCACAGGAAATGGGTGAATAAATCAGTGGTGGTGTTTGAGAGCAAGGGTGAGAACTGAAGTGTTGCTCGAGTAGGTGTCAGTGAAATCTGGTGAAGTCAGATTTACTTACTTACTTCTGCCTGGAACTAAGTCACTTTTCCAAGTCTCTGGTGCCACAATCGATCAGGCATGCCTGGAGTCTGCAAGGAGTAGATGTAATGGAACTAGAGTGCTTCTGACAAGAATAGTGATCATGGCTGGAAAATGAGGACATCTGGAGGAGTGGGGGAAGAACCAGAATCAATGGCAATAAAGCAGGAAATGGAGCCAAGGTGGTGGGGATTTAGGGTTTAGGGTTAGAATGGCCCAGAAATAGTAGCTATCAGCCTCTAGACTGGGATAAGTCGATTTTCAATAAAGTCACGGTCATGCACAAGGTCCTGTCTGCACAGGTGCATTGACAAACTTACTTGCAGCAAGCATCACAGGCACATAGCACCACACATCCAGCATTCACAGGAAAAAAATATATAACTTAAGCATTAACAAGGCCAATTTTTTTACAAGGAAGGCCGTAATTAGAACTGAAAAAGTCTTTTGCAGTGCAAAGTGATCATGTTTTTCCTATAACGAGGTGGTAATTAGAATTGGGCAGATCCGTTCAAGAACCGAACGGTTGAAGGGAAGTAGCTGTTCTAGAACCTGGTGGCATGGGACTTCAAAGGTTCTGTACTTCCTGCCCAATGGTAGCTGCAAGAAGGTGGCATGGCCCAGAAGGTGGAGATCTTTGAAGATGTAAGTTACTTCTTTGAAACAGCGTTGCATGTTGATACACTGGGGAGGGATGTGCCTGTGATATACTGGGAAACGACTACCGATCATTATTAATTGGATGATAATTACAGAGTAGCTGTTCTTTAACCGAAGTGGTATGGGAGTTCAGGCTTTTGAACTTACTGCCAATCCTCCAATCAATCTGGATGTAATGACCCAGCAGAACAGCCTGATCGCTAGCAGATGAATTCCAAGTGTGCTGTCTTCTATTTTAGTAAGAAAAATAATTGCCTGGAAGTGAAGAAATTAAATAGGTTCGCGGAGCAAAGGGATCCTGGAGTGTAAATACACAAATCATTCAGTGTCACCGCGCAGGTTAATAAGTTCATGAAAAAGCAAACAAGGTGGTTGGGTTTATTTGTTAAGGGAAGAAATTGAAATAGAGAACTAACACTGAACTTATATCAAGTTCTGGTTAGACCACACTTGGAGTAGCCTATAATGCTCTGTCACCACTTTATACAATGGATGCTGACACTCTGGGAAGGGAACAAAATGGATTTCTGTTTCCAGATACGTAAGGCTTCGTTTGAAGAAGCTGCGGCTTTCCCTTGCAAGAAAAAAGTTGACAGTTGTTTCGCGGAACAAAATTGAAACCCAAGCCCCTGAAGGAGAAGCAGCAAAGTAGCACAAAGGCAGAAGCCCTGTGCACACTGGACCAAAGACAGAGAAGGCTAGATGTACTCACTGATAGGCAGCATCTGTGGATAGTGGAAGAGCTGGCTTGTATCAGAAGTCAGCCAGCAAGAAATCACATGGAACATTTAGGAGAAAGCCCTATCCCTAGATCACTCAAATGTAGATCACTCTCCCCTGGGGTGGGGGTGCTGAGGTGAATATTACAGATGTGTTTACAGGGAAACCGGATTAACAAGCATTGGAGGGAAGAATGCCTCAAAGATAAAATGAGGAGGCTTGAGAACATTACTGACTACAAGGTACAAATTACCTGATTTTACATTGTACATTCTATATGATTCTACGTATATTCTTGAAGAACAGAACCATTTTGTACATGCTGGTGAAGGGAAGGAAATACATACAATATGAATGCTATCCAATGAATGTTAACCAATTAACATTGTCAAAGGAATGTTATCCAAAGAATGTTACTCAGTGAGTGTTAGCAATGAGTACTAACCAATCAGCACTAATGAATGAATAGCAAACACCTTATTCTGGGAATGTTACTCATTACATTTTAATCATAAGTGTTACCAATGAATACTCCAATTAACATTGATCACTGGTGGTTTCCAATATATCCTTCCTTCCCACCATCAGTGGTTCTTACAGCAGACTTTGCTTCAAGAAGGCAAAAACCACATCCCCACAATCTGGACCAGGATGTCTCGTCTCAACTACCATTCGGAGGTACAGAAACCTGAAGTCCCACACCACCGGATTCCAGAGCAGCTACCTTCCTTCAACAAATTGGTTCCTGAACCAGCCTACACAACTTCATCGGGGTCCCACATCAATCACGAGGAAGGAAGGATAATTAATATTGAGGCAACACTATGATCATTTTGCATGGAAGTGGATTTAGCTTTATTTGTTTTAATTGTGGTCTTGTAAAAATTGTGCGAGGTTTATGCTTAATTTATGTTTTTCTGGTAACTGTTGTGTGTCTGATGCTATGTATCTGTGATACTGTAGGTTTTTTATTGCGCCTGTGTGTACTGACATCGATAGACATAACCAAAGAATACACAGCAACATATTGTCCCCAGTCAATGTTTTTTAATGAACACCAACCAGAAACCACCACTACCATCTTCAATGTAATAAGATGGTTGGTGGGAATTCAACAGGCGATCTCTGCAGGAAAGGTAGTTAATATGCCATTGTGCAGATTTCCACACAATGTTTATCTGTTAATAATGCAACGACTAGGCATTATAACAAGGTTGTTGCAAAGCTTTGCAAGTAAGTCACCTCCTTTGGATAAATCATGCTTAAAGAGGCTACAATGAAGGACACTGGGAATAAGGAGACTTTTGTGGTTGATGCGTTAGGGACAGGGTTACTTACACTCAATTGGTTTTAAGAATAATAACTCTTCATTATTGTTTGCAGGAGGAAGGAAAGTTAGTGACTTTTGAGACCCCTGTTGAAGCACAGTTTGGTGGTACTGAATAAATAATACAAATCCTTTGTTTGATTGGCCTCTTGCTTGAAAGTGATTGTTTGAATTAGGACTTTGGATGTTGCTAAGTCAGCTCAGGCAGCGACAAGAAAGTATTAATCACTCACTAAGATGATCCTTTCTGCATTGAGTGCTAGACCTATTGTGAGTTGAATGGGCAGCTGATGTGTAAATGCAACAGTTTGTTGAAACTGTCAGGGAAACGGGTGGCAAGTTGCCAGACTCATACGGCAAATGACAAAACAGTACAAGTAGCATCAAGCTTTGATGCCAACAAGTTTAAATTTAACTCTGCACAAAAACAGGTTTCCCTTTTATCTAGAGCAGAAATCTGGTTCAGATAAAATTTCATTGATACAAAACCACCATAAATAATTGCCTCTGTCAAAATAGGAAGTTGTACAAGTCATCAAACACTTGGAATGGAGTGAGCATAGTTTCTTTGCCTGTCACATTGCCTTTGAAAGTCAACTGGATATCCTCTTTGCAAATGTTATCCATGGGGGGGGGGGGGGGCAACATCCTCTCTCGGGGTATATTGTTTCTTCTGTGAACACAATCCAATTGGGAGTCTTGGTCAGTCTTTTCTTCCTTCAAGCCACAGGAAGAAAACATGACCTGCCATACACTGTATTTTGCTGTTAAGCGGCTAAGGAGACAGGATTCATTACTCTCAATCCGGTCCACGCATTGGATGCCTGACATTCATTTGTTAATTCTCAAGGGTAGCAACATATTCATGGCCGTAGCTGAGAGAGTGGGTGGACGTAAAACATGGCGAGTTGCATTTTCAGTTGGAATTGGCTTAGAAAGAGTTGGGGTCAAAAGCCAGAGGCTGACAGGTAGTCATGGAAATCAGATTTGAGCCAACCACAATGAGCGGTGGAGAGGTAGAAGGTACAAGACCTGAGAGGAAAGCAAGACTTCTTTAAGATCTTTCCACCTTTAAGGAAAGCTAATCCCTAAATATTATATATCTTGTTCAGATGTTTTGCTCATAATTTTTTTTTTCGCTCACAGGGAAATAAAACCTTCTACGGTAGCTTGTTTTTCTGGCCTTGGTCCTGCTCTGGACTTTCTGTCGGGCAGGACACACACTGGAGTACTACAGCTTTCAGATAAAATAGGGCTGAACGTTTAACAGTGACACCTGAGCAGCTAATGTGGTTTCCTCACCACTACTGAGCCCCAGGTGACCCAGTTTACTCTCGCATCCCAAGATACATAGATTGGATGGTAACTTTGCCTGGTATAGGAGGAAGGCCAGTGGAGTTGGGAGGGAGAGAGAAGTTGACAGAATGTAAGGAAAACTATAAATTAGAGTACTGGGAATTAGGCAGGGATGGGATGATTGCTTTCTGTATGTTACAATGTCTCTGTTGACCTCAAGTCACTAGGAGGTCCTCCTTAGGACCTTGAGAAACCAGACAGGACTCTGGTTTGATAATTGCAAGTGTCAAAGTCCATCTTTCTGAGTCTCCAGATGCAGCTACCTTCTAAGATTTCCTGCAACAGTATTGTACTGACCATATTCATTCAGGTTTCAATCTGCAGCAGACAACAGTTTGGTGAGCAGTGAACAGTGACGGGAAGACTCGGTAGGTTATTTTGTCTTTGGGGACAGTAGTAGCAAATGGTGCTTCTTTTTCTTCAAGGTAGCGTTAAAATGAACACAACTCAGATATGTTTAATTTATTCAGTGTGTTTTAACTTAAGAAATGCATGAGCTCATGCTTGTCTTTTACAACATTTAATTAAGCAAATTTATTGAAATATCAACCATGTAAAAATTGGCTGCTGGAATCCAGTTTTATTTTCTATGGTATTGCCTGTGACAACCTAAAGAACTTGGCAGGCTTTTTTGTACTCCTACAGCAACAATTTCCATTTAAATAGCTCAACTTAAATCCCTGAAAACCATCAACACATGGGATTCGTAGTACAGAGTTGGAGCACTCCCCCACCCAGTCCATGCTGGTGTTCAAGCTCTACTTGACCCTGTAATTTCTTGTCTATCAGTGGGACTTCCTCTTTCCTTCACCCTCATTGGCTTGTCCAGCTTCTCTTTAAGTGCATCAATACTATTCACCTCAACCTTTGCCTGTGGGCGTTTATACCATATTCTCCCCCCTACTCTGGTAAAGTAATTCTTGCTGTGTTACATTCTAATAAAGTTAGGAAAGTGCACCAGTACCCTTACTTCACCAGAAAGTTAAGTGAGTTCAGCAGGTCCCTGATAACTCCCACTGACTTTTACAAAGAATCCAGTCCGGATATGTCACAGCTTCATATGGCAACTGAGTGCAAGAAACTACAGTGAGTTGTGGACACAGTTCGTCAAATCACAGAAACCAGTCTACCCTGTCTGCACTTCCCATTGCCTTGTGAAAGCAGCCAATATAATTGAGGACCCCACCCACCTCAACCATTCTCACATCTCCCCACTCCCATCAAGCATAAGATACAGAAGCTTGACGACATATACAACGTGCCTAAGGACGGCTTCTATCTCCCTTTATAGGACATGTAAATGGATCTCTTTTACGTTAATGGTGACCTCTTGGCCTCCGAATTTACTTTCATCATCTACTTGTACTGCAGTTTCCTGTAACCTTAACACAATATTCTGCATTTTATTATTGCTTGTCCCTTTACCCAGCCTTGATGTACTTATCTCAAACACCAGAAAATCTGCAGATGCTGGAAATCCAAAGCAAAACACACAAAATGCTGGAGGAACTCAGCAGACTGGGCAGCATCTATGGAAAAGTGTACAGTCAAGGTTTTGGGCTGAGATCCTTCTTTAGGACTGAGAGGGAAGGGGAGAGATACCTGTTCTGAAAGGATCTGAATGGAGGGCATGCAACACAATGTTTTTTTCTGTGACAGTAATAAGCCAATAACAATTACAATTATTGGATTTCTTGGTGGCCATCATGGGTGGCTCTGCCCTTCCCCAAAAAACCCTTTGTTGTTTTAATGTTCACCGTTAGCTCACCCCTTCAACCTTCCTTCACAAAAGGGACCTTCTCACCCTCTCCTCCTGTGTATGTGCAGCTGGTATCACCTGTTTATACTGAGGCTGAGCAGTTGCATTAGCACACCCGTCTTCCTTGATTCTGAATCCCTCCATTCCCAATCCTGAACAAACATCAAACAATCCTGCAGTTGAATTCCATCAATTCCACACATTAGGGAGGTTGTGCGGCTGGAAGGAAACCAGTGAACGTGTTGCATCCTCCCAGTCCCTCTGGTTCTGCTGAAGGACTCTGTGATAGAAAGAGCTTTGTACTCTGTGAGCAGAGAGGATAGCGGGGCTTTGCCTCAGGAAGGACTGGCACCTTCAAACACTCCTGTCTTCAATTTCCACAGTGCTCCTAGCTTTATCAAACACACGTGCAAATGATCAAACTTGCTCGCAACCAAAACATCACCATATGGGTACTTAAAAGATGAGCAGTACGAAGGAGACCCAAATAGTCTTTTATGTTGTTTGTTTTGGTTGAGGAACTAACTGTGGTTCTTCCTCTATCAGGAAGCAATCTAAATGTGAAGTAGCCAATAACAGAGAGGGAGCTTTCTGAAGGATACCTTTGTGGCCAATTGTGTTATGGTTGCCACTTGCAGAGGTAACAAAATGATGGAGGTCTTATTTATTTTCCTAATGTCAGGACTGTGTCTGAATGAAAAAAACAGGGAAGTTATGAATGAGCTAGCTGACACGATGGAAGGGATAAGTGTCCGCAGGTCCAAGATACGTATAGTGGTCAGGAGGTTGACGGACATTGTGAGAGAAGTGAGGGGTTGAAATGTTCCACAGGCCTCTCAGCTTAATTAGTTAATCCAACAGCAAATTCTATTACCAATACCTGATTTAAATACTTTACTTCTTGCATGACTAGTGCAACATTCATAAATTAACCTGAGAAAGTCATCAGGAGAGATTGGACAGGGCTTGTATGTGCTGGAGCTTTAGAAGATCAAGAGAAATGAGTAAGCCTATGGAGTACAATGGTGCATTGACAGATTGCAGATTGCGTGTGTGTGCGCACGTGTGTGTGTGCGTAAGGGTGTGTGCATGTGTGTGTGTGTGAAGAGGATGTTGCCTTGTGTGTGGAGAATCTAGAATTAGGAATCCTAATTTGAGACAAATTATATTGTTTTTCAGTGGGTATTGTGGGTCATCATGTGGATTCACTTGTTATGCTGCACAGTTCTTTAAAGTTTCTTCTCTACTATGGACTTGCCGCATTCCAGCCACATTCATATCATCTCAATGTTCTTTACAGTTGTTCAGTTTATTATCATGTGCACAAGTTTGTCATCAGAGGCACATAGGCTCAGAAAGCACACAGAACATAAATTAAACGTAAGTTATATCAACCACTGAAGAACTACAAAGACTGTGAAAAACGAAACTTCAGTGAAAAAAAAATCGCAGAGTCCATATTAATCCATGGTCGTGCAAAAATGTGGGCCATATTGTTCCATTGCCGAGATAGGGTTAGGATTGTGCAGGTCAGCTCAAGAACCTGAATGTTGTGAAAAAGTAGCTATCCTCAACCTTGTGTTGTAGGACTTCAGGCTTATGTAGCAGCGAGTAGAGTGCATGGCCAGATTGGTGGAGATCCTAGATGATAGATACCACCTTCATAAGGCAGAGCCTCCTGTAGATGCTTTCCATGCAGCAACATGGCTGTAGTGCAGTCAATGATCAACACTGCATCACTGCCACTGAGGATGCAACAAGGGATAGTGAGCTGCTTTGGAGCAGTTTGAGAAAGTCAGCTGGTGAAATGCAGTGGTTGGGTTTGGGGTTAAGGTGGTCATAGAATTTCAATGAGGTATTGGTGAACAAAGGTGAAGAACCGGAGGTTTGAAGGGCAGTCGAGGACAGACAGCCCAGGAAGTTTGGTTGAGAAGGAGCATAAGATTAGAAGTGAAGTTGAGTGGAGAGAGGGATTGGGGAGTAGGAGAAGGAAGTCTCTCTACTCCCAGGAAGCAATCACATGGAAAGAAAAGCAGGGAAGTGTTCTGGGTTATTTGCCAAGGAGTAAGATATCATGAAGAAAGTTGGAAACTGCTTTTGTGGACTTAATGCACCAATTTTAAAAAACGAGTGGGAAGTTGTCTGCAGAGCAGGAGATTGCTTAGGTATTAGTAAATTAAGAAGGAACAATAAAAATAAGCAAAAAGAAAGCAAAGCGGCCATTATGGGAGTGGGCGAGGGTTAGAATGAAAGGCTTTGACTCAACAGGTGGAGGCTAAGAGCACTGATTCATATGGAATAATTTATTTGATTGTAGACCTTAAGCTTGAGAAGTTAGAGCCAAAGGTATAACAAAAGTAGATAAAATGATAGTGAAATGCTACTCTTGCAAGATATTAGATTGCTAGGTACTTTATGGTCTCCATGATGACTACATCTGCAGGAAGTGCGTCCAACTTCAACTCCCGACTGACAAGGTCAATGAACTGGATGTGCCCAGGAACATCTAGGGAAACCTGTGGGTGAAAATTTTACTGAGGTGGTCACACCCATAGCGCAGGCTTCAGGGGTGACCATCAGGAGAAGCAAGAGGAGTAAGCAGTCAGTGAGGGGTTTCCCTGTGGCCATTTCTCTCAGCAAGTATACCTCTTTGTGGGTGGGTGGGGGGGTGTGGTGTTGACCCATGAGGGCACAGCAGCAGCAGCCAGGCCAGCGGCACCATAGTCAGCTCTGAGGCTCAGCAGGGAAGGTTAAAGTCTGGCAGAACGATAGTGATACGAGACCCGATAATTAGGGGGACAGGCTGGAAATTCTGTGAAAGAGTCACTGGGATGGTATGTTGCCACCCAGGTGCGAGGGTTCAGGATGTCTCAGAATATTCTCAAATGGGAGGGTGAGCAGCCAAATGCCATGCTGCACATTGGCACCAATTGCATTAATAGAAAAGGGGAAGACGTCCTGTGCAGTGAGTATAGGAAGTTGAAGAGAGGCTGAAGAGCAGGAGCTCCAAGGTTGTAATCTCTGGATTACTCGCAGTGCCGTGTGCTAGTCGGGACAGGAATAGAATGATATCACAGATGAATGAGTGGCTGAGGAACGAGTGCAGGGGGCAGTGCTTCGGGTTCTTGGATCATTGGAATCTTTTTGGGGGCACAACTGACCTGTTGAAGAGGGACAGGTTGCCCCTAAACTGGAGGGAAACCGATAACCCCACCAAGGTGTTTGCTAGTGCTGTTCAGGAAGGTTTAAACTAGTTTGGAAAGGGAATGGGAACCAGTGCACCAGGTCATGAAGTGGAGAGTTGGAGAGGAAGGCAGATGTCAGGGCCAGGAAAAACAAACAGGAGCCAAGTTATAGTTTGAAGTGTGTGGTTTCAATGCAAGATTATTACGGGTAAAGGTGATGAATTTAGAGCATGGGTCAATACATGGAACTATGATGTTGCGGCCGTTAGGGAGACTTGGCTGAGAGAGACACAAATAGGTGCTTAATGTCCCAGAGCTTCGATGTCTTAGAAAAGATAGAGAGGGAGGTAAAAGAGGTGGGGGAGTCGCACCACTAATTAGGGACATGATCAGAGCTGAACTCCGAGGGGACAACTGAGCCTACAGTGCTGTGCTAAAGTCTTTGGCACATATATATTATACGGGTGCCAAAGGACTTTCGCTCAGTACTGCAATAATTATATGTATTGCACTGCACTGCTCCTGCAAAAAAAAACAATTTTTATGAAATATGTAAGTGATGATAAACCTGATTCTGATTCAGGTCCCTATTGTGGATTGAAAGTGGCAGAAAGAGGGGAATCATGGTTGGGTAAAGGGGAAGGGAGATGTGGGGGGGGGGAGCAGAAAGCATCAGAGAAACATAGAAAATAGATGCAGGAGTAGGCCATTCGGCCCTTCGAGCCTGCACTGCCATTCAGTGTGATCATGTAATGATTCAACTTCAAACATGCAGCGTAAATTCACAAGGTTAATTCCTGGGATGTCCGGACTGTCTTATGCAGAGAGGTTAGAGAGACTGGGCTTGTACACGCTGGAATTAAGAAGATTGAGAGGGGATTTGATTGCAATATATAAGATTATTAAGGGATTGGACAAGATAGAGGCAGGAAATATGTTCCAGATGCTGGGAGAGTCCAGTACCAGAGGGCATGGTTTGAGAATAAGGGGTAGGTCATTTAGGACAGAGTTAAGGAAAAACTTCTTCTCCCAGAGAGTTGTGGGGGTCTGGAACGCCCTGCCTCGGAAGGCAGTGGAGGCCAATTCTCTGGATGCTTTCAAGAAGAAGCTAGATAGGTATCTTATGGATAGGGGAATCAAGGGATATGGGGACAAGGCAGGAACTGGGTATTGATAGTAGATGATCAGCCATGATCTCAGAATGGCGGTGCAGGCTCGAAGGGCCAAATGGTCTACTTCGGCACCTATTGTCTATTGTCTATTCTGTAATGATCAATAACCTTCTTACCCCATCCCTGACACATTTAGTTGTTTGTTTTTTTCTCTCTCTCCGCCCATCACTCTGCCTGTTCTCCATCTCCCTCTGGTGCTCCCCCCTCCCCCTTTCTTTGTCCCGAGGCCTCCTGTCCCATGATCCTTTCCCTTCTCCAGCTCTGTATCACTTTGGCAATCACCTTTCCAGCTCTTAGCTTCATCCCACCCCCTCTGGTCTTCTCCTATCATTTCGCATTTCCCCCTCCCCCCACTACTTTCAAATCTCTTACTATCTTTCTCTTCAGCTAGTCCTGATGAAGGGTCTCAGCCCAAAACGTCGACAGTGCTTCTCCTTATAGGTTCTGCCTGGCCTGCTGTGTTCCACCAGCATTTTGTGTGTGTTGTTTGAATTTCCTACATTTGCAGATTTCCTTGTGTTTGATCAATAATCTAATTGTTTGGAAACAAATGACTTTGCCTGGTGTTTCAGGGCTGGGCGTGTGTCCATTGGCATTACCCACTGCCCTGATACTCGTTCTCTACCACCTGTCCCACTCCTCTCTCACAGCACTACACCCTCACCATTCCCAATATCCTTTGCTCCTACCAACTTTACAAACTTTCTCTCTGCTCCACATTGACAAATACTGTACTGTGCAAAAGTCTTAGGCACCCTAGCTATGTAGACTGACTTTTGCACAGTACTGCATATGGGTTGAATTCAAAAATAGGAAGGATGCAATCAATCTAGTGGGATTGTTCTACAGACCCACCAATAGCCATCGGGACATTGAGGAACAGATATGCAAGCAGATTTAGGAAAGCTGTAAAAACATTAGGGTTGTTGTCATGCTCAATTTCCCTCATAAAACTGAGACTTTTTAAATGCAAGAAGTTTAGATAGGGCCGAATTTCCTAGGAGGGTTTCTTAAATCTGTCAGTCAGTAGTCCAACAATAGGAAGGGCTGTCATGGACCATTGTTGAGTAGTGAGCCTGGCCAGGTGACTGATCTTCCAATGGGTGAGCATTTAGGGAATAGTGACCACAACTCTTATAGCTATAGATAATGATAAGTATGGACATTGTGGGAGGGTATTAAACTGGAACAGGCAAATTATGAGAGCATTAGGCAGGAATTAGGGAGAGTCAATTGGGAACAGCTGTTTATGGGCAAGTCCACATCCGATATGAGGAAGGTGTTTAAAGACCAAAGGCACAGAGTACAGGCCAGCTATGTTCCAGTCAGAAGGAAGGACAAGGATAACAAGTTAAGAGAACCTTGCATATTGAGAGAGGTGACAAATTTAGTTAAGAAAAAAAGGAACACTATGTAAAGCTTAGGACACTAGAATCAAACAGAGCCTTTAAGTATTATGAGGAAGCCAGAAAAGAACTCAAGAAGGGAATTAGGAAAGCCAGGAAGGACTGTGAAAAGTCCTTGGCTAGTAGGATTAAAGAGAATCTCCAGATATTATATACATACAAGAGGATATTTAGGGACAGGGTAGGACCACTCAAGGACATTTGCTTGGATGCTGCTGATGTAGTCAGGTCCTTAATGAGCACTTTATATCAGCATTTACCAAGGAGAAAGATGTGGAGTGTAGGAAGATCAGGGCCTAGGGTATTGATATGTTAGGGTATTTTGAGGTAGAGGAGGAGGTAGTGCTGGGAGTCTGAAAGATCATGAAGGTGGATGTCCCTGGGGCCTGATGGGATATTGTTGGGTTATGGACAGAGACAAGAAGAGATTGCTGGGGCCTTGACCAATATCTTTGTGTCCTGTCTAACCACAGGTGAGGTGCTGGAGGAATGGTGAGTAACCGATTGCATTCCAGTTTCGAGAAGGGAACCAGGGATAATCCTGGAAACTATAGATTGGTGAATCTCACATCAGTGGTGGGAAAGTTACTGGAGAAAAGGATAGGATTTATGAGGGTTTGGAGAACTATGGTCCAATTAGGGAGAGCCAGCATGGCTTTGTGTGAGGCAAATCGTGTCTTACTAACTTTATTGAGTTTTTTAACAAGGTGCTGAGGGTGATTGATGAAGGTAGAGCTGTGGGTGTTGTCTACATGGATTTTTGTAAGGCATTTGACAAGGTGTCTCACGGGAGGATCATCCAGAAGATGAAGGGTTGCATGGTGAATTGGCCATATGGATTCAGGACTAGCTTGTCCATTGAAGACAGGGAACAGTGGTTGAAGGGACTAATTCAATCTGAAGGTCTGTGATTAGTGGTGTTCAGTCTGTTGATTGTGATATATATAAATGACCTGGATGAGCATGTAAATGAGTGGGTTCGAAAGTTTGCAGATGATATGAAGGTTGGTGGTGTCATGGATCGTGGTGAATACTGACAAAGAATACAGCCGGAATTAAATCATTTGCAGATATGCGTGGAGAAATGGCAGATGAAATTTAACCCGACCAAATAGGACGTGTTGCACCTTGGTAGGCCAAATGTAAAGGGACAGAATACTGTTAAGGGCAAGACTATTGTAGTGTTGATGAGCAGAGGAATCTTGGGGTCCAAGTTCAAAGTTCCATGAAAGAGCTTACATAGGTAGCAGGCTGGTTAAGAAGTCATATGGCATGCTTGCCTTGATTCGTCAAGGCATTGAATTCAAAATTCAACAATGTTGCAGCATTATAGAAGTCTAGTTAGGCTGAATCTTGAGTTCTGGTTGCCCCATTGTAGGAAGGATGTTGAGACCTTGGAGAGGGTGCAAAGGAGGTTTACTAGGATGCTGCCTAGATTAGGGGGCATGTGCTATAATGAGAGGTTGGTCAAAGTTGGGTTGCTTTCTCTGGAGTGACGGAGGCTGAGGGTAGATCTGATAGAGGTTCATAAGATTATGAGAGGCACGGAGTAGACAAACAGTATCCTTTTCTCAGGGTTGAAATGTCTAGTACCAAAGGGCATGAGAGGAGGTATTTCAAAGGCGATGTGAGCGTCAAGCGTCTTACACCTAAAGTGTTGGGTGCCTACAATGTGCTGCCTAGGGTGGTGGCAGACGCAGAAACAGACGCAGGACTTTTAAGAGACATTTAGATAGGCTCGTGAACAGAAGGAAAATGAAATTGCATATCCTTTGGATAGGAAGAAGAAGTTAGTTCAGTTATTGATTACTAATTTAATTGGCTCAACACAACATTGTTAGCTGAAGGGCCTGTTCCTGTGCTGTACTGTTCTTTGTTCTATGTTCTCTGATATGGGGAATAAACAGGCAGGGTTCCAGCATGTACTGTTGCAACTCTGATGCTGTCTGACACTATTTTACCACCTAGATATTCCACGAGGACTGGCTTTGAATACTGGATTGGTCAACCATTACAAATGTGTATGTTTCCAGAACAATGCAATGCTTTCATTGCCCTGGGATTGGGCTGAAAGCTCGTCACTGCAGTGATCAATATACAATAAATAAAGGAGAGGAAAGGGTTTGGAGAAAGGAGGGGATTTGGTTACTTGTAAATGATGTCTGCTGAATTACGAAACATTTGAGTACAAACTTACAACCCAGGACCATTATAGTGGATTTGCCATCGTAGGCCTTGTGATTCTCCTGGATACTACCGAACTCTGTCCAAATCAAATTTGGGAAACTGCGTATCATAAACTCTTTGACATTGCTCTTCTGGAAAATGATGTGCAAAGTGGAGGTTATTGTAGCATAATTTAAGTGGGGGACGGCTCTCTATTGTCTCAACATATTTCTGAGGCAGCTTCCCATGATTAGACTCTTCTTGGGGAAAAAAGAGTTAATGTTGCCAAATTAGCAGCATAAATTGATCAGGACATGAAGTAAACAGGAGTGGTCTACAGAGTGGGCAACAAAGTCCTTCTGATGCTATTAGAGTCATAATCATAGAGCACTTCAGCACAGAAATAGGTCCTTCGACCCATCTCGTCCTTGCAAAACTATTATTCTGCTTAGTCCCATCGACCTGCACCAGGACCATAGCCCTTCATAACCCCCATCCATGTACCTAGCCAAATTTCTTTTAAACGTTGAAGTTGAACCCACATTCACCTTTTCCACTGGCAACTCATTCAACACTCTCGCCACTCTCTGAGTAGAGAAGTTCCTCCTCATGTTTCCTTAAACATTTCACCTTTCAACTTTGACTCAAGATCTGCAGTTCTAGTTGCACCCAATCTCGGTGGAAAAAGCCGGCTTGCATTCATTCATTCATTCTATCTATACCCATCATAATTTTATATACCTCTATCAAATCTCCCTTAATTCTCCTATGCTCCAGGGAAAGAATCCTAACCTATTCAACCTTATAACTGAGTTCAAGAAAAATCTGTGTATACTTTTTCTGTACTCTTTTAATCTTATTGATATCTTTCCTGTAGTTAGTACCTGTAAAATGTATTCACCCCCCTTGGAAGTTTTCATGTTTTATTGTTTTACAACATTGGATCACAGTGGATTTTATTTGGCTTTTTTTGATACTGATCAACAGAAAAGGGATCTTTCATGTCAAAGTGAGGACAGATCTCTATAAAGTGATCTAAACTAATTACAAATATAAATCACAAAATAATTGATTGCTTAAGTATTCACCCCCTTTAATATGACACACCAAATCATCACTGGTGCAGCCAATTGGCTTTATAAGTCACATAATTAGTTAAGTGGAGATCACCTGTGTGCAGTCAAGGTGTTTTAATTGATTGTAGTAAAAATACACCTGTGTCTGGAAGGTCCAACTGCTGGTGAGTCAGTATCCTGGCAAAAACTACACCATGAAGACAAAAGAACACTCCAAGCAACTCCACGAAAAGGTTAATGAAAAGCACAAGTCAGGAGATGGACACAAGAACATTTCCAAGTCACTGAATATCCCTTGGAGTACAGTTAAGTCAATCCAGGAAATGGGAAGAACATGGCACAGTTGTAAATCTGCCTAGAACAGGTTGTCCTCAAAACCTGAGTGACCGTGCAAGAAGGGGACTAGTGAGGGAGGCCACTAAGAGATCCATGACAGCTCTGAAGGAGTTACAAGTTTCAGTGGCTGAGATGGGAGAGACTGTGCATACAACTGTTGCCCGGGTGCTTCACCAGTCACAGCTTTATGGGAGAGTGGCAAAGAGAAAGCCACTGTTGGAAAATACTCTTGGCTAGTATTTACCAGAAGGCATGTGG
Organism: Hypanus sabinus; assembly: GCF_030144855.1. Classification (NCBI taxonomy): domain Eukaryota; kingdom Metazoa; phylum Chordata; class Chondrichthyes; order Myliobatiformes; family Dasyatidae; genus Hypanus; species Hypanus sabinus. The sequence goes on from NC_082706.1 coordinate 101,978,761, forward strand.
GAGACACGAAGTCAGCTGGAAGAAGGTTCTATGATCTGATGAAACCAAAATTCAGCTTTTTGGCCATTAAACTAAATACTCTGGTGTAAGCCAAACATCTCACATCATCAAAAACACACCATCCCTACCATGAAACATGGTGGCGGCTGCATCATGCTGTGGGGATGCTTCACTGCAGCAGGCCCTGGAAGGCTTGTGAAGGCAGAGGATAAAATGAGTGCAGCAAAATACAGAGAAATCCTGGAGAAAAACCTGATGCAGACTGCAAGAAAATTGTGGCTTGGGAGAAGATTTGTTTTTCATCAAGACAATAACCCCAAGAATAAAGTTAAAGTTACACAGGAATGGCTTAAAAACAATAAATTTAATGTCCTGGAGTGGTCAAGTCAGGGTTCAGACCTCAATCCGATTTAGAATTTGTGGTGATCTTGAAAATGGCTGTTCACTCACGATCCCCATGCAATCTGACAGAGCTTGAGCAGTTTTGTAAAGAAGAAGGGGTCAAAATTGCAGTGTCCAGATGTGCAAAGCTGATACAGACCCGTCCACGTAGACTCAAGGCTGTAATTGCTGCCAAAGGTGCAAATTAAATCTACTGTGATTCAATGTTGTAAAACAATAAAACATGAAAGCTTCTGGGGGGGGGGGGGAGTCAATACCTCTTGTAGGCACTGCAGGTGAAGAGAACTGCACACAATACTCCAACTAATAAAGAATGAAATGCCCATTAAAGAAATCAGCAGCTCACAAGCTGTTCTCTGGAATATCCATGTGTTTTATTGGCCCTTGCTTGCTATTGGCTTACTTTCAATGCAGCATTGATGTTCTTCTCTCAGTCTTTCAATGTTGTCATTATTTATCATCTTAATACAGTTCTCAGGCAGTCACTTGGAATTGAGTTTGACCTGCTTCCACTCCAGTTCTGAGGTAGAGTTTTGGAGTAGGAATATTATGCTGCAGTTATATAAGTTGTTGGTGAGAACATACTTGGAGTAAAGAGTACAATTTTGGTCACTCCGTTATAGGAAGGATATTGTCAAGTTAGAAAGGGTGCAGAAGAGTTTTATGAGATTGCTGTCTGAACTACAGGGTCTGAATTACAGGGAGATATTAACCATGCTGGACCTTTCTTTTTTAACCTGGAACACAGGAGGATAGGAGTTGACGTCAAGGACGTTTAGAAAATTGTGATAGATATGGAAAAGGTGGACAGCCTTAGATTTTTTCCCCAGCGCTGGGGAGTCCAAAACTAGGGGGGTCAGGTGCAAGGTAGGAGGAGAGAGATTTTAAAGAGATCCTGAGAGGTAACCTCTTTACACTGAGTGAGTCCCTGGAATGAGCTGAGGAGAAATTGTCAAGGCAGGTACAATTGCAACATTTAATGGGCATTTCGATAGGTATATGGAGGGGAAGGTTTGATGGTTATGGGCTGGGCACGAGTAACTATATCTAGCAGGGAAGATGCTGTGGTCAGTATGGCCCAGTTGGGATGAAGAGCCTCTTTCCGTGCAGTATCAAAGACATAGCTTCAGGATTCCTGCTTATGTGGATTCATGGGAATCAATCTGCTGAGCAGCGCAGGAAGTGCTCCAAAATGAAGTAAGGCTGGGATAAGGTAGATACGGGGAAGGTGTATCGGGGTTCAAGTATTAGTTTGGATGGGGGGGGAGGTTATAGAATGATTATCCTTCTGGTGTTTGTTCTATCACCTGAGGTTATTAGCTTCATGGTGAACCTGGCCAATGTCTTCATTTCATTAGTCCCTCCCACCACCAGTCGAATCTACATGAGGCACAGCCTCAAGAAATCAGCATCAATCTTCAATGGATCTCCAGCAGCTGGACCTTGCCATCTTCTTGTAACTACAGTCCAGCAGATGGTAGAGAATCCTGAAGAGCCACTGGGGCTCTGTTAGTTCAAGAACAGCTACTTCCCTTCAACTACTCAGCTTTTTTAATCAAACATGCAAAACCCTAAACACTACCTTAGTATAGCAGCATGATGGCCACTTTGTCACTTTTTACTACAATGAGCCTTTTATTTTGATCTATTTGTATTTTTTCTTGTAAAAATTGTGTTTTTTATTTACTTGAACTGTTGTGTATATGATGCTCAGTGCTTGTGATATTGCAGCAAGTAAGATTTTTATTTCACCTGTGTATACATGTGCTTGTACTAATGGACAAGAAAATCAGCTTTGACAATTCCATCTGCTTTTGCCCTTATCCTGGGGAGGATAAACCAGATATGTTTATTTACAGGCAGTTGTTGAAGGAGCAGCTATGGGACGCTGGAATCGGACGTTTTCAGATTGATGGCTTTCACTTGTTCTGAAGTCTGCTCCTGTTTGTATGTTTGGGGGATTGGTACGGTGGCTGGTTAAGGAGTTTTGGAAGCCTTGGTGAAAGGATTAATTGGGTGTAGGAACACTGACTGTGCCTTACTGGGGTTGGGATTGGGTCTTACGGTAGAGTTGGGATATGTACTTGTGAACCTTGGGGCAAATTCCCCTTTTGCTTTAGTTGTTGGAGTTCTGGGGCATCTGTCTAATGGGTGCTTATGGTCTAGGGTGCTGTGTCCTGGGGCTTAGACTGTTGGATGCTGCATCCTCCCAGGACCTCTATTCTTAGGTTAGGAACATAGCTTGGAAAAGGGCTAGTGTGAGGGCAATAGAGGGCATTAATATCAGGGTTGGGGATAGAGCTTAGCCTAGGGACTGGAGCAGGTTCTGCAGGACCTGGTTGAGTGATGCAGCAACAACAATATTTCACTCAACAGCAGTAAAACTAAAGAGCTGGTTGTTGATATCAGGAAGGGGAAGGAAAGCAATGTGGATGTGGATCAATAGTGGAAATAGTCTGCAGCTTTAAATTCCAGAGCACTAACATATCGGGTGACCCGAATCACAATGAAGCTGTGCCTTAACCACCATTATTAGGAAGTTCAGATTGTCATTAACAAATTTCTGTCGATGGTATCCTGACTGGCTAAGTCATAGTCTGCTATGGTAACTCATATGTGAAATAATGATAGATGTGACTTTGACTTTGAATGCTACCAAAACGAAAAAGATTAACACTGAAGTTCGGGACAGGACAAGCATTAGGGGTCGGGATAGGACCAAAATTAGGGCTTGCATTAGGGCTAGAGATAGGTCTAGTGGGGTTAATGAAAGTGAGGGGACAATAATCATAAGACAATCAGGTGAGCAGAAAGTCAGTCTGGGTTTATAGGGAACCTGGATAAAAATGTGTGCGACAGGAAGGAATAGGAGGAGGTGGTGACAGCGGGATGAAGGTTAGGAGCAGAAATGCCAACATGAAGCAGAAGGGCTGAACTGGGAACCACTGCATTGTGGACTCCATGCAATTTGATGTGACATGGACATGGCCTCTGATTGTCCAAATGTAGCCATACGATGTTGGTGTAGTGAGGATACCCCTCATCATTTGAGCTTGATTCAATACTTCCACCGGTATATACTGTCATCTCCAGTGTTGAACCCTCAGTGACACTCTCCGATGATTGATACAGTTAGTCAGGAATGACAGTTAGTCCAGTGCATTTGAATCACTTGATTCTGGCACGGTTCTGGAGGACTGGAAAATTGAAAATGTCACTCCACTTTTTAAGAAGGGAGGAAGGCAATAAAAAAGGAAATTATAAACCAGTTAGCCCAACCACAGTGGTTGGGTAAGTATTGGAGTCTATTATTAAGGATGGGCTTTGGGGTACATGGAGAATAATGATAAAATAAGTCACAGTCAGCTTCGTTTCTGTAAAGGAAAATTTTGCCTGGCAAATTTGTTAGAGTTCTTTGAGGGAGTAACAAGTAAGGTGGACAAAGGAGAGACAGTAAATGTCGTTTACTTGGAGTTTCAGAAGACATTTGATAAGGTGCCATACATGAGGCTGTTTAACAAGATAAAATTCAATGACGTTACAGGAAAGACTCTGGCATGGATAGTGGAATGGCTGACAGGCAGGAGGCAGCGAGTGGGAATAAAGGGAGTCTTTTCTGGTTGGATACCAGGGACCAGTGGTGTTCCTCAGGGGTCAGTATTGGGACCGCTACTTTTCACATTGCTTGTCAATGATTTAGATAATGGAATTGATAACTTTGTGGCAAAGTTTGCAGATGATAAAAAGATAGGTTGAGGGGTAAGTAGTGCTGATGGAGCAATGTGATTGCAGAAGGATTTAGACAAATTCGAAGAATGGGTAAAAAAGTGGCAGATGGAATACAGTGTTGGGAAATGTATGATAATGCATTTTGGTAAAAGGAACAGACTATTATCTAAATGGGAAGAAAATTCAAACATCAGAGGTACAGAGGGACTTCAGAATCCTAATGCAAGACTCCCAGAAGGTTAATTTACAGGTTGAGTCTGTGGTAAAGAAGGCAAATGCAATATTGGCATTTATTTCAAAGGGAATAGAATATAAAAGCAAGGAGATAATCCTGCAGTTTTATATGACACTAGTCAGGCCACCCTTGGGAGTATTGTCAACAGTTTTGGGTCCCATATCTCGGAAACGATGTGTTGTCATTGGAGAGAGTCCAGAGGTTGTTCACGAGGATGATCTGGGAATGAAGGGGTTAACATATTAATTGCATTTGGCAGCGTTGGGCCTGTACTCACTAGAATTTACAGAAATTTGGGGGTTCTCCTTAAAAGCTATCGAACATTGAAAGGACTAGATGAGGTGGATGTGGAGGTGTTTTCTCCTACGGTGGGTTTTCAGAACTAAAGGGCACAGCCTCAAAATTGAGGGTCAACCCTTTAGACCGAGGGAAGGAGGAATTTTTTTAGCCAGAGAGTAGTTAATCTGTGGAACTTCTTGGTGTTCACCTGGTGGAGAATCTCACCTGGTCCCTCAACACCAGCTCCATAGCCAAGAAAGCCCAGAAGCGTTTCTACTTTCTGTGAAGGCTGAGAAAAGTCCATCTCCCACCCTCCATCCTCATCACATTCTACAGAGGATGTATCGAGGGTACCCTGAGCAGCTGCATTACTGCCTGGTTTGGAAATTGTACCGTCTCGGATCGTAAGACCCTGCAGCGCATAGTGATGTCAGCTGAAGGGATCATCGGTGTCTCTCTTCCCGCTATTACAGACATTTACACCACACGCTGCATCCGCAAAGCTAACAGCATTATGAAAGATCCCACACACCCCTCATACAAACTCTTCTCCCTCCTGCCATCTGGCAAAAGGTACTGAAGCATTCAGGCTCTCACGACCAGACAGTGTAACAGTTTCTTCCCCCAAGCCATTAGACTCCTCAATTCCCAGAGTCTAGTCAGTCCCTCTCTCTCTCTCCCCCCCCTCCCCCCTCTCTCTCCCCCCCTCCCCCCTCTCTCTCCCCCCTCTCTCCCCCTCTCTCCCCCCTCTCTCCCCCCTCTCTCCCCCTCTCTCTCTCTCCCCTCTTTCTCTCCCCTCTCTCTCTCCCCTCTCTCTCCCCCCTCCCCCTCTCCCCCTCTCTCTCTCCCCTCTCCTCTCGCTCTGCAATTTTTTCTCATTTCTTTCTCAAATTCCTGCTAAAACATTATTTACATTTACATCATTTATTATTATATTGTAATTTGCCCTTTACTGTGCCTATTGTCTTGTTTATTAATTATTGTACTGTCTTGCACTGTTTTGTGCACTTTATGTAGCCCCGTGTAGGTCTGAACTCTAATGTCGTTTTGTGCTGTATCACATAGTCTAGTGTAGTTTTGTGGTATTTCATGTAGCACCATGGTCCTGGAGGAACGTTGTTTCATTTTAACTGTGTACTGTACCAGCAGTTATGGTTGAATTGACAATAAAAAGCGACTTGACTTGACTTGAATGCTCTGCCACAGACAGCTGTGGAGGCCAAGACCATAGGTATATTTAAAGTGCAAATTGATAGTGTCCTGATCGGTCAGGGCATCAAAGGATATGGCGAGAAGGCAGGTGTATGGGGTTGAGTGGGATCTGGGATGAGCCATGATGGGATGGTGGAGCAGACTCAGTGGGCTAAAAGGTCTAATTCTGCTCTAATGTCTTATTATCTTAAAGGAAAATTAGCAAACAATAAGTTCAAAACAGAATATGATTCATCTCTTGGCTTCAGAGTTCCTGAGGGATCCTGATCAACTGCAGAAGCAACTTGAAAGCCTAATGATCATCACAGTCTAAGAGGGAAGCTCTTCACACTGGGGCAGCATGGATCCATTGTTCTCAGGCCTTGAACTTTGTACTTTTGAACTTTACCCTTGCATCCCCATGCCATAACTGTCTTTCTGAATTGTAGCCATGGATGTCAGAATGTATGATAAGGCAAGGTGCCAAAGGCAGATAATGACCAAATGATGAAAATTTTATGACAGCCATAGAGGATTAGTAATTGGTTGTGGTGGAGTGCACCATCAACCATTTTGCTTGTAGGAATTCCACCTAAAATCTGGGTAGCATCTGAGGCTTGAGGTCTAAGATCTGAAACCTGAGGTCCAATCCATGGGTCCAAAGTCTAAGTTTGAGGTCAAAGGTCGGAGGCCTGAATAAAAAGCTCTGAGGCTTGAGGTAGTAAGCCCTGAGGATACTTTCTTTCATGTACTGCATCATTCTATGAAAAGGATAACATGCCAGACTGGGTATTATTTGAACACAAAGATGCACAAGACTGAAAGAAGCTACAGAAGGTTGTAAATCTAGTTAGCTCCATCTTGGGTACCAGCCTATAAAGTACCCAGGACATCTTCAGGGAGTGGTGTCTCAGAAAAGCAGCGTCCATTATTAAGGACCTCGAGCACCCAGGACATGCCCTTTTCTCACTGTTACCATCACGTAGGAGGTACAGAAGCCTGAAGGCACACACTCAGCGATTCAGGAACATCATCTTCCCCTCTGTCATCCGATTCCTAAATGGACAGTGAATCATTGGACACTACCTCACTTTTTTTTAATATACAGTATTTCAGTTTTTGCACATTAAAAAACATCTAATTAATATAATTACACTGTAATTATTATTATTTTTTAAAATTTTATTTGTTATGACATTTTCTTTGCTGGATTATGTATTGCATTGAACTGCTGCTAAGTTAACAAATTTCACATCACATGCCAGTGATAATAAACTTGATTCTGATTCTTTTAAATTTGTGACATATCAGAGCAGAGAAAAGGCAAATTGGGCTTTCATGTATCTTCATAAGTGAAACTTCGGGTGGTTTCCAATGGGAATGTCATTCTATGAAGGGCCTTTCCACCAACCACAGAAGGTGACTCAGGAAGACAGCTGGTTGAAGAGAATGACCCTGGATGGTAAACTGTCAAATGACAGAGGATAATAGACCGAGGGGAGGTAAACATGTTCTTGACTATGAACAGCCCAGCCACATTAAACCACACTGATGGAAACTTTAAACTTGACACCATTTGGTCAGAACCATAATTACTCACTAGACAGGCCGTAAATGGGAACCTTCACTTGAAGAATGCTACGTGAAGGTTGCATTCTACAAGAATGAGCATGCTACAAGAAAGCACACACAAAGGTTGGTAAAGTAGGCGGAACAGATATTAATGAAAATTGAGACACATAATCATTGAATTAACTCAAAACAGATGAGTTCCAGCCATTCCTGGCTTGGCACTCAGTGCACCATTAATAATCAAGAACATCTATTGAAAGGGGGTCTGCTGCTGGGAGAATGGAGCTTACAGGAGATCGGGCATGGGCACACAGGGTGCATGACCTTTCGTGATCCTGATTCTAGGATGTACATAATTTAGAAAACATTCTGTTGGGACTTTATGGAGAAGGGTTTGTGTTACAAGGGGATAGTGGCTCTTGCCAATGATTTCAGCAGCTCTTCCCTGGATCTGGTGTTCCTCAATGTTGTGACAATTCTTCTGTTCCCTCCAAAACAAGATATTTCTCCTGTGTGACAATACAGCAATGCATCAGATGGATATGTCAGAGAAAAAAAGCCAGGGAGGGACGATAGATGTTGGTGACCAGTTTTTAAGTCCCTCACCTTTCACAGAAGGAACACCATTCTGCTGCCGTCCTTGTCAGTGTGGGAACACAGTCAGTGCTGAGCATCCAAACTCACCCAGGAAGATGAACAGTCACTGAACAGGGAGCTGTTCAACCCCGCTGACCTATGCTAGTTTGCAATTGGTTTTAATTACCAATTAGCATAGTTTATAATTGTAGTTTAACTTTAATTATAGATCAATTATAGTTAAATTATAGCTTAATGTATTGAGATCCAGTGATAAGCTTTTGTTCAGTGTACTATTTAGAGAAATCATTCAATACACAATTACATCGAAGTAAAGTCATAACAGAAAGCGGCATTTAGTGCTACAGTTACAAGCAAAGTTCAGTGAAGGTAGACAAATGACTCCCCTCTCTGTCCTCTCCTCTTCCCCCAGATAGTGGTTCATGTCAAAGTCAACTGAACGAAGTTGGGTTTATGGTCATGTACACAAGTACATACATGCACTGCAGCTTCACAGGCATGTGGTGTCAGATACACAGCATTCACAAGCTAAACCTTCTTTAAACTCAACTTATATGCAACTTTTACAAAAAAGAACAGAATTAGGATTTTCCACAATGGGAGCAAAAAAGAAGGAAGTCCATTGTGCAAAGTGATTGAAGTGGTCATAGTGTTATTAAAACTATTTTTCCATAAGAGGCACCATAGCTCAGGAGTTCGAGCACAGATCTTGTAAACCAGGGGCTCCAAGTTGAGATCTCACTGGGCGACACAGTAACACAGCAGATAGTGAAACACTATTACAGTGCCAGCTGTAGGACAGCAGTTCAATTCCTGCTGCTGATGGTAAAGAGTTTAAACATTCTCCTCGTGACAGTGTGCATTTCCTCTGGGTGCTCCAGCTTCTTCCTAAGTTTCCAAAGGGGTACGGATAGCGTTAGAGTGTTGTGGGCATGCTATGTGAGGGTTAGGGTTAGTGTGTTGTGGGCATGCTACGTGAGGGTTAGGGTTAGTGTGTTGTGGGCATGCTACGTGAGGGTTAGGGTTAGTGTGTTGTGGGCATGCTACGTGAGGGTTAGGGTTAGTGTGTTGTGGGCATGCTACGTGAGGGTTAGGGTTAGTGTGTTGTGGGCATGCTACGTGAGGGTTAGGGTTAGTGTGTTGTGGGCATGCTACGTGAGGGTTAGGGTTAGTGTGTTGTGGGCATGCTACGTGAGGGTTAGGGTTAGTGTGTTGTGGGCATGCTACGTGAGGGTTAGGGTTAGTGTGTTGTGGGCATGCTACGTGAGGGTTAGGGTTAGTGTGTTGTGGGCATGCTACGTGAGGGTTAGGGATAGGGTTAGAGTGTTGTGAGCATGCTACGTGAGGGTTAGGGTTGGGTTAGTGTGTTGTGAGCATGCTACGTGAGGGTTAGGGTTAGGGTTAGTGTGTTGTGAGCATGCTACGTGAGGGTTAGGGTTAGTGTGTTGTGGGCATGCTACGTGAGGGTTAGGGTTAGTGTGTTGTGGGCATGCTACGTGAGGGTTAGGATTAGGGTTAGTGTGTTGTGGACATGCTACGTGAGGGTTAGGGTTAGGGTTAGTGTGTTGTGGGCATGCTACGTGAGGGTTAGGGTTAGTGTGTTGTGGGCATGCTACGTGAGGGTTAGGGTTAGTGTGTTGTGGGCATGCTACGTGAGGGTAAGGGTTAGTGTGTTGTGGGCATGCTACGTGAGGGTTAGGGTTAGTGTGTTGTGGGCATGCTACGTGAGGGTTAGGGTTAGTGTGTTGTGGGCATGCTACGTGAGGGTTAGGGTTAGTGTGTTGTGGGCATGCTACGTGAGGGTTAGGGTTAGAGTGTTGTGGGCATGCTACGTGAGGGTTAGGGTTAGTGTGTTGTGAGCATGCTACGTGAGGGTTAGGGTTGGGTTAGTGTGTTGTGGGCATGCTACGTGAGGGTTAGGGTTAGTGTGTTGTGGGCATGCTACGTGAGGGTTAGGGTTAGTGTGTTGTGAGCATGCTACGTGAGGGTTAGGGTTGGGTTAGTGTGTTGTGGGCATGCTACGTGAGGGTTAGGGTTAGTGTGTTGTGGGCATGCTACGTGAGGGTTAGGGTTAGTGTGTTGTGGGCATGCTACGTGAGGGTTAGGGTTAGTGTGTTGTGGGCATGCTACGTGAGGGTTAGGGTTAGTGTGTTGTGGGCATGCTACGTGAGGGTTAGGGTTAGTGTGTTGTGAGCATGCTACGTGAGGGTTAGGGTTAGTGTGTTGTGGGCATGCTACGTGAGGGTTAGGGTTAGTGTGTTGTGGGCATGCTACGTGAGGGTTAGGGTTAGTGTGTTGTGAGCATGCTACGTGAGGGTTAGGGTTAGTGTGTTGTGAGCATGCTACGTGAGGGTTAGGGTTAGTGTGTTGTGGGCATGCTACGTGAGGGTTAGGGTTAGTGTGTTGTGGGCATGCTACGTGAGGGTTAGGGTTAGTGTGTTGTGAGCATGCTACGTGAGGGTTAGGGTTAGTGTGTTGTGAGCATGCTACGTGAGGGTTAGGGTTAGTGTGTTGTGAGCATGCTACGTGAGGGTTAGGGTTAGTGTGTTGTGGGCATGCTACGTGAGGGTTAGGGTTAGTGTGTTGTGGGCATGCTACGTGAGGGTTAGGGTTAGTGTGTTGTGAGCATGCTACGTGAGGGTTAGGGTTGGGTTAGTGTGTTGTGGGCATGCTACGTGAGGGTTAGGGTTAGTGTGTTGTGAGCATGCTACGTGAGGGTTAGGGTTGGGTTAGTGTGTTGTGGGCATGCTACGTGAGGGTTAGGGTTAGTGTGTTGTGGGCATGCTACGTGAGGGTTAGGGTTAGTGTGTTGTGGGCATGCTACGTGAGGGTTAGGGTTGGGTTAGTGTGTTGTGGGCATGCTACGTGAGGGTTAGGGTTAGTGTGTTGTGGGCATGCTACGTGAGGGTTAGGGTTAGTGTGTTGTGGGCATGCTACGTGAGGGTTAGGGTTGGGTTAGTGTGTTGTGGGCATGCTACGTGAGGGTTAGGGTTAGTGTGTTGTGGGCATGCTACGTGAGGGTTAGGGTTAGTGTGTTGTGGGCATGCTACGTGAGGGTTAGGGTTAGTGTGTTGTGGGCATGCTACGTGAGGGTTAGGGTTAGTGTGTTGTGGGCATGCTACGTGAGGGTTAGGGTTAGTGTGTTGTGGGCATGCTACGTGAGGGTTAGGGTTAGTGTGTTGTGGGCATGCTACGTGAGGGTTAGGGTTAGTGTGTTGTGGGCATGCTACGTGAGGGTTAGGGTTAGTGTGTTGTGGGCATGCTACGTGAGGGTTAGGATTAGGGTTAGTGTGTTGTGGACATGCTACGTGAGGGTTAGGGTTAGGGTTAGTGTGTTGTGGGCATGCTACGTGAGGGTTAGGGTTAGTGTGTTGTGGGCATGCTACGTGAGGGTTAGGGTTAGTGTGTTGTGAGCATGCTACGTGAGGGTTAGGGTTGGGTTAGTGTGTTGTGGGCATGCTACGTGAGGGTTAGGGTTAGTGTGTTGTGGGCATGCTACGTGAGGGTTAGGGTTAGTGTGTTGTGAGCATGCTACGTGAGGGTTAGGGTTGGGTTAGTGTGTTGTGGGCATGCTACGTGAGGGTTAGGGTTAGTGTGTTGTGGGCATGCTACGTGAGGGTTAGGGTTAGTGTGTTGTGGGCATGCTACGTGAGGGTTAGGGTTAGTGTGTTGTGGGCATGCTACGTGAGGGTTAGGGATAGGGTTAGAGTGTTGTGAGCATGCTACGTGAGGGTTAGGGTTGGGTTAGTGTGTTGTGAGCATGCTACGTGAGGGTTAGGGTTAGGGTTAGTGTGTTGTGAGCATGCTACGTGAGGGTTAGGGTTAGTGTGTTGTGGGCATGCTACGTGAGGGTTAGGGTTAGTGTGTTGTGGGCATGCTACGTGAGTGTTAGGATTAGGGTTAGTGTGTTGTGGACATGCTACGTGAGGGTTAGGGTTAGGGTTAGTGTGTTGTGGGCATGCTACGTGAGGGTTAGGGTTAGTGTGTTGTGGGCATGCTACGTGAGGGTTAGGGTTAGTGTGTTGTGGGCATGCTACGTGAGGGTAAGGGTTAGTGTGTTGTGGGCATGCTACATGAGGGTTAGGGTTAGTGTGTTGTGGGCATGCTACGTGAGGGTTAGGGTTAGTGTGTTGTGGGCATGCTACGTGAGGGTTAGGGTTAGTGTGTTGTGGGCATGCTACGTGAGGGTTAGGGTTAGAGTGTTGTGGGCATGCTACGTGAGGGTTAGGGTTAGTGTGTTGTGAGCATGCTACGTGAGGGTTAGGGTTGGGTTAGTGTGTTGTGGGCATGCTACGTGAGGGTTAGGGTTAGTGTGTTGTGGGCATGCTACGTGAGGGTTAGGGTTAGTGTGTTGTGAGCATGCTACGTGAGGGTTAGGGTTGGGTTAGTGTGTTGTGGGCATGCTACGTGAGGGTTAGGGTTAGTGTGTTGTGGGCATGCTACGTGAGGGTTAGGGTTAGTGTGTTGTGGGCATGCTACGTGAGGGTTAGGGTTAGTGTGTTGTGGGCATGCTACGTGAGGGTTAGGGATAGGGTTAGAGTGTTGTGAGCATGCTACGTGAGGGTTAGGGTTGGGTTAGTGTGTTGTGAGCATGCTACGTGAGGGTTAGGGTTAGGGTTAGTGTGTTGTGAGCATGCTACGTGAGGGTTAGGGTTAGTGTGTTGTGGGCATGCTACGTGAGGGTTAGGGTTAGTGTGTTGTGGGCATGCTACGTGAGGGTTAGGGTTAGTGTGTTGTGGGCATGCTACGTGAGGGTTAGGATTAGGGTTAGTGTGTTGTGGGCATGCTACGTGAGGGTTAGGGTTAGTGTGTTGTGGGCATGCTACGTGAGGGTTAGGGTTAGTGTGTTGTGGGCATGCTACGTGAGGGTAAGGGTTAGTGTGTTGTGGGCATGCTACGTGAGGGTTAGGGTTAGTGTGTTGTGGGCATGGGTTAGGGTTAGGGTTAGGGTTAGGGTTAGGGTTAGGGTTAGGGTTAGTGTGTTGTGGGCATGCTACGTGAGGGTTAGGGTTAGGGTTAGTGTGTTGTGGGCATGCTACGTGAGGGTTAGGGTTAGTGTGTTGTGGGCATGCTACGTGAGGGTTAGGGTTAGGGTTAGGGTTAGTGTGTTGTGGGCATGCTACATGAGGGTTAGGGTTAGTGTGTTGTGGGCATGCTACGTGAGGGTTAGGGTTAGGGTTAGTGTGTTGTGGGCATGCTACGTGAGGGTTAGGGTTAGTGTGTTGTGGGCATGCTACGTGAGGGTTAGGGTTAGGGTTAGGGTTAGTGTGTTGTGGGCATGCTACATGAGGGTTAGGGTTAGTGTGTTGTGGGCATGCTACGTGAGGGTTAGTGTTAGGGTTAGGGTTAGGGTTAGGGTTAGGGTTAGTGTGTTGTGGGCATGCTACGTGAGGGTTAGGGTTAGGGTTAGTGTGTTGTGGGCATGCTACATGAGGCCAGGAAGCGTGGTGACAATCATGGTTTGTTCAGCACAATCCTTACTGATACGATTTAACACAATGACACATTTCATTGTATGTTTTAATGTTTCAATATACATATGATGAATAAAACTAGTCTTTATCTTCAATCTTTCCTTAAACTGTGGTGATTAGGGTTGTACTAGTTGGTTCAAGAACCGAATGCATGAAAAGAAGTAGCTGTCCTTGAACTGGATTTTGGGGGACTTCAGTCTTCTGTACCTCCTGTACAATGGTAGCTGTGAGAAGATGACCTGGCTTGGCTGGTGGGGATCTTTGATGATGGATGTTGCCTTCCTGAGGCAATGCATCCTGTAGATGTTACCAATAGGGGGAGGAGAGGGAAGAGAACATTTAGCGTGTTCAGTTCTTCTCCAAGGACCATCACCTTGTCATGGTGGAGAAAGTCTCTGTCCTCTGGTCTTAGACTCTCCCACCAGAGGAAGCATCCTCTCCAGATCCACTCTATCAAGGATGTCAATGATAGGTTTCAATGAGGTCACCCAGCATTCTTCTGAATTCTGGTGAATACAGGCCCAGAGCCATTAAACGCTCTCCATATGACAAGCTATTCCATCCTGGAATCAATTTAGTGAACCTTCTTTAAACCCTCTCCAGTTTCAGCACATCCTTTCTAAGATAAGGAGCCCAAAACTGTTTACAATACTCCGTGAGGCCTCATCAAAGCTTTATAAAGTCCCAACATTACATCCTTGCTTTTATATTGTAGTCCTCTTGAAATGAATGCTAACATTGCATTTGCCTTCCTCACCACAGACGCAACCTGCAAATTAACCTTTAGAGAAACCTGCACAAGGACTCCTAAGTTCCTTTGTGTCTCAGTTTTATTTGTATTTTCTCTCCATGTAGAAAATAGTCAGCTCTTTCATCTACCAAAGTGCATGGCTGTACACTTCCGGACATTGTATTCCATCTGCCATTTCTTTGTCGATTCTTTTAATCTTTTGTAGCCTCTCCACTTCCTCAAAACTACCTGCCCCTCTACCTATCTTCATAACCATCAATTCCATCATCCAAGTCATTGAAATTTGTGAATCCCAGATAGGCCACTGCAGCCACCTGAAGATTTAACAATAGACAATCCCCTTAGAAGAACATCATACTTGGTTCAATTGATTGCACTACCACTACTACTACTGCAATAAAGAAACAAAACTCTTTAACCTTCTGAGAAAGCAGAGGGACAGCCATGCTTTCCTTGTGATTGCTGAGCTTCGGACAGGACTGTTAATATCTGCTCTGAATGATAATACAACACTCATTTGCAATATAACCTGGAACTTTGTGCAGAGGTGGGGCTTGAACTCATGGTCTCGATCTCAGAGGCAAGACTGCTTGTGAGTGAACCAATAAGAAGTTGCAGCTTAGTACATCTACCACACAGTTCCAACACCAAAGGAACGGTAGTTGTTCAGATTCATCTGTGGCTAGCTGGCTGACTGAAGGATGGTGATGTAAATGCATTGCTCCATCACTTTAGTTCTTGTAATTTCCAATCTTGTGTCACCCTGGTGTGGATTATTCAGTAATAATCCAACAAAACTAGCCAATAAAAGCACAGTTTTCTACCCAACATTAGCTCTTTCTGGAAAGGATCGAGCTTTGTTGCAGCTAATCAGAGTAGAAGACCCTGTTGTGCTTTACAGGGAATAGTAAGTGGACACCATTAACCCTTTGACTTATTTCCATTTCATAGGCAAGAGTGATAGATTTTTAGCTTCTCTGTCCCTGGGACATTTGATTTGGCAAGTGACCTGTATGTCTGGAACCATATTTGATGTTTGCAGCAAGAGGGCAAGAGAAGTTAGCATCATACACAAAATTCCAGGCAGAAACCCTTCATTGACATTTCTGTCCAAACTGTCAGCTGCTTATTTGCCGCCACAGACGCTACCGGACTGTCTTATCGAGTGTGTCTGTATCTTGCACACGTTGATCAAGGTTTCCAGCATCTGCAGCATCTCATGTGCCTCTGCGCCAGCAGATAGGTTTTGGGTTGACTACTCAAGCCAGAGTGTTCAGGCTGACGCTGTGGGACAGGACCACTGAGGAAGTACTCTTTGGATGAGGTAGCTGCAAAAGATCCCATTGCGTTATTTGGTGTGAGGAAGATGTCCTGGTGCTTTGGACAGTATTTATGCCTCAGTTTCTACAACCCAAGACCACCTATCAAGATGAAAAACTTGAAGATTTGCCGTTAAATTTGTTTTAAATCTGCTTTTCTGAAAAGAAGTACACACCACTACTAAACGTAAGTTAAAACAGAAAGTGGAAAAATGAAGGAATCCTCTTTACAGAAGAAAAAGTTAACCAATGGGAGAGCATGATCCTGAGTGGAAGACATCCCCATGATCTGAGCAGATTAGATGTCAACAAGGAAGTGTCAAATGCCTGCCTCAGAGTGAGAGACCTCAGCCCAGAAAGAGGGGTTCCTTAAGTCAATACAGGACCAGGAGGTTAACACAAAAAAAATTATCAAAAATACTTAATAAAAGATTAACACATCAACAAGATAAATGCAGAAAAAGTCAAGAAACTAGAAACAATCCAAGACATTACAGGTTCCTGCAGCAGTTTAACTCAATCTGATTCTTTACACAGGCACAATTAAGTGGCAAACGTCATTCACCAAAAATCTGCTTTGAAATACAAACTCATAGAAGACACTATACCTTACTATAAATACAAGCCTAATCCAGTGTTAGAGTCAGGGTCCTGCAAATTATATTATGACTGATCCATAATTACAGATAGGACAATCCATAATAACCATCCGGATATAATAAAACAGGATAGACAAGCAGGAACAACTTATTTAATAGATCTAGCCATTCCAGCAAACATAACATAAAGAAATCAATAAGTAAAAAACACCAGAAGTATGCTGAAGAAATAAGAGGAAATTGAAAGACTTTGGAACATGATACATCATCATTGTCGCACTAGTAATATGTACACTGGTATCATCCTAAGTCACTACACAATAACATTAAACAATTAGGCCTACCCAACAATATTTATGTAGATCTCCAGAAAACCCACTAGAATAGTCTGAGAGTTCCTAGCTATTGAGAAATGAGAGTGCTTGGTTATCCTGTAGAATCCTAATGGTTGAGGGGTAATGACTGCTTCAGTACCTGGAGCTGTGGGATTAGGGCTCCTGTACCTCCTTCCTAATGACAGCAGTGAGAAGACAGCATGGCCTGGTTGGGTCCTTGATGATCGGGTTCTCTTATCCTTGTGTGCACAAACCCAAAGTCACTCCATATCTGCCTTGCTCCTGTCAGTAGTAATATGCAGGAGCCCAACCACAGAGTATGCCCTCTCACAGTACACTACTTCTGCAGAGATTGCCCAGGGCACTCCCTGCGCCTGCTAAGGCCAGCACTGACTTGAGGTTAGCTTTCGCTATGCTCAGCAAAGTTGTATTTCCATAAACTTTGTATTTCAATCTTATATAACAGGTGGGCCTTTGGCCCATCTTAACCATGGCAGATCACAGACCAGTCCATTCCCCAATAACTTTTCAGGTATCATTTCCTTCCATTCCTCTCAGATTCCACCCTTTACTAACCAATCCATGTGTCTTAGGCATGCGGGAGAAAAGGTGAGCTCCACATGGACAGCAGCAGTGGTCAGGATCGACCCCAAGGCACAGGCGCTCTGGCAGATGCGACACTATAGTGCCCTGCCATTAGGGTCTCCAGCTTGTCTCAAAATCCTTAGAATAACCGTCCTTCGCGTACTTAGCATCAATTTCTGACATGTGTACATGTTCAATCCTTACCTGGGATTAAGATAATAATTCGCAAGACCGAGAGTGCTAAAATCTTGTTCATTTCTTTCTCTGTAATGCGGATATTGAGATATAACATACACTATGTTGCCATTTAGTATGGGCAGGTGGGCTTGGAGAGACATGAGAGAGTTAACGGCAACACAGAATGGATTGGTTAAATAGCCTGCTTCTTCACTGTAGTCCCAGTGTAATTGGAAGGGACGGTGTATGGGAAAACGTAGGAGTTTGTTTCAAATTAAAGTCAGTCCCGTCTGTGTATACAATGGGAGGCTGGCTCAGTATCACTTGTCCTGCTCCACCACCAAAGAGCTGTTTCACCTCAACCCACATCTGCTTTTGATCTGCTTCCTGGAGAACCCGGAAGACTAAGATGAGTTATAAAAGCCTTTCAGTTCTTGTTAGGTGCAGATCAAAAGCAGGATCAGGGATATGGGGGTCACTGAACAGGAAAAAATATTAAAACCTGCAGATGAAAAGGAAACGTGCAACTCATAGAAATCCAAATGAAACAGTCAGCAGAGTGTGTGCGAGCGCGCGCCTTGTATGTATGTGTGTGTGAGAGAAAAAGAGAGGGGGGGGGTGGAGATGCAATCCTGCATGTTAAGTATTTTTAAAGGCAGTAAGGTTACATGAAGGTTTGAAAAAGAGTGGATCTTTGAAGTCCCTACACGTTGTTCCAGTATCTGCAGGCGATCGTACTGTGCCACCTGTCCCTGGGCTTCTCACCTCCCATGTCTGTGGCCAGCAGGCCTAGTGTCAAGAGTCAACACAAAATCTGGAAGCCATCTCCGACCCCCTACTGAGGGTTTCCGATAACTGGTCCAGAGTGGTAAAGTCCTCACTGCCTGCCTGGGCACCTCAGGGGCAGCATCTATTACAGCGTTCTCTCAGTGAGATGCCTGGGGGCAAGGTTCAGTGAGAAGCTTTAACCCTTCAGCTCATGTGAAATAAGAGCTTAGTTCTGAGAAGCTTGCTGAAGCAACTGTGTGCTTACCGACCCCAGATTCAGGAGACCCTGGCCTAGACTGACCACGCCTATGGCAAATGTCAAATGTCATAGGTACAAGTACATGTATGCACAGGTGCAATGAAAAACGCGCAGCAGCGTCAAAACCACATATGTGAAGCGTTCACAAGGTAAACATAAATTTAACTTAAGTTATATGTAGTTGTTATAAGAAAGAGCACAACTAGAAGAAAAAAGGGCAAAGAGGAGAAAATCTGCAGATGCTGGAAATCCAAGCAACACACACAAAATGCTGGAGGAACTTAGTGGGCCAGGCAGCATCTATGGAAAACAGTAAACAGTCAATGTTTTGGGCTGAGACCCTTCACCAGAACATCAGTCCTGCTGACGGGCCTCAGCCCAAAACATTGACTCTACTCTTTACCTAGATGCTGCCTGGCCTGCTGAGTTCCTCCGGCATTTTGCATTAATCAGAACAAAGTCCTTTTTAGGGCAAAGTGATCAAACTGTTCGGAGTGTTGCTAGACTGAAGTGGTGATTGGTGCTGTGCAGGTTAGTTCAAGAACTGAATGGTTGAAAGGAAGTAACTGTTCTTGAACCCGGTGGTGAGGGATTTCAAGCTTCTGAGTCCTGAGGAAGGGTCTCAGCCCGAAACGTTGACTGTTATTCATTTCTGTAGATGCACGTGGCCTGCTGACTGCATTTAGTGTGTGTTGTTCTGTACCACCTAGCTGATAACAACTGTGAGCAGATGGCACAGGCCAGATGGTGGGATCTTTGATCACAGATGTTACCTTCTTGAGTCAGTGCCTCTCGGAGATGCTACTAATGTGGGAAGGGATGTGCTCGTGATGTGTTGGGCAGAGTCCACTTCTCCCAGTTGCTGCTTCCCATTCTTGTCCGTTCCAGTTGCTGTACCAGACCATGATGCAACCAGTCAGAGTTCTTACAACAGTACATTCATAAGAGTTTGTTCGAGTGTTCAGTGACAAGCTGAGCTTCCTTAACTTTCTAATGAAAATAAGCACGCTGGGGGGCCTCCCCTGTGATTGAGCCAATATGCTGGGCCCAGGTTAGATCATCCAATATGTTTGCCGAGGAACCCCTCTGATTCTTTGATTCCTGTGTGACGTTACATCAGCTACAAGGACATGAACTCAGCCTGTTGCTCCTCTGGCCTGGGGAGAATGAGCTTGCAATATCAGATATCAAGGGGACTCCATGACTGTTGGCCTGGATTATCTTGTGTGTCCATATTTTCCTTCATTCCTCACAACCCCTTTGTAATCCTGTCAGATTTAACACTTTCTCATTACCTCATTTTTTAATAAAGCTGATCAAAATTTTCAGTTCACTTCAGTCAGGAGTTTCAGTCGTCTGGCTGCCTTGATAACAAAGGTACTCCAAAAGCAAATTCTCCAAATGATGGGGTCTACCAGATTCAAATACACAGGTTTGAACTGGTTACAAGTTATAAAGTCCTAGAGCACATCAAAAGCCCTCTGGCACACCTTGTCCATGCTGAACATCACATCACATACCCATCT
Source organism: Hypanus sabinus (assembly GCF_030144855.1). Lineage (NCBI taxonomy): Eukaryota > Metazoa > Chordata > Chondrichthyes > Myliobatiformes > Dasyatidae > Hypanus > Hypanus sabinus. Next base: position 101,998,559 of record NC_082706.1, read on the forward strand.
ATACCAATCCGAATGGTCCGTTGTCTATATCTCGGCAATTCAAGTGTTGCTGGAATACCTGCTTCCATCACCCCCTCAGGCATATTCTAACTACTTTCTAGGTCAAAAAAAATTCCTCAGATTCCCTCTAAACCTTTCAACTCTTATTCTAAACCTCTGCCATTTTGACACCTATGCCATTTGGACAAGATACTAAAGTTGGATTTGGAGAGGTAAAGTTAATACTTAAATCCTCAAAAACAAGGCTTGAATAAAATATTGGGACCTTTCTTGGTCAATCTTTCTCTCTTGTTCACCAGAGAAGATTCAAACTAGTATGCTTGGTATCTTAACCTGTGATAATCGATGCTTGATAGCCACAGTATATTTAGGCGAATACTTTCATGTTCCATGTCTATGTCATCCATCTACACTGATCCCTTTTACCAACACTTGGTCCATCATTTGCTCGAGTTTCTGCCTGCGCCACCCCCTCAGTTAGTGTGTTCCAGATTCCAACCGCACTCTGGGGGGAAAAGTTAATCCTCAGATTCCCACTAAGTCTATTACCCCTTATCTTAAAACTATACCCTCTAGTTTTAGACATAACCCTTTTGCTATAACCTTGAATGAAATTACTGCCAGATTGAAACATCATAGTGTAGTATTCATAACTAAACTGTTCAAATAGAAGTTTCCTTCCTTGTATTCATGGTCCAATGCCGATTAGAACTTTTTTAATGGACTGATTTCTATAATTAACTCACCCATCTGTGTGTATGAATGCATCTGAAATCCATCAGTATGCTCTTTAACAGTTACAAGGAAAGTAGACATCTGTATGCACTGTACTAGTGAGTCTGAAATTCATTAGTTACATCGTTACAGCATTCTGCTGACAATGTGCCTTGCCCGAGATGTGAACTGGATGTGTACTCCTATGAAACTATGAAATCTGCTTGAAAAATCTTTCAGAACTCGTATTTACAATAAGCTTGACTTTCTGAAGCTGGATATCCGTGAGCCTGAAAGCCATTAGTAAGGTCTTTGTAATCTCGGCAGTACAATGGACTCGTCTATCGACCACTGCCTGTCTATCTGAAATACAAACTCACAGCAGCTGTAATAATTTGGCATGAAGAACAACGGTGGTTAATTTAGACTAGTTCAATGAAAGATGGAGAATTCAGATCAGGAGATGGGCAAAATACCCTGTCAGTGCCACAGGTAAGTATGGTGACACCTGCTGGGAATTTGTTGGACTTTATGTGTTCACCTTCCCACCTGTGAAGGCACAGTGGGTATTACTCCAGAGGCCTAGATTCCATCCTGATCTCTGGTGCTGTGAAGGGTTTGTATATTCTCCTCATCACCGTGTGGCTTCCTTCATGGTGTTCAATCTCCCCACACCCCGAATACATGGCAATTGGTAAGTTAACTTACTGCTTTAAATTACCCCCGGTGTAGGTATGAGAATCAGGAGCAGTGTGAGTGAGAGGGAGGATAGGTTACAGTGTGGGGAAAGGGGATTAAAATATCTTACTCTGAGGGGGGACAGAGGATCAATAGGCCGAACAGCGATTTTCTGTCTTGTGAGAAACACTGCGTAGCAATGGTGCTCTCCAAATGTTTCAAATAGTTCCATTTCAATATCAGAGAATGTATACACTATACAACCTGAAATTCCTACTCTTTGCAGACAGCCACGAAAAAGAAGAGAACCCCAAAGAATGAATAATAGAAAAACAAATCCCCCCTCCCCTCTCGTGCACAAGCAACAGCAAAGCATCAACGCCCCCCCCCCCTCCCCACCCATTTCAGCAGGAAGTGTCAACACCCACCATTCACCAAGCAGCAGCAAGGCCCTCAAAAGAGAGACCATGATCTGCAGGCAACAAAAACTATTGTTTAGCTGACAGTTTGACATGCCATAGGCTCTCTCTGTCACTAACAAGGGACATCAAGGTGTCACCCGTATCACAGTGAAAGGGAAGAGCAACAAACAGTCGCTATTACGATGTTACAGTTTGCCGTGTCGTTTTTTATTCCGAGATTCTCTGACTTGAGAATTAGCAGCAAATTGTCCCTAACATAGGGAAGGAGAGACAGACAGACAGAGAGAGGGAGGGAAAGAGAGAGAGAGAGGTAGGGTGAGAGGGAGCAATCAGCTGAGTACAGAGCCTTCCATCAGCTGCATCCACCACCACAGAATTCTGATGTTCCTTCTCCCCCAATGCCTCAGTTGGAGACTCTGGTATGGAATCGGTTGTTCACAGGGCCTGGAGTCCCAGAGGCAGACATCTTCCAGGCCGGATATCATAACAAATCCACAGGAATGGCTAAGGGCATCCATGAACATAATATCAAAACGGTAACTTCACTGATGCTCACTGACACACTCGATCACTGACTCTTCATATGGCACATAATTGGTAATTGGTTTACTGTTGCTACATGTATCAGGATACGGTGAAAAGCTTTTGTTTGCCTGTCAGACAGACAAATTATTCCATACGCACGAGGAAGAACAGTAGCAGAAGCAATAATGTTAGAGTTACAGCGAAAATGCACTGCACGTAGAAAATGCAAGTTTGCTGATGATACTAAACTGGGTGGCAGTGTGACATGCGAAGAGGACGTTAGGAGAATACAGGGAGACTTGGATAGGCTGAGTGAGTGGGCAGATACTTGGCAGATGTCGTTCAATGTGAATAAATGTGAAGTTATCCACTTTGGAAGCTGGAACAAGAGGGCAGAGTATTGTCTGAACGGTGTCGAGTTAGGTAAGGGAGAAATGCAAAGAGACCTAGGAGTCCTAGTTCACCAGTCAATGAAGGTGAATGAGCAAGTGCAACAGGCAGTGAAGAGGGCAAATGGAATGTTGGCCTTTGTTACAAGGGGAATTGAATACAAGAGCAAGGATGTTCTTTTGCATTTGTACAGGACCCTGGTGAGACCACACCTGGAATATTGTGTACAGTTTTGGTCTCCAGGTTTAAGGAAGGACATTCTGGCAATTGAGGAAGTGCAGCGTAGATTCACTAGGTTGATTCCTGGGATGGCAGGGCAGTCTTACGCAGAGAGATTGGAGAGATTGGGCTTGTACACGCTGGAATTGAGGAGATTGAGAGGGGATCTGATTGAAACGTTTAAGATAATTAAAGGATTTGATAGGATTGAGGCAGGAAATATGTTCCAGATGTTGGGAGAGTCCAGTACCAGAGGGCATGGATTGAGAATAAGAGGTCAGTTATTTAAAACAGAGTTGAGGAAGAGCTTCTTCTCCCAGAGAGTTGTGGAGGTGTGGAATGCACTGCCTCAGAAGACGGTGGAGGCCAATTCTCTGGATGCTTTCAAGAAGGAGCTGGATAGATATCTGATGGATAGGGGAATCAAGGGATATGGGGACAAGGCAGGGACTGGGTATTGATAGTGAATGATCAGCCATGATCTCAGAATGGCGGTGCAGACTCGAGGGGCCGAATGGTCTACTTCTGCACCTATTGTCTATTGACCGTGATAACCTCGATTGAGAGATTGGGAATTCTTTTCCATGTATGGGTATGTTCAGTAGTCCTGTAGCAGTGGGATATAAATTGCCCTTGAGTTTGGTGGTGCAAGTTTTCAAGCTTTGCAATGGGGGGGGGGTAAGAAGAGGGAAAGATCGGGGTAGGGGGTGTCCTTGATTGTGTTGACAGTTTCCCGAGTAGAGGATAGTTTCGATGGAGTCAGTGGAGGTGAGTCTAGTTTGTATGGTAAACGATTGTATGGCTGCGTTCACAACTTTTTGTAATTTCTTGCGGTCTAGGCAGAGTTGCCATAGAAAGGTGAAGCCAGAAGCAAAGACGTGGCAGAAGAAACACATCTCATCCAGTCTTCTGCACAGTTCTGCCGTCTTACCTAAAAACAGACACCCTTGTGTTTGAGGTGGTGTAGTGGAACTTTGCCAGGCTGCTGGTTTTGTCCTATGAGGTAGGACTGAGCAGATTTAGCCTGGGTCTGTACTCTGTAGAGTTTAGAAGAATGCGTGGTGATATCCTTCAAACGGAAGATTCTTACCAGGCTTAACATGATAGAAGAAACAGGTGATATTTCCCCTGGTGTGGGTATCTAGAATCAGGGTCACAGATTTGAAACAAGAGATTGGCCTTTCAAGGCTGTGATGAGAAGCAACTTATTCATTCAGTGAATGGAGAATCCACAGAACTCTCTTTCCCAAAGGCTGTGGAAACTCCCTCACTGGGTGTGGTCAAGACAGAGGTCAGTGGCGGGCTTTTGGAGTTTAAGGAGTCTGGTGATGTGGAGCAGGAAAGTGGCACTGAAGTAAAATTCAGCTGTGATCTTGTTGAATGGTGGGACAGTCATGAGGGGACAAATGGCCTAACCCTGCCCCAGTTTTCCCACATCCCCCATCTTAAATTATTCAAATTCAAGTTTCCAATCTTCCTTTTATGTTATCCTGTTGTGCAGTGTACAAGATTCATAGAATCAACAGGCACAGAAACAATCTCTTCATCCTAACTCGCACATGTCCACCAAGATGCCTATCTAAGATAATCCTATTTGTTTGCCTTTGGTACATATGTCTCCAAACCTTTCCTATTCATGCATCTTTCTTTTAAACATTAGACCCACCACAACCACTTCCTCCGGCAGATTCTATATACTCACCATTCTCTGAGTAACAAACCTCCCCTAAGATTCTTTTTAAACTTTCCCCTTTCATCTTAAAAATGTGCCCTTTCATTTTAGATTTGATACTACGGGAAAAAAATCTGTCACCACCCTCCTTATCACAGCTTCTCATATTTTTTAAACCTCTACGATGACACCCTTCAGCCTCCCTTGCTCCTTAGAAAGCTGTCCCATGCTATCCAGTCTCACCTTGTAATTCAAGCTCTCCAGCCTCAGCAACATTCCTGTAAAAGTTTCCTGCCCCCCCCTCTACTTTAATGATGTTCTTCCAAAAATATAGTCACCACCGCTTCCCAAAGTGGCACTGAACCAACGATATGACATCCCAACATTTCTAGTCAATTCCTTGGCAAATGAACAGAAGCATAATATATATCTTCTTCACCATTTTGACACATGAGTCACCCCTTTCAGGGAATTACATACTTATGAGTTTTGAATTTATTTTACTTAACCTCGTATTTTGATATTATCATGATCCACCCCAGTTATACAAATTGCGTAGTTTCTGGAATTTAAACTTTAACTCCACAGTAGTTAATTACCAAAGAATCAGTACTGGAACTGTGCCTTTATTTCCTGTTAGTTCTATTACTCAGCATCCTGATGCAAATTCTAACCCCTAAAGGTAATAATTATGCTCTTTATCCCTACAATAATTTCCCTCATCTACAAGGAATTCCAAGAAACTATACTTTAAGTTACCATCCTTCTTGTTGCAAGAGAAAATGCCAAAAAAAGTTTGAAAAGGAAGAGAAGGTTAGGATTTGTATAACGTCTTTCAGGGACAGGGGATTTCAGCTCTGGGACTCAGCAGGTCAGGCACCCTCTATGGAAATGAATAAACAGTCAACGTTTTGGATCAAGACCCTTCTTCAAGACTGGAATGGAAGGGGGAAGATATCAGAATAAAAAAATGAGGGGAAGGGAAAGAGGATAGCTAGAAGGTAATCGGTGAAGCCAGGTGGGTGGGAAAGGTAACTGGCTGAAGAGGAAGAAATCTGATAGGAGGGGAGAATAGCCCATATGAGAAAGCAAAAGAGGAGAGGACCTAGGGGGAGGTGATAGGCAGGTGAGAAGAGGTAAGAGGCAAGAGTGGGGAATAGAAAAATTGGGAAGGGGGAAGGAAGACATTTTAACCGGAAAGAGAAATCGATATTAATGCCATCAGGTCGGAGGCTACCCAGATAGAATATAAGGTGTTCCTACTTTACTCTGAGGGGGGCCTCATCTTTGCACAAGAGGAGACCATGGAACAGAACAGGAGTGGGAACCGGAATTAAAAAGTTCTGACACTGAGAAGTTCTGCCATTGGTGGATGGAGCAGAGGTGCTCAGTGAAGCACTTCCCCAATTTACAATGGGTCACACCAGTGTAGAGGAGCACCGGATACAATAGACAACCCCAGCAGACACACTTGCCTCACTTGGAAGAATTGCTTGGGGCCTGAATGGAGGTGAGGGAGGAGGTAAATGAGCAGGTGTACCAGGAGGGACAATTCTGAGTCAGGGATATCCCTCCCGCTCTTCGCTGAGAAGGTGCTCCAGTGCTGTATTTTTTGTTACGCTCCAAAAAACCATTATCAACAGAGCAGCACCATCAGAACCACACTGCTGATTTAAATTGGGTTGCACGCTCCCGTGTCTGGAGCGAGGCTTGAACCCATGAATTCATGGCTCAGAGGCAACTGCACTCTTGCTCTTCAAAGCTGTGGAAGAAGGCTTGAGGCAAAACATCAGCCCAGGTATAAAGCTATGCTGTGAGATAATTGTTGGTAAATGCACACCGTTAAAAGGTAATTGTGGGGCTGTGGAAGAGGCAGGAATGGGACTAATTGGAGGTCACTTTCAGAGGGAAAGCACAGCCTTGATAAACTGAATGGCCTCCCATTGGGCACAATAGGCGATCCCATGACTGAGCATTGATTCTACTTTTCTTTGATAAACTGAGCAAGAAAGAAAGAAGGAAATAAAAATCTGGGATTTATTTGGTAGCATTCATGGTGTTCTAGTCTATTTCTATATATGGACATTCTTTATTCTTATTGGCTGAGGAAGTCATGTGATATACCTACTCCAAATAGTGTCAATAACTGGAATGCCTGGTCCAGAAAGTAACTAGAAGGAGTACCAATACAAAGTTAAATGTTAAGCATTCAACTTTATTAATAACACACAAAATGCTGGAGGAACTCAGGCAGTACCTGTGGAAGCAAATAAACAGGCAATGTTTTGAGCTATTTATCTATCATCAGGTGATAGAGAAAGCTCTTTGAGGGGAGAGGTAGATAGGTAGAAGAGAGGGATGAAGTGAGACGCTGGCAGGTGATAGCTGGAAAAGGTAAAAGGCTGAAGAAAAATGAATCTGATAAGAGTGGAGAGTGGACCATGGGAGAAAGAGAAGTAGGAGGGGAAAATTGAGGGAGGTGATAGGCAGGTGAGGAGAAGAGGTAAGAGGAAAGCTAGAATGAGGATTGGAAAAAGAGAGGAGGTGTGAAGGGCAGAAATTGCCAGAAGTTAGAGAAATTGATGTCCATGAATGTTGGAGGTTATCCAGATGGAATATAAAGTTTTGCTCCTCGTGTGCTACTCTGGATTTCCAGCATCTGCCACATCTCTTGGTGATTATAACTTTAATCATAATTCTTTGATATTCATAATGTTCAGTTGGAAACATTAGGAGCACAGATAGAAGAGAATTCATGTTCAGTTAGTGGCTTGAGAGCTAAGCTTTTCTACCAAAATGAGAGTCTATTTGTACAATCTTCCTGCTTGTTTTCTCTTCACATTTCAGGCTGCCAGCAGCTACAAATCAAACAATGCTAAATCCTAGTGGTGTCACAAGAAATTACACAAGTTGCTGGAGGCAACAAGGGGCTGCAGATGGTGGAATCTGATGGGAAAGGAAGGTGGAGCCTGGAACCAAATGTGGGAGGTGAGGAGGGCAGATGTTGGGGAAAGTAGGGATTGGTGAGAGGTGGGAGGAATGTTTGGGAGATGGGTAGATGTAGAAGGTGGAGGAGGAGAAAGAAGCGGTGTACTGAGGGTGGAGGTTCAAGCAGGAGATGGGTATTTCAGGAGAAGAGAGAAAGGGACAGAGAGGGATCAGATTACCTGAATTTGGGGAACTCAGTGGTCATGCTGTTGGGTTGCAGACTAAGCAGGTGGAATATGTTTTCTATCAGCAACCGACAGAATATTTGGGTGGCCAACCATTTTAATTCCAATCCCCATTCCCATTCAGCAACGTGGGTCTATGGCCCCACCTACTGCCATGATGAGACCACTCTCAGCTTGGAGGAGCAACACCTCATATTCCATATGGGTAGCTTCCAACCTGACGGTATGAACATTAATTTCTCTAAATTCTGGCAATTTCTTTCCCCTCCCCCTTCTCTCTTTTCCACTCTCCATTTTGGCTCCACTCTTAACTCTTTTCTTCCTCTCTCCTGCCTATCACCTCCCTCTAGTGCACCTTCTCCTTCCCTTTCTCACTCTCCTTGTCTATAATATTCCTTCTCCTTTAGCCCTTCACCTTTTCACCTATCACCTCTCAGCTTCTCACTGCAAACCCCCCCCCCCCCCACTGCAACTCACCTGGCTTTGCCTATGACCTGCCAGCTTGTACCCCTTTCTCTCCCCCTCTCCTTGTTCTGGCTTCTTCCCCCCTTACTTTCCAGTTCCATTGAAGGCTCATGCCCTGAAACATTGATTCTTTATTTTTCTCCATAGATGCTGCCTGACCTGCTGAATTGCTCTGGCATTTCGTGTGTTACTCTGCGTTTTCAGCAAACAAGACCACTGTACGTATACAATGCTGGAAGAACTCAGCAGGTCAGGCAACATCTGTGAGAAAAGAGTAGCCAACGTTTCGGGCCGAGACCCTTCATCAGGAGCAGGGCCACTATACTTGGGCATGCTGAATGAGGAAAAATGCCATTTCTGGCATACTGCATTGGACATCAAGTATCTACCTGAGAGAACATTACTTACACTCAACTGAATGTCATTATGGCAGCAGTTAGGTGATTGGCACATGGTACACTGTAACCTTAGACCATTTTAACTTACTTAGCAGGTCCATAGTAGGACCATGGCATTGTAAATTAACACACTCTGCTGCCCATTGTTCATTGACCCCACTGATAATTGAGAAAGTGAACATAAATTATTAAGGTAAACACAGCCATTAACTCCGCCCTTCAACCTCTAATGACTTGTGCCTCAGCTGACAGATCTCCGATTTCAGGCTTTAAAATTAATTATCAGCAGATGCTCATTGCGTATGAGACTAAAAGGCACAACCAAGGCAATTTTGGAAGTCATAAACTGACCGAGTCAAATATTACTGACCTTGAACCCACAGTTACTAGAAATACAATAGGTTCCAAATCAAAAACAAGTAAATTACTTCTAACTCAAATACTTTGTAAATGGACTAAGAATTGCTATTATTAATCTGTTGGAGACAAGACCAGGTGCACGAGGAGCACTTATATGTTCAACAAAAACTCTTGAGAAACAGGATTTCAGGAGTTGCATTCCACCCAGACATAAGTTCAGTCTCAACCCAGGTAGTTATATGATGTAATGTACAGATATGTGACAAATAAGGCTAATCTCTCTCTCTTTAAAGTTCTAAGCTCAAGGTGATCTGAAATGACTACACAGAGCAGAGCTATTCCATACAATACTCAGCACTGTTCTTGGAAAAAAGAACAAAGCCCACTAAAGTCATCTGTCACTCTAAAACATAATCTGCGGAACTACATCACTAGAATAGTGATGTGCTAAAGAATTCTCATCCATATCTTTGCTAACTCCAGACATGATTAGGTAGACTGAGGGCCTATCCTTGATCTTGATTTATATGGTGTGTGTTCATAATAGTCTCTTGACCTGCCTTCTGTTTCCCATGATGGGCAGACATGAACTTATCCAAAGCTCCAATCACCATCCCTAAATCTATGCCAAAGGCTGAAGCCACTTCTGTGCTTACTTCCAAATAAATGCATCAACATTAAAGTTTCATCTCATTTTTAATGGTTCTATCACCTTGCCCCCTCTCCATTTCTATAGCATCCTCTAGGCCTTATGTAACCCCCTGGGTCGCCTCAGGCTCGCTCAGCTCATTTCGTCTAGGGGGAGCAGCCTTTGGCCCCGCCAAACGGGGTAATCAGCTGGTGTGGATGCTGTGTGATGTCCCCGCCTCGCCCAAAAACAGACAGTACACCATATGCGATTAAATGAGTACAATTTATAAAGGTTACTATAACTAAGTGATTAATAACGATACAGTATATATGAAGAGAAAATTAAAGATAAGGCGCCAAACTTATCAAAGTCCAAACCACTTCGTGCACAGCCGTTGGAGCTCAATTTCTGAAGTCTTCTGGCCACCATTCGATCCCCTCCGAACTCCTCGACTCGCAGCTCAGGACGCTCCGAACTCCTCGACTCTCCAAACAGCCCAGGACCCTCCGAGTGGTCAACCAAGCACATCTAGCTTCATCCCCCCCCCCTCCTCGGAGAATCTCCCGGCCTCGGACCCCCCTTTGGGGTCCGATCCTCGCCCAGCTTAGAGCATTGCGTCCTCTCTCTCGACCCCCTTGCGCCGATCTGCCCAAAAGCCCGTCAACAAAAGCTTACAGACTCAGAAGAAAGAACATTAATCCCCATTTGGTTTACAAAGGAATACCATTCTCGTTATCAGTAAATTAGCATTCCTGCTAGTTAACAAAAGGAAACCCTTTCCCAACAGTAACAAAGAAAAAAAAAGAAACCCCCTTTACACTCTCCCTCCACCAAATAAAAGTCATGTCCTCATGACTACTAAATAACTCGCCACCTTTCCTGCCAACACACCGCAACCCAAGCACAAACAGTGACATCTCCTCCCCACACAGTAACCCTCACGCCCTGTTCCTCAGGCGCTACTTAGGCCAACTATCTGGGAGTTCCCTAACCCTTCTGAGGCCTCCGTACCCCCTCACCTAAACCCTTCAGGCTCGGACACAACTGGGGATACCTTGGGCCCACTACCAACTCCTCTCTCAACCTCTCACTCATGCCCCACACTGCACACAGCTAACCCTCCCCGCTACACCTGACTCAATGGGAGAAGGGCCAAAGGTCTCTTCCTCAATCGAGGGAAAGTCAGCAAAAGGCAGCATGTACCACACATCCAGCACATCATCCATCGAATCTGTATTCTTCCTCATTCCTGTGATCGGTAGCTGCTGTTTGATCTTCTCCAAACGGAAACACGTGCCCTGCACTGCTCCCGCAGTCTCTTCAGCCTCCTGTTCAGTATTCACTGCACTTCTCTCCAGCTTTTTCTTCCTCATGACTTCTTCCAGATCAACTTTCAGATTTTGCACTTCATTTGAACTGTCGATGGTCATCTTCAGGTTCCCTTCAAGCTTCCGCTTCTCTCTTCTGAGATTCGTCTGTAATTTCTTCACCTCTGCAAACTCCCCTCTCCGGGTTCTCAGTTTGCTATTACCCTCAGTCAGACAACTTTCTTCATTCTCTCCAACTTGTAAGTCTTCCGAATGGTTCCAGATCACTTTCTCCAGTCTCTCCGTCTTCATTTCAAACTTGATTCCGCAGAGACAGTCACTCACGAGCTGCGACCTTCGCCAGCCCTGGCACGTGTCCCGAAAACACTTTAACTCGGTAGTTCTCAGCTGCTCCTGCAACGACCTCACTTCATATTCTCCTGTGGCAAATCCAAACACCAAGAGATCATCCACATACACCAAAACTCCAAACGCCTCCACATCCCCTATGGTCTTCCACCTGCCCTGCAGGAAGGTTGCAAGGGCTCCAGATATGCCCTGTGGCATCTTTTTGGACCCGAAGACTCCTAGGGAATGTATAACGGTCGTCTTCTCCTTGTCGGCCCCACTCATCGGGATCTGGCAACACCCACTCCTCCGATCCAGCACCTTAAACCGCATCGCACCACTCAGACAGGCCATCGCCTCTTCGGCCCTCTGGGCCATATTCTGGTCACTGACAGTGCGCCTCTTCAACGCAATATAATCCACACACACGCTGCCTACGTCTTCCACGGCTGTCGGGGCCAGTCGCCGCAACCTCTCTCTCTCCGAGGTGTCTTCAGCAGTCAACTCCGCTCCCTCGTGGTATTTCGCAGCGTCCACTAAGAGGGTCTCACCCTCAGATACTTCCCCCAGGCCGTACTGCCACTGGCTCTTGTTTGAATTCGGTATCAGCCCAATGCTGCTACACACGTCCACACAAGCAGCTCGAAACTCTGGGTGCATCGACAATGCCTCCAAACAGCGCTCACCCGCCTCCTCCGGGCAGGCCCCCAAGCTCACCAGCAGGATACTGGTTCTCTCTAGAACAGAAACGCTGCCCGTCTCAACAGGGTCCGGACACATCAGCATTAACGATTCCTGAACCTCAGTCTCCTCCACATTTGCCTCCAAGAACTCCATTTTCACTGACCAACAACCGTCATCTGGATAATCACCGGCACTGGTACCCCAAATCTCCAGTGTCCTCAATGTCGTCAAGGGTAAATGCTTCCAATAACGGTTATGAAACAAACTGTACAGCAACTTCACCGGCGCCCCCGTGCCGAGGATGGCTTTAACTTGACTTCCATCCATCCGTAACAACACCTGTGCGCATGGCCCCTCTAAGCCTTCAGGAATAGGGTCTGCTCCTTTCGGGAGTTCCTTGGTACATTGCTGAGACCTTGCTCCCCCAGAGACCCCAAGCCGTTCCCCCACTGGGCCTCCTCTCAGTTTCCCGACACCTCTCGAATCAACGGAACAACTGATCCCCTTGACAGATCCCCTTGGCACCACAAGCAATTTATCTGCCCCCCTAGGCAAAAAGGGATACCCTAAAAACTTCCCACCAATCTCTTGCCACTGATATGATAAGCCCCCCAGCTGCGGCATTTGACTTCCAGTCGAACCACACGCATTTTCCCACACTTTCCCAGAACTGGCAGCGGTCACTTCGAGGTAATTGCGCCCGACAGTTCTAACAAAGTCACCAGCCCGCCTACTCAAACTTTCAACCCATCCCTGTCGCTTTTCCTCAGCCAAGCACTGCCACTCACCCAACAACTGAGGGGTCCGCTCCGCCCACGCCTCCGCCCCTTTAGGGCTGGACATTATTCCAACAACCGGGCGGAGCTCACCACTGCTGAAACATCCCAACCTGTCACTCCTCACTCTCCAAACTGTACGGACAACCCATGGTCCCACCACCATTTCGTCAGCACTAGTCGGAACTTGAACAACGACCTCCAGGCTAGCAACAGCAGCCACCCCTCCCAATACACACGCAGCGATAACCAGCAATCACACACCCACAAAGGCACACCAGCTCTTCGCCGCAGACACAATTTAAAGAGGGTGATCACACAGCTTCCAGAGAAATCAACCCCGGACGAGCACCCCACAATGTAACCCCCTGGGTCGCCTCAGGCTCGCTCAGCTCATTTCGTCTAGGGGGAGCAGCCTTTGGCCCCGCCAAACGGGGTAATCAGCTGGTGTGGATGCTGTGTGATGTCCCCGCCTCGCCCAAAAACAGACAGTACACCATATGCGATTAAATGAGTACAATTTATAAAGGTTACTATAACTAAGTGATTAATAACGATACAGTATATATGAAGAGAAAATTAAAGAAAAGGCGCCAAACTTATCAAAGTCCAAACCACTTCGTGCACAGCCGTTGGAGCTCAATTTCTGAAGTCTTCTGGCCACCATTCGATCCCCTCCGAACTCCTCGACTCGCAGCTCAGGACCCTCCGAACTCCTCGACTCTCCAAACAGCTCAGGACCCTCCGAGTGGTCAACCACATCTAGCTTCATCCCCCCCCCCCGGAGAATCTCCCGGCCTCGGACCCCCCTTTGGGGTCCGATCCTCGCCCAGCTTAGAGCATTGCGTCCTCTCTCTCGACCCCCTCGCGCCGATCTGCCCAAAAGCCCGTCAACAAAAGCTTACAGACTCAGAAGAAAGAACATTAATCCCCATTTGGTTTACAAAGGAATACCATTCTCGTTATCAGTAAATTAGCATTCCTGCTAGTTAACAAAAGGAAACCCTTTCCCAACAGTAACAAAGAAAAAAAAAGAAACCCCCTTTACACTTACAATCCTCTAGCATCTACATTTGTTTAATTCTTTTTTCCTATATGCGTTTGCTAACTTCACTGCTACATGAGAGGTTGGCATGTTTTCATACATCTGGGCCCTGGTCTCTGCAATATACTCCTTAAACATTTCAGTCACTGAATTTATTTTTTCTTTAAGCTACTTCTTGAGAGAATACCTTTTGGGGTGATATGTTCTAAGGCTCAGTAAGGTGTCAGAGTATGTCAAGGTAGTAAGAAGAAAAATGTTCTGATTTAATGCTGCAGGTACAGAAAAAGCAGAGTGTGCAGCACAGGTAGATAATTGAAGTGCAAAGGCCATGATGAGGTAGATTAAGAGGTCAGGACTTTACCTTTAATATATAAGAGATTCATTCAAAAGTCTCACAACAGCAGGATAGAAGCTGTCCATGGTGTATTTAATATTTCAGTAATGCTTGAGTAGAATTGTAAAGATATTGTTTGATTAAGCATTCTATGTTTGCATAATTCATTATGGGTTATACATGAGAAATGTGTGAATGGCATACTTTATTACACCACCACATCATATGTGAGCACCTCACTAAAGATAAGGAAAGGAAAAACTCAGTGGACCCATACCCTGGCTCCTGGGCTTTCCTTTCAATTAGATTCTGGAGTTACAAAACGTGACAGTGGTGACGAGAAGTTTTAAAATAAACCCAAGAACAACTACCGACCTGTTCAAGCGCAACACATGTTACTTTGGAATGGGACCTAGACAGTCGACTTTGAAAAGAAAACAGACAAAAGTTATGGGTTCATAAACAGCAAGTACTGGGTGATGATAATCATAAATAATAAAAAACAGACATAGCTGGCTGCATCAGAAAGATAGACATGTTTGATTGCACAACAGATAACTAGATGTTGTATAGTGAATGAATTGAGCAGTATTTTAAAATAAATGGAATAGCCAATAAGAAACAAGCACCAGTGTCATAGAATGTAATAGGTGGGAAACCATTTAGTTTACTGAGGAGTTTGACTGCTCCAACCAAAACCAGCTGGAATGAGCTTTACTGATATCATGAAAGTAACACAGTTAACATTTAGAACCAAAACCATCGTTGATTGTAGAACACCTTAGACTTCACAAGCCAAATCAAAGGAAAGGGGAGTCCATTTCAGCTTATGTGGTTGAACTGAAAAAATTTGTCTGAGCAATGGCATTTCAGCGAAGGGTACTTTTCTGTCTCTGTGGAAGTTCAGTGAGGTTTTGAGTGGAGCGAGTGGCCAGGAGATGGGGAGTAAGCCCATCATCGACTCCATTTCCCGCCAATCTTGCCGATAATAAAGTGGAGCAAGATTGAACTCAGCAATGATGAGAGTGAAAGATGAGCATGTGTTCAGTGCTGTCTGACCAGTCCCTCACTCCCTCTTCCTCTCTGTTGCTGGAGGATCTGCTCCAGATCGGAGCAGACTGGCTGTACAGCCTGCAGTCAATGAACAACACAACACTAAATCGAAGTGAACCAAACTAAACTGGACATTCCTAGACTGTTTCAATGACTTTGTGGTTTGATGTTTTATATTCTGTGTTTTTCACTGATTTATTTGATTGCATGATTTGTTCTTGTCTTTTGCACATTGATATTTTCTTTGCACTGGTTCCATGGTGTTTCTTTGTTTCATGGTTGTCTGTGCAAAGATGAATCTCAGAGCTGTATATTACATACATACTATGGTAATAAATCTATGTTGAATCTTTTTGGAGTAGCACCTGCACCTGCACTCTGGCAAAAAGCTATGGATGAGGAGCTGCAAGGCTGCCCGGGCACTCAGTGTTACCTGGATGACATTGTAGCGGTGTGCTACACGCAGCGCTAAAATAACGACACAGAGTTGGTAAACAGCAGTCAAAGATAACTTTATTCGAACTACACAGCCTTGCTTTTAAGCCTCCCTCAACCTGCCCCCCGTGGGCGCAGATGCTCCACAAGACACGTACTCACAAACCCCCGCAGGCTATCTCCCTTAGCCGGAACGCTGGCTAATTGTGAGCCGGTTCGGATGTTCCAGGAAATGGGTCGCCACATAACCCCCCCCCCCCAGAACTGGCGATACACCCCCCAATGTCCACAGTCTGGGCTAGAACCTGTTTGGGAGGTCGGCCTCTGCGCCGCGGTGCTGGAAACTCGACCGGTTGCGCCATGTCCACATGGGCCGGTTTGAGTCAGTCCACGGTGAAAACCTCTCTCTCCCCCCAACGTCCAGCACGAACGTGGACCCATTGTTCTGGAGCACCGTAAACAGCCCCTCGTAGAGCCGTTGCAGCGGTGGCCGATGCCCACCCCTTCGTACAAACACAAACTTACAGTTCTGCAGCTCTTTGGGTACGCAGGTTGGGGTCTGCCCATGCTGCGAAGTGGGTACGGGGGCCAGGTGACTGAGCCTCTTGCGTAGTCGGCCCAGGACTGCTGCGGGTTCCACCTCTTGCCCCCTTGGGGCTGGTAGGAACTCCCCGGGGACGACCAGGGGTGCGCCGTATACCAACTCGGCCGACGAGGCGTGCAGGTCGTCCTTGGGCGCTGTGCGGATGCCGAGTAGGACCCAGGGAAGCTCGTCCGCCCAGTTGGCTCCTCGCAGGCGGGCCATGAGGGCCGACTTCAGGTGACGGTGGAAACACTCCACTAGCCCGTTCGACTGTGGGTGGTAGGCAGTTGTGTGGTGCAGCTGAGTCCCTAAAAGACTGGCCATAGCAGACCACAGGCTGGAGGTGAACTGGGCGCCTCTGTTGGAGGTAATGTGGGCCGGTACACCAAAGCGAGATATCCAGGTGGCGATCAGGGCTCGGGCGCAAGATTCGGAGGTGGTGTCGGTGGGCGAGACCGCCTCTGGCCATCTTGTGAACCGGTCCACGATAGTGAGGAGGTGCCGCGCTCCTTGCAACACTGGCAGGGGGCCCACGATATCCACGTGAATGTGGTCGAAACGCCTATCCCGATGGCCAGCCGCCATAGCCATCAGCGGCGGCTGGCCCTGGTGTTTCCCGGGAACTTGCAGGGCGAGCGACAACGGCGGGCTTGTGCGCCCCACCGCTGGTGGTAGAAGCACCATTGTTCTTTGGGCTCCCCATTCCTGCCCCTGGGGTTAGCGGGCTCTGCGGCCGGGCCTGGACTGGTTTGCTGCTGGGAGCGTGGCCGGGTGATCTGTGCAATGGACACCCCACTCACCTTCTTGGCATTCCACAGCAAGTCCGCCCGGGCTGCCACCTTCTGGCGGTCACTGAAATCCGCGTCGGACAGCAGCAGGCGTATGTCCTCAGGCAGCTGCTCTAGGAATGCCTGCTCAAACATGAGGCAGGGTGTGTGTCCATCGGCCAGAGACAACATCTCATTCATTAAAGCTGATGGAGGTCTGTCTCCCAAGCCATCCAGGTGCAGTAAACGGGCAGCCCGCTCGCGCCGTGAGAGTCCGAAAGTCCTGAAGAGTAGGGCTTTGAATTCCGTGTACTTGCTGTCCGCTGGGGGAGACTGTACGAACTCCGCAACCTGGGCCGCTGTGTCCTGATCGAGGGAGCTCACCACGTAGTAGTAATGTGTGTCCTCTGAGGTTATCTGCCGAACGTGGAATTGGGCTTCTGCTTGCTGGAACCATAAGTGATGTCACGGCGTCCAGAAACCAGGCAGTTTCAACGAAACCGCATGAACAGAGGCGGCGTCGGTCATCTCTGGTCCAAAAATCGTTTGGACCGTCAGGGTCACCAATTGTAGCAGTGTGCTACACGCAGCGCTAAAATAACGACACAGAGTCAGTAAACTGCAGTCTTTATTCGAACTACACAGCCTTGCTTTTAAGCCTCCCTCAACCTGCCCCCCATGGGCGCAGATGCTCCACAAGACACGTACTCACAAACCCCCGTAGGCTATCTCCCTTAGCCGAAACGCTGACTAATTGTGAGCTGGTTCAGATGTGCCAGGAAATGGGTCACCACAACATCATAGATACCAGTGAGAATGACAAAGAACATCTCCAAAATCTCAATACAATGTTAGAATGATTAGAAGATTATGGGCTCAGAGAACAATGCAATAAGTGTGAATTCTTTAAACCAAGCATCACTTACTGTGGTCACTCCATTGACGCACAAGAATTACACAAGTGTGCTGAGAAAATTCAAGCAGTGGTAGATACCCCAAGACCAAAGGATGTGTCACAGTTGTGGTCCTTTTCAGGATTTGTAAATTACTATAACAGATTCTTGCCAAACTTGGTTGCCGTGCTCCACCCATTGAGCTCATTACTAGAGATTGGGAAAAAATGGCAACGGATAAAGCAGTGTGACTTTCCAAAAGGCAAATGAACTGGTGATGTCAGACTTTGTACTCACATATTATGATCCACATCATCCAGTGAAGCTTACCTGTGACAACTCACCCTATGGTATATTTGCAGGCATGTCACTTTTTATGAGAGATGGGCATGAACACTCATGTCTCTGCATCACATTCCCTTAATGCTGCAGAAAAAAATTACGCACAGATTGTCGGAAAGGCCTTGAGTCTGGTTTGGGGTGTAAAATCTTTTAAGCAGTTTACCCTCATCACTGATCATCAACCACTCGTGTCCATCTTCAATCCACAGAAGGGTGTTCCACTAACAGCAGCAGCTTGACTGCAGAGATGGGCTCTGTTTTGTGGAGGACATAACTACAAGATGAATTCCATTTTGGGCCTGAGAAGGAGGAATGAGCTGATGTTTGGCTGATTTAAGCTCAGGGCCAGAATGAAAAGGTTGCGGTGTCAGGCCCAGGGGCAAAGGGTGGGCTGGTGTTCAGCTCACTGTTCTGTGAGGTTTACTTGTCTCTGCAGTGAACTTAGGCTGTGGCCTGCAGTTCCCAGGGTCTGGACTGGCTACAGAGATGAAATGCCTTGGTGGCTATAGACTCACTTTCCTGATTTTAGTTCTGAGTGTTTTTTTTTGTGTTTTATTCTCTCCACGGTTTGTTTTTTTTTACATGTTGGGTGTTTGATGATCCTTTTTATTGGGTTTTTTTTTGTTTGTTTTTGTGGCTGTGTGTAAAAAGGTATATATCAAGGTTGTTCATAGCGTGCATACTTTGATATTAGATATTCTTTGAACTTTGTAGAGGACAACAAATCTTGGAAATGCTGATATATTGTCCCATTTACCCTTGGGAAAAGAAATACCTGAAAAAGCTGCAAATGGCTTGGCAGGAAGGTTTCTCTGGAACTAAAGTAGACTCTGAGCAGTATCAGCTCAACACACCACACTGACTCAGAATCAGAAGCTCTCAGATTTCCTCCTTGCATATCGCAATGCAGCGCACTCCACAACCAACAACTCACCTGGGTTGTTCCTTGCACTCACACTTGGATCTCCTCAACACCAACCTCAGAAGGAGAATGCAGGACAAGCAGCTAAGACAAATAGAAAGCTCCTCAAGCAAATACTCTGGCAAGTGTTATGTCCGCAGCCCCCTCCTTTGTGAGAATCGCAAGAGCACTAGTTGAGGGGGGGTCAGGAGACCCAGGAAATGGGAGAGAGAGAGAGAGACGTGCCAAATACCTCGTTCCATCGCAATGCAAAATAATGCGACATTGACCATTGTCTCCTGGAGACCATGTTTGTGGATTGGGGACTATGCTACGTGCAAGCCCTCGGGCAAAGTGGGCTGGTTGAGAGAGAGATTGCATCATACCAACCTGATTGACATCTGAGACCCCGTGAGGAAGTATAAAAGAGGGTCTGGGGGAACAACCACTTCAGACGCACCAGAAGAAACGCTAACGATCCCGTAGTAGCGGGAAGCCATTTGAAGGTAGCCACGTGCGTTCGATTCCACGGTTGGAATCGGTGGCTGGAACCATGGAAACCAGCTTTTAGCTAACAATGGGGAAGCCCGCTCCCCTGATTCAACGGATTTGCTTCATAAAAGACCCGGGCAAGTTTCTTTTCTCACCAATCTCTCTCTCTCTCCAACAAGTGAAAACCCAGCGGTCCCCAAAAGGCTGAAGCCTGCAGGAACTGAGTGACTTTTATAGGCACAAGTCTCACCTGCCAAGCAGAGTGACCCCCACCTTCCCATCAGGAAAGATGTTATCTCACTAGAGTGAGAAATCCTCCACAGCGATTAACATCTCCTCCACTATCTCCATTGGCACAGACAAACCATTGCCCAGCCGCCTGCCCCTGCTCTACCCACTTCACACTGTGTGGCTCAACACATCCTCGATGCCATGTTCAAGTTTGCTGACGACACCACTGTCTTAGGCCAAATCAAAGGTGGTGACAAATCAGCATATAGGAGGGAGATTGAAAATCTGGCTGCATGGTACCATAACAACACCCTCTTACTCAATGTCAGCAAGACCTAGGAGCTGGTTATTGACTTCAGGAGGAGGAAACCAGAGGTCCACGAGCCAGTCCTCACTGGGGGATCAGAGGTGGAGCAGTTCAGTGGCTTTAAATTTCTCAGTCTTATTATCCACAACCTACGGACTCACTTTCAGGGACTCTTCACCTCATGATCTTGATATTTATTGCTTCTTTATTTATTATTAATACTTCCTTCTTTTTGTATTTGCACGGTTTGTTGTTTTTTGCACACTGGTTGTACACCCAAGTTGGTGTGGTCTTTCATCGATTCTATTCTGGTTATTATTCTATTATGGATTTATTGAGAACGCCCACAAGAAAATTAATCTCAGGGTTGTAAATGGTGACGTAAATGTACTCTGATAATAAATTTACTTTGAACTTTGGACTTTAAATCTTTAGGCCTGAATGGAACAATTTGAAATTTACTATGCTGCTGATGTCTGAACAGTAGTTTTATTATATAGTACACTGCATCTATTACTGAGATACATTCTATATTGAGTTAGAGTTTATAGCAGAGAGGAGTGTATTTGTATTTAATATTTCAGTAATATTTGAGTAATATTGTAAGTATATTGTTTGATTAGGCATTCTTTGTTTACATGAATCATTGCTGGTTATATGGTTATTGCAGAAGTAACAGAATTGCATTTATCATTATGACAGCAATTGAGCACCTCGCTAAACAAAAGAAAGTACAAACTAAACAGACCCATATCCCCGGCTCTTGTGTTTTTCTTTCAATGGGTTTCTGGAGTTACCAAACATAACACTGTTCTTAAGCCTGGTGGTACATGCTTTCATGAACAAACTTGCACAATCCTAGACGTATCTCAGCAATTGAACACAATTGACGGCCTCCCGACCTACCATAGACTTGGCTCTGACTGTGTCATTTTTCTCCTCGAATGCCTTGTTTCTGAGTCTTTTTCTCTTCACAGTTTTGTAGAATTTACGAATAACTCACGAACAACTTAAGGTCTATGCGCTGTCTGAATCTACAGCTGATTTCTTCTCCAAGTATTGTCACCTTGTCAAAATGGAGAGGCTTGTGTGTTCCTGAGATCCTGAGAGTGATGCCATCTGGAGTCCAGTCATCTGGCGTCTAGACTATGGTAGGGTCACTAATAGCAGTTAGGTCAAAAATGAGGTACCTGTCAAAGAGCGACCCAACCAAGACCTCAACGATGGAGTTGGCAGAAGATAGCGACACATCACAACGGTAGTGAGGAGTCCCCGGTCATCTTGCATTCCACACTACTGGACCTTGACCCTGATTTGTCAAGGACTGTGTGGTAACAACCCACACGTCAGCCTCCCCACTTTAAAAAAGTCACGCACGGGCATTCTCCACGAAGAGAATCCATGAAACCCCTTGGGAGAACATCAAACTATTACTACTACTACCACATGCCTGTAGCTGCTGCAAGCAGATTTTTCATTGTACCTGTACCCTACCATACTTGTGCATATGACAATAAACTCGACTCAATTTGACTTGACAAGAATGCCACTTGTGTGGTTGTAATGACAACAGAACTCCCAAGTGTGGAATCCATCCAACGACTCATGAAGTTCCGCTTGGGCCCAGCTGCGTAAATAAACGTTTGGCTAACGGTGACCTTTGGGAGGGAAGACCTTTGAAAATAATCATCCCAACAGGATGGTACGTTGACCCAGGGATCTGACAACCCTCAGATGAAGTTTCAATGAAAGCAGTGCCAGGATTTTGATCTCTGCAGGTTGAAGCTTCTATTCTGGGGAATGCCTCCGAGCTGATTAAACTGCCTCAGGATCAGGAGTTATGGGAAGCCCAGGATTGCTAATGAGTGAATGAGGGGACTTAAAAAGCTGGTTCACCAGTTCATATGCAGCAATGTAATCATGTGCTGTTGGCTCACTCTACTATGAGCTTTGTAATAGGATTATCAGGCAGACAGGTAGAAAGAGTCAAGGATGTGCCCACATTCTTCTTAAAGGATCTCCACTGACTCTTGGGGATCCCTGGCTCATGTAATTGGTAATTAATTTATTATTTCACATGTACCGAGATATAGCGTTTTGCAGGCTATTTATACTGATCATTCCAAAATATGCACAATGAGGTAGTTCAAAGGAAAAAACAATAACAGAATGTGGTATATAGTGTTACAGTTACAAAGAAAGGTTAGTGCAAGTAGAAACTAAGGTGCAGGAGCCAAGAAGAGGTAGACGGAGAGATTAGCAATAACTTTTATTATATGCGAGTTCCATTCAAGAGCATTCTAAAGGCAGGGTAGAAGCGGGCACTGAGCCCCAAAGTGCACATTTTCAAGTTTTTGTCTCTTCTGCCCACTGGAAGGGGGAGAGAAAAGGGAATGACTGAGGTGAGAGGGGTCTTGATTATGTTGCTGGCTTTTCCAAGACAGCTGGAAGTGTAGACAGTGTCCATGGAGGGGAGGTTGGCATGCCTGATGGACTGGACATTGTCCATAACTCTCTGCAAAAGACCGAGAACTACAGATCCATACATCAAGAGCATACAGGAGCTCTGCACAGGCGGCAGAAGAAACATACCGTCCCGCAAGCTATCCCATTTGTTGGTTCCGACATCAGTCTCCTCAGAACACAGGAAACAGGAGGGGGAGTAAGCTGAAAGAAAAGTGATGTTCTTTTCTGGAGGAGCTTTGTGCTCGCCATTAGGGATCTCCCACTCCTCAAATCACTGAGGGTGCGCTGGGCATTTTGCACCCTTCGGCAAATTGTAGCATGGCACCTCCCAAGCACTGTCTCTCCCTCACTCCACAATGGAGTGATGGCCTGCGGGAAGTAAAGGTGTTAGCTCCTGGTTGCTCTAAGCATTGGAAGAACTCCAGGTTCTTAGTATAGGGTAAAGCAATGGCTGAAGCTTACAAATTGGCAACTGAGATCTCCAGATAAGGGCACTGGGAAAACAGATGTAAGCAATACAAGCAAACATGCTTACTGTTCATTCAATGGCTACTTCATTCTATCCTATCACAGTCATCCACTGTTGTCCCAGCCACTTCCCTCCTCCAACTTCTCTGCTTCCTAGACAAGCTAATGTTCATCTCTTGTCCAGTTCTGATGAAGGGTCCCAGAGCAGATTTAACCCGAAATGTTAAAGAGATAGGAAAATGCAGAGTCACAGTGCAGTTTACTGTTGTATGGTCTCAACCTGAGGTATCAATCATCCCTATGCTTCAACAGATGCTGCCTGACCTGCTCAATGTTCCCAATATCTTCTTCTTTCATTTCATGTTATTTGTTTCACTGTTCCCTCTGTCTGCATTGTCACAAGGATGGTTATAAATTGGAGACACAAGAGACTGCAGATGTTGGAATTTGGAGCAACCTACAAGATGCTGGAGGATCGGGTAGCATCCGTGGAAAGAAATAGGCAGTCCATGTTTCAGCTTGAGACCGTTCATCTGGACTCAAATGAGACCATGTCCTTCCACAGTTGCTGCCTGACCCATTGAGTTCTTCCAGCCTCTGGACTGTTGGTTATAAATTCTTGATTAATGCTTCCTTAACTCTCTCTGAAGGTAGTTTTGCCTGTTACATTTGTTACAACAGACTTTGTTGAAGAATGCTACTCTGGTTGAACTGTGAGGTTTCTTGTATTTTGAATAAGAACATTGTGTTCAATGCTTACTCACACAATCTCACCAATTGAAGGAAATTCCCTTTGTAACGGCGAGGGCTGCCAGGATAGGACTAAATTCAAGTCATAGGAAGCACCACAGAAACAGGCGTTTTAGCTCACCGTGCTGAACTTCAAGAACCCATTTACTAGCATTAATCTATTATTTGTAATGTCCTTGCACATCTAGATACTTCATAAATGTTCTGGAAAAACCTGTTTTCTACATTCTAAAGGGAAGATTCCAACTACCCCCCAGGTGAAAATACTTGATCCTCTTTGAACCTCCTAATGCTTACCCTGAACCTAACCCCTTCAGACAAGCTATTAGGCTGAGATTCAAAGGGGTAAAGAGAATATTAAAATCCCAAACGTAAGGCTCTTGGTTAACATTCCTCTCTTGTGTGACTAAAGAAGGTTCAGACTGGTGTATTTGGAACCTTGCCTGTGATAATTGATGTCAGCCAACCACAATAAATTTGTGCAAATATTTTCAGATATTCTTTCCCCACAAATTAGTGGTTATGAGATTGGTTAGATGAAAATTAGAGTAACAAAACCCTATACAGGCTGTGGGTGAAGTTGTCCAATTGACAGCTCAATTAATCCTTCAGTTTCAAATGTCATGTGATTTATGATGTCCCCAGGCCAGGAGAATGAGTATGGATGCAAATAAATGGAGAAAATACTGGGAACACTCAACAGGCCAGGCAGCTTCTGTGGAGAAAGACGAAACCGTCTGAGATTATTCACCAATATGGATACAAACCCTGGAAGGATAACTGCTCATTGAAGTGACTTAATTGTGTAACTGCTTTATTACTTCATCTGTACCAAGAAGCAGTGGAAAGTTTTGTTCACGTGTCATCTCGACAGACAAGTTGTATTATTAAAAAAATACAGTTAATGTTACAGAGAAAATGTTGAGCATGTAAATAAATAAAATGCAAGGTAGGTTTGATGAGATCAGGAGTTCATCTTTATTATATGAGACAATGTTCAGGAGCCCATCTTTCTCAATTTTAAAACCCACAAAGTCCAAGCAAATATACAAAACAGTCCCAAAACACATTATATATCACTATGTGACTACTAAACCCTCCCCACCACCTCCTGCAATGTGTTGATGAACAGGGATCGATGTTTGTGTCAATGTTTTAGATCAGGTTTAATAACATACTTCTAAATTGAGGCAGGATGCACATTACATCTGCCTGTGTTTTCTCGCCAGTAAAATAATTCTCAAACAAAGAGCACTTCTTGTTTTCAAAGTTTCCCCTGTAAGGTAACTTAAACCATTCTCTCCTGGCTGGTCCATTCTCCTCACTGCCACCTTCCACAGGGAACTGAACATGATTAAATATCTACTCATGTTGTGATAAAATATGCTGTGGTAAAGCAGAATGTGGAAGTGGTTAGTTGTAGTTTTTGTCCTTTCTGTCCTGAGGTAACATTTCCACAGCTTGCAATGCAAGAGGAGCAATTGGCAAAGTATCAATTTAAACAGGGTTGTATTTTTCGTTACTTCAAGTAATTTTTTTGTGTGAAATCACAGCATCTCCCAGGAAAGACTGTTGAGGAGACACACTTAAAGTCACTCTTGCATGGTCCAATACTTTTTATTTGCATCCAGCAAATAGTATTCCTGCATTATGTGAAGTTACATAGGAATGTTTTGAAGAGCATAACGTGCCAAAGCAACTGAGACAATCAAGTTTAATATTGGAGGCAGGTTTTCCCCTACTGTGATGGTGTAAACCATATGCCAGGGCAGTACACTGAAAGAGTGCAAAGTAGACTAAGAGAATGTAGCCAGGACTTGAGGGCCTGAGTTATATAGAGAATCTGGACATGGTAGGACTTTATTCCTTGGAGCAGAGGAGACCTTTTTGGCTGTCATACAGGTCTGATGATGACAACACATGGAGAAACATGTGCAGGAGAGTTTTTTAAAGTGTTACACAGAGACAGATCCACTTTCTCAGCCTCCAAACTGTGGATCCAAAGATGGGATTAGTTGTCACAACTGGGGTCTTCCTTGGTTGCCTTGTCGTGCCCTTTCTTCTCCATGGAGCTTTGCAGACCTGCCTTCCAGGTTCTCATCTGACCAGAGTGGCAGAGTTGACTTTGCATGCCAGGACAGGCATCTCCACATCTCATCAAGCCCGCCGGCTACCCTCTGCTGGTACGTCCTGCTGGGGTATGTCACTGTCACATGCAAAGAGCTACTTGGAGCAACAGGCAAGAGCTGAGGGTCCAGTGGGGACCAATGGTCAAAGAGGAGCCCCAGATGGACATGACAAGCCTCTTCACCAGAGGTGTTACCCCTGGACAGAATAAGTATGGTAAAAAATTACAGAATAAGTATGGTAAAAAATCATATGGGCATTAATAGCATTTTAGTGTTTACCCAAAGAGACAATTCTAAAACCAAAGGACATAGAACAGAGAACTATACAACACAGGAACGTGTCTGGCCCATGACATTGTGTCAAACTAATTATGTTGCTGCCACTAACTAAATTAATCAGATGCATAGGCTTAAGGTGTGAGAGGAAAGACTTAAAAGGGAACTGAGGGACAATTTCTTCCTTCAGAGTGTGTTACATATTTGGACCGAGGTGCCAGAGGAAGCGGCTGAGTCAGGTAAAATGACGCATTTAAAAGATATTTGGAAAAGTATATGGATTGGAAAGGCTTAGAGGAATAATGGCTATTGGCCAAACACAGGCAAATGGGACCAGCTTAGATGGACATCTTGGACAGCATGCACCCTTAGACTGAAAAGCCTGTTTCCATTCTATATTACACCATAGCTCAGCTGCCCACTCTTTTTCAGGATAAAAATAGGAGAGATTGTCTTCCTTGATCCCCATCCTCAAAGCACAGTGTGGAGCTACTCACACTTATGCTCTGTTAACATTACTTTTGACATCCAGAAGATTAATCAGTATGTCCTTTGGACAAATTCCCCCATAGAAAATGGCTTCCTTGCTCTGGTTAACTGCTTAAAACTCACAACCTGTCATGGACAGAATACTCCACTGGTTTGTCAGCATTTGGTTTGTAATAATGCGCTGTCAAGAATGACCCCGCCATCTCTTGCCAACCCTTGTCACACGGGGCACAGTGGCATAACAGATAGAGCCACACCTCTCAGCCACAGTGACCCAGGATCAATCCAGTGTTGTCTTTGTGGAGTTTGCACGTTTTCAGAATCACGTTATGATTCTGAAGACGTTTCTTTCCACATCCATAGGTAGTAAGTTCGAATCAGAATGTGATATATTATCACAGACATGTATGATACAAAATTTATTACACATAAAATCACTATGAATTGCAAAAATAAATAAGTAATGCAAAAAATATGTTCTTGATGGTGGGGAGGGTCGTGCTCATTATGGAGCTGGCTAAGTCTTCAACCCTCTAAAGCCATTTGTGATCCTGGTCACTAGAGCCTCCATTCCATTCAGAATGCTCTCTACCCTATGTCAACAGAAATTTATAAGAGTACATTAAAAGTTTGGCACCACATTGTGGTGTACTGCTGTAATATTCTATGTTCTTTGGTGGCATGCTGGATCTCCTCAAACTTCTAACAAAGTAAAGCCACTAGCATGTCTTCTTCATAATTATATTGTGTTTTTCCCAGGGTTTGGTTGTGTTACATTTGCTGATTGTGAAGTTCTAAACAGATGAAGATCTGAAGCTCCTTTTGATATAGATAACAATAGGTACCATCACCCAAAGGAGGTTATACTGTAGCTACCTACTCTTCAAAGACTGGGTCCCTTACCTGTTTATCCTCCATGGCAACTTTAGCTGCCAATACCCACCTTTTAAGTAGTTGGTCTTCCCTCTATACCAAGGATGAGATACTTACAGCTAACAAAGTAGTTTAAACACAGTTCATTAATTTTAGTGATACACATATAAATCCAGACAAAATTCTTCAACACACAGTTAAAACTCATTAAGGATATCTATCTTATAAAATATTTCAAAATTACAAATGATTTCTAAAACACAAAGGATTTCCAAAACAATTCCTGGAAGTTAAAAAGACTTACCAACAAGTTGCTGACAAACGAATCATCCATCGTGGAAAATGAGGGCAGAGGAATGGTTTCTAATCATCCCATCTTTCTGTCATTCTTCTTATTGTTCCTTGACCATTCCTAGCAAGCATGGTTGCTCTCTAACATTTATACTGTTTTTCTGCCACTTGAGTGACATCACATGCATGTAATATTTTTTCCAATAACTTCTTACACAAATGGTCTAAAAGCTTCTGGTGATAGAGTTTCAAGATACCCACAACTAATGCTGTGAAGCTGACTCCATGAGCGCACATACATTGCAACTGTTAACAAATCAGCTATTTGATGTGCTATGCAATAGTATCAATCTGGTCTGCAAACTTACCAGCATTTCCTGTTTGAAACAGGCTTATCAACATAACTCCATTATCAGACTAGTACCTGTGTTCTATAGACAATTGTTCACAAAGCTATCCTTTTAACTTCAGACTGATTATTGCTTGTCATTTACGTTAAGAACTGCAGACTGTCTCCTGTTTACAACAAGAAGCTGAATAAAGAAAATAAGTTGGAAGTTTGACTTTCTCAAAAAATAATTATTTGATCTCTCAAAGTTTCAGCTATTAAGTTACTAAGCTGAGCTTGGCAAAAAATAGAGGTCTCCTGGCCCTGGACTGTGAATATCCATCACCCCCGCTATGCGAAGGCTTTTAGCCCAGCTTCTCTTTACGGAAATCAGTTTCGAGAGCAGACTCCTGCCAAGACTCCTCTTGGGATCACTCCACCAACCATTCCAGTAGATTGCTAGTGCAAGAAGAGCTTTCCTTGATCCGATGCTCAAAGAACTCATTGAGTACTTCCTAATGTGTGATTTTCTACTTAGAGAGTTCACTTTCTTCATCTCAGCTGCATACATTTCTGAAACCTCTAAGGACCGTTGCCATTATAATTTTTCCATAACTGTGCAACAACAAAGCATCAATGTCCAGATTATAAATCCATCTTATTTCATCTTTAGGATTTTCTTCCTCACCTACAGGTTTTTGCTCTTTCCTTGCTGCAAGTTTATCTTTGCCACTGTCAGTTCATCAGGTCATCAGCTGGTAATGTACTTTACTGAACTGAAGATAGTTCATTGCTTTTGATGAGGCGGGCAAATACTATTCAGGTTTTCTGAAAGCAAATCTTGTAAACAGGTTACTGATTTATATTCTTGTCTTTTTTCCCTAAGGATTAGTAATTTAACATTTTAGTGATAAAAAATATATTCATCAGTTACAAGATTTCACAATATATTAATATACAAAGAAGGTGAAACATTTCTAGACGTAACCTACCTCTCTATATGGTAGTGAAGTAAGCAAGTGTACGGTTCTCCTGTTGAGAATTTTGTCTGTACTTTTGACTCTGGGTGACCAGAAAAAAGATGTCAGAACATAGGGGTTAGTTATGGTCCTCCTAAGGGAGTGAACACCCTCTTTAGCTGCAGCCAAAGTGAGGATCCCAGTCAGTGTAAAGCCAGGCAGAGCTGCGGGGCCAGACAACATACCTGGTCGGGTGCTGAGGAACAGTGCGGCCTAGGTAACAAAGAACTTAATGGACATTTCCAGCTCTTTGAATCAGCACACTGTCCCTGCAGGCTTCATTCTGGTGCCCAAGAGAGGGACAGTATCAGACCTAAATGATTACAACCCAGTGGCACTGACTTCAACAAATAATGAGCCACTTTGAGTGGCTGGTAATAAATCGTATAAAATCCCACCTTCCAGCTACATTAGGCACTTTCCAGTTCATTACTGATACCGTAGTCTTGGCCCTCCACTCCATCCTATCCCACCTAGAAAATGATACCTCATACATCAGAATGTTCTTCATCAACTTCAGCTTGGTGTTTAACATGGTTATCACTCAGATGCTGGCAGGTAATCTCTTCATTGGGACTCAACACCATTTACCCCATTTTCAACAAGTATTCAAAGTCTATCTGAAATATAACTGGATTTGTAAGCACACCACTAGTTCAGAACTAATTTTTGTTATAAGGTATTATTCACACCACGGTATGAACTATTCACAACTGTTTGACTAAAGGCAAATGGGAAATCTGGGTGGATCCAATAGTCTATGAGGCTAAAATCTCTAAAACAAAAAGCTCATTGAACTTGTCAGTTTCAGTTGACCACGGAGAGAAACAATTTTGCCTTATCTCACCTGCTGTTTCAGTACACCTTTCCAACCTACCTTCCCATGCAAAAATCGGATCCGCAGCATTGCCAAAACATTCAGAATATAAAGCAGTAATGCAGAAAATTGTCATGTTACCTTGACATTTAACAATGGAGTGGAGAAGTAGCCATAAATGGAGAAATTGAAACATCTAAAATCCTTCAGATACTTGTTGGCTATTAAGGGAAAGTGCATTAAGATATCCATCTAATGCAGAAAAGTGTTTATTAAACATGTTTTTCCACAATGCTTCTGTCTAATGGCTTCAATGTCATGTTCCCAAGAGTGGGACCATTCAATGTCATCACAGTCTCTACTCTTTTCTTCAGGTGTGGAGGGATCCATGTCAAGGGTTCCTCTGTTATTTGCCTTCAGTATCTGGGCTGGAATCTTTCAGTTTTGTTGGGATTGTCATTAATCATTTTCGCAAGTGATCCTTTGCCTTCCCAGGGCTCTACGTTCACTTTGTCTGCAATGCAGTCAGAGTCAATGTTTAAGAGGACGGGGACTTTGCCAGAGGCAAAGATTAAGTGTTCCACGTATTAGTTCAGACGTGAACAATGGCTAAGGACCATTTGGTGATACTTAAATTAGATTCATCATTGGTCGCAGATTGGTCCTCTAATATTCTCTTAGTCATTAAATTTAGAGGCATGCGCACCAGCGGATAAGAAAATTTCCATAGTAGAAGTAACTTTGTCTACTAAAAAGGGAGTGGTAAGTAAGCCAGAACTGAATAGTGTTTTTATAAGCATAATTTGTAAAATTGAAGTATAGCAAGAGCAATATTTCTTCCTGGAGTTGGAGACATTCTTACTCCAAAAACAACAACACATTCTGGGTGTATTACCCTTATCTATGAGATATACTTAACGGGAATTTTTACATTTCTTTTTAGATCTAAACTTGTGTTTATCTTTTTAATAGGTCTCAATGCCTTCCCATGTATTAGTCTAATATAAGGATTCCATTCATTCTGGGGGATAAGTTCTGCTGGGACAGGTTTCATATGATTTATGGAGACAGTTTTGCTTATAATATTTGTTTACCCTTCCTGGCTTGATTACCACAGTCCTAACATTGATAACCTGGGTAAGAAGACAAGGAGGTTTCCATTTAGGATGGAAACTGGGGTTGGAATTATTTTTATGGAATTTCTTTTTTTGACCCGGTCCCCTTTTTGTAGAGTTCAAACTTTCTTGTCAGGTTCTTTTGCTTTTTCTTGAATTCCCATAAACTCTCTCAATCCCTTGAGAAGAGTTGTACCAGTGTAGACAATGGCTGGTCTGAGTTAGGGATCTAGAGTGTACTTAGGTAGACTTTGTACATTACAGAATAAGGAATAACACTCTTGTGTACAGTCGACCCTCCTTATTCGCGAGTTCTGCATGCGCAAATTCAACCAACCATGAATTGAGAAAACCTGTAAGTGCTCTTCCAGCACTCGTTCTTTGAGCACTGTTTGTCTCGCGTCTCATTCGTTCGCTACTTTGTTCCTGTGCAAAAATGGCTCCTAAAAAGCAATTAGGTGGCCAAAGCAATTCCTCAAAGGCTAGGAGGGAGCGTAAAGTGCTACCTCTCGCCGAGAAAGTAGAAATATTAGACCTTTTGAAAAGTGGCATGTCGCTTTCCGAAGTGAGCCGTAAGGCCAGTAAGAACGAATCGAGCATTCGCACAGAAGAAGGTGTAACTCGTGGAAGTGTTAGTGCTTCCCCTACAATGGCAAAAAATGGTCTCTCTGGTTCGTGATAAAGTGCTTGCAAAGACTGAGAAAGCATTAAGTGTGTGGCTAGAGGACTTGTCACAGAAGCATATCCCTGTCAATGGCCAAATTATACGTGAAGAAGCTCTTAGTCTCTATGAGCACTACTGTGACGGGGTTGATGATAGCGAGAGAAAAGAGTTTAAGGCTAGTAAGGGATGGCTGGTTGGCTAAGCACTACAGCCTCAAGAACGTAAAGATCACCGGAGAATCGTCATCGGCTAATGCCGAGGCTGCAGCAGCGTTCCCAGAGGAGCTCAAGAAACTCATAGAAGAGAAAGGCTACCTTGCAAGATTTGTTTGATGATGCAAAGAAAAAGAAGAGACAACTTCCTATAACAATGTTTCTAACTAAAGCATCTGTAACTCTGAAGTCTCGACGTTCAACGCTTGAAGATTCTCAGCCCTCAACCTCCACAGTTCCTGACTTTAGCATTATTGAGCCTCCTCCAAAGCATCCTTATTCCCTAAACAAGATAGTGTAACAACTACTGTACAGGTATTACAAGTTTTACTCGTTGTTTGATCATTGTTCACCTCGCATCTCGTTCGTTCGCTGCTTGTCTTGTGAGCGAGAGGAACATGAAGTTTTTTTTCTTGTCAATATTTCCTTAACATTACAGTATAACAACTATTTACATAGCATTTACATTGTATTAGGTATTATAAGTAATCTAGAGATGACTTAAAGTATACGGGAGGATGTGCATAGGTTGTATGCAAATACTACGCCATTTTATATAAGGGACTTAAGCATCTGCGTTTTTTGGTATCCGCAGGAGGTCCCAGAACCAATCCCTCGCTGATCAGGAGGGCTGACTGTATTCCTATTTTCACAATTGGCATATTGTTTGCAAACAGTTGCACTTCAGGGACAAGGTTATCCCACTTTTAGCCTCTAAAGTAGACCAGTTTTGTCAGGCCCTGCTTAATCTCCTGATACCTTCCCTCCACCATGCCACTTGATAGTGGGTGGAATGGAGGGTGATCTCCATTTGTGCAAGATACCTATTTGTTCATACTAGGTCTGAAAGCCTTTAGCATTGAAGGAAGACCTTGGTTGGCATCTATGTAGATGGGTGGCCAGTATGTGGGGATACACCCTATCCTCATTGTATGCGTCTTCAGATGATGTGGATTCATAGTTATGCATCGAACCAATTTCTACCAGCTTCTCCTTATATGCGTCCAAAACTCACAGTTATGTGAGGCTGTTGGGACGAAAAGCACCGCTTTCCCACCAATACAAATCACTTCCACACACCTCACAGTCTCATTCCTGCCAGTCTCGCATTGGTTTTGGCAGCGTGTGAATGTGCTATCTTGTGCTCTTAAACTTTTGTTGTTATTACCTATGGTGTACTGATTCTGTGCTTGAAATATTTAACTATGCCTCCTAAATGTCCTATGTCAAGTCGTGGACCATCAGCCAAGCGGCAGAGAACTGCTTTAAGACTTGAAAAAAAGTTGGAAATTATAAACAGTGCCGCGTCAGGTGAAGGTAACACAGCTCTGGGACGCTACCTCGGCCTGGGTGAGTCCACGATCAGAAACAGAAAAATGCTGAGAAAATAAAAAGTGCAGTGATTGATTCACCACAAGTGTCCTCAAAAATTGTTACCGAAGTGTGTAACCCGATTATGACAAAAATGGAGAAAATGTTGAGTTTGTACATTGAGCATGAAACAAATTAAAAAACAACACTCAATTCCGATCATCTTCATGGGAAAGCTTTGGAAAATTAATGGTCGCCTTTGTTCAGAGGCTAGTGAGGAAGTGTCAAGTGATATTGTCAGCTTTAATGCAAGTAGGGGATGGTTTTCTAAGTTTGCTAATCGTCACAGGCTTCACAGCTTAGCTGTGCGTGGTGAGCAAGATAGTGCTGACCACGAAGCTGCTGAACGCTACCCTTTGCATTTGCGGGCTATGATAGCAGAGTTAGGCATCACACCAAAGCAGGTGGATAAGACCGGGCTTTTCTGGAAGCATATGCTGAAACACACTTGCAGAAGTAAAGATGAAAAGAATGCGTTAACCTTTTATGATTTATTACATTGAATATTACCTTAAATTGATGAAATATAACACCAATGTTGCCTTGTGGTACCATTTTTGTGTCGTATTGATATGAAAATGTGAATAAATTACAGATAAAACATATTTAGGAAGCCCTCCAGGATTCATCCCTTTTTTCTCCATTTAAATAATTATTCACATTATGCATCGACAGCGAGGAGCGCATCTCCCGCATATAACGAGGATAGGGTGTATGGAGTTTTGGAATGCTCTCATGATTGTGGCCTCACTACAAGAAGTTGTGGGAACTAATCACATATATCCTGTACAAATATCAATAATCACAAGGATATACCTATTAGGTTTCCAATATAGTAGGTTGCCTTGGGATGCCAGGAAAGGGACTACAGTAATACTCAATTTGTCACACCTGTATTCTGCAATTAGTTTTGATTGTCTTATAGGAGGTGGTCTGTGTGTGTTCCTTTGATATAGGCCAGACATTTTTGACAATTTGCAACAAATTGCTTACAATCACCCTGAACATGTAAGGCCAGCTTTCGCACGAGTGGCTTGTCTGCCATTGTGATTGTGTCTGAATCCTTGGTGGGCTTCTTGAATCAGTTCTTCCCTCTTGTGGCAGGACAGATTTGCTTCTTAATCTTTATAGGACAGCAAACCCAAACCTTATCTTCTCCATCAGCTATATTGGAAATTCTTCAGGATTTAGTTCAGAAATAGCATCATCTTGGTTATTTTTTATTTGTTGCTTAGTTACCACTATAACCCTAGTGCCCCTTACCATAGTAAGGTCCATCTTAACTTGTTCTGCTTGCTCATTGGTTTGTTATTACCATAACTGTGTAAAGGCCAATTTATACTTCTGTGTCGAATCTACACCGTAGGTATGGCATAGTCACGTACCTTACGCTGTACTTTATGCTGTAGCCTGATGCACACCCCCCCAAAAATGTAACTACATGTCATGGCGACGCAGACCACAACAATTGTGATTGGTCCAGTTGGTAGCATCACATTTCCAGTTGCTTCTGAATGATGAGCCAAATCATCAAATCTACCTGCCAACCTCCGAAGATATTTGAAATTCATTTCCTCATCCATGTCTCTCAGTGGCCGGACAAGCACAGAGAATTCACCCTCCTTCTGCCTCAATCCATTCAATGGTCATACACACCATCTCCTCCGATGTCTTCTCTCTTTTTTGCGTTGCAGTAATTTCAATGAAAGTGACTCTTGTTCAACTTTTATTAGCTCCAACTCCAACATGATGCGCTCAGTTTCAGTCGCCAATGTTTGAAGTACACAACTCAAGAAACTCAACACAGTGGCATAGAAACCCCACTGCTAACTAGCGTTTTGGCAGTGAGTTGCAGAGTGACGCAGACACACTAATGCACAAGTATAAATGCTCACAATGGCATAAGCCACTTGCATAGGCTACGGCATAGAACCTACTCAGAAGTATAAATCAGCATTTAGTTGCTTGCAGCAAGTTCCAGGATGTGTAACAGCTGTACTAATGGTCAAGTCAATAATAATTCATAAATATTCTTCCATGTGGACAAATGTGGAAGCAGTTTACCTCTGTGTGTTCTCCATCTGGTAGTTGACCAGATGGGAAAATCTCTTTCTACTGCATTCCTAACATAACTGGAGTCAGTATTTATCAAGACTGGTTCTGTTGTATTTACGTGTTTTAAATATAACTCTGCAATTTAAGCTGTATGATTCCCTAAAGGATGAGCTTGCAACTAATGTAGCTCAAATTCAGTTTCCGATGTAATTGCTCCTTTTATAGTCCCTGCTCCTGCCTATGATTGAGTGGATCCATCTTTCTGGATTTTCATTGCTAAACCATCACAGAACTATATTTGAGAATGGTGCTCTAAAGGATATCTTGCTACATTGGGCTGTGGGGAAGATGGTTCTGCATCTTCCATGACAGGAAAGTATTGTAAGTTAAAGCTCTCAGGAATGTATCCTCACCTTACAGTAAAGTTGTAAAAGTGTTTGCCATTTCATATATCCAGTTATTGTAACTCTCTGTTTATTTTTGGCAATTTGTTATCACTCTTCAAAGCTGCAAATTCTGTATAATGATTGGTTTGTCCCGTTGCAGTGGTCTTACTACAATAAGTGTATGGAATATAGTAATAAAACACCATTAAGACAGTAATGAGACAGACAGACATTGAGACAGTAAATTTCTGTTCTGTTGGGGCGAAATCGTATGAGGTGTAGTGTATGGGGCCTTGTGTTTTTTCTCCCTCGTTATAGCAGATGGCTACAACAGTTTTTTGGAGAAAAGTGGATTTGTAGGACAAGAAACTTAATTAGATCTTTTGTCTGGAGGTCTATTCCTTGATAGACTGCATTGATCAATTTCTCTAGTGCCTTAAAATTTCTGGGGTAAAACAAAAGGTTTTTGATTATTTTGGTGTACATCGATTGTATAATGGTTTTGACATTCGAGTATAGTCAGATATGAAAGCTCTAGCATAATTCTACAGTCCGAGGGTTGAATGCAAGGCTTTTAGGGTCTTTTGATATCCTTCTTGAGCAACCTTTTATCTAAACTATAAATAAACCATTGCATGGAATAATGGACGTTTCTCTGTACCCTACAGGAAGAGAGAAAGAGTTAAACCATATCCCTAACTGGTAATTGCCAATCTTTTTATGACAGTCAAAATCTACATTGAATGTTTAGTGCTGTATACATCATCAACATATGCCCAAATATCTGGTGTTCCCTGTGGATACAGAATGACTACTGCAGCCTATTCCAACTACAGACTTGTGGCAGATTGGCCCACTGATATTGTAAGCCATCCAGTGCTGCAAAGGCTGTGTAGCATCTGTCGCTTGCTGCCATTCTTCTTGATGTTCTTTGACCATTCCTTACACGCTTGACTGCTCTCTAAAATTCATACTGCTTTTCTACCACTTGGGTGACTTCACATGCATGTGATGATTTTTCAGGTACTTTTTTACACAAATCGTCTAAAAGCATCAAGGATTCCCAAATCCCAGAATTAATGCTGCGAAGCTGACTCTCTGAGCACATAAACCTTCCAACTATTAATAGATCAACTATATTGATGTGCCAAATTATAGTATCAATCTGGTCTGAAAGCTTCTTTAAACTGAATAATTTAGCCATCGTTGCCTGGTTTGAAACAAGCTAATTAACAAAATCCAATTGTTTTGCACTGCATCACTTGAGCAGTCAGCCCAGCTGTTCTGGGCCATCAGTTTGTGTTCTATAGACAGTTCTGTCTGTTTACAAAGCTCTCATTTTAACTTCAGACTGATTATTGATTGCCATTTACATTAAGAACTGAAGACTGTCTCCTAGTTACAACAAGAAGCTGAGCAAACAATATTAGTTGGAAGTTTATTTGAATTAAAAACAACTC
This sequence comes from Hypanus sabinus, assembly GCF_030144855.1. Lineage (NCBI taxonomy): Eukaryota > Metazoa > Chordata > Chondrichthyes > Myliobatiformes > Dasyatidae > Hypanus > Hypanus sabinus. The sequence continues at coordinate 102,035,873 of NC_082706.1, forward strand.
TTTTGACCTCTAGAAGTTTCAGATTCTATGTTACAAAGCTGAGTTTGGAAAAAAGAAAGGCGTCCTGGCCCTGGATAATGAATATCCATCACAAGGTTAGATCCTCTGATACCTTGATAACCAGGAACTTGAAGTTGCTCACCCTATCCTTCGCTGATGCCTTAATGAGGGGACTGATGTATTTTCTCTCAACTTGCTCCTCCTGAAGTCCACAATCAATTCCTTGGATTTGCAGGGAGTATTGGACTTTTCCCTGTACCCTACAAGAAGAGGGAAAGGGTAGGTTACAGGAAAAAGAATAGACCTGATGGGCTGAACTGCCTCCTTCCGTGACGTATGAAATTTAAAATTAACTACTGTTGATGTGTGGGCCAAAATTTGAATCTTGTTTCATCAACTGGGCCAGTATTTCTAATTACATCCACATGTACTTACTGGCATTTCTTCTGAAAGCAGTAGAATTGCAGTATTAGTTGCTAGTCTTGTGACTGAAAGGATCCCATAAGCCACACATCCTTTGATGTCTGAAGGATTAATGTGCTTCATACCTGATTATAAGGAAGAAAGCCACTCTGCCCATGAATCTATGCTAGCTCTCAGAGTAATCCCATCAATCTCAATCCCCATTTATTTCTCTTTCAGCAAATAATGCCCACTGTGGGAAATTTACAGCCGCCAATTAACCTATTGACTGAGGATGTTGGAGGAAACTCGGTGCACCCGGCAGAAACCCGCGCAATCACAGGGAGAATGTGTATGTTTCCCGGAGGTCGGGATTGAACCTGAGTCTGTGCTGGTGCTGTGAGCTAGAGGCTCTACCACAGCTCCACCCCAATGTGTTGGGTCCAGTCTTTGTGCTCATAGATTAGAATGAAACCAGTTTTAGTTATCCATGAAGTATTGGATAAATGACAGAAATTCCACCCAGCTGCTGTATGTGAACACAATTCAGAGTCAGATTCAGATTTATACACGTCGCATGTACATTGAAACACACAGTGAAATGGCGAAATGTGTCATTTGCATTAAGAATCAGTGGACTCAAGCCCGCATGTGTTGCCATTGACTCTGCTGCCAACATAACAAGCCTACAGTGTTCACAGAACAACACAAGCAGCAGCAACAACATAGAGATCACAAGACAATAGCAGAATAGTCCCCTTTCCTGTTCCTCCAACCCAGACAGGCTTCTAACACCAGTACAGGCCACCTCCGGGCCTTGTCTCTGGGTTCTCAGACTCATAGACATCGTGCTTCTAATTTCGAACTTCACCCCAGGACTCACCGATCATGGGTTTGATCTCTGGGGTCTGACGTCTGGGCTCACACAAATTCCCATCATTTCTTTACCCTTCATTTTATAATTGTGCATAGCTGCCATGGCAGAGAATTACTTGGCAGTCGCCGCTAGTAGCACAGTGAAGAAGAGCTGCAGCACAGAACCAGACCCTTTGGCCTACTGGTCATCAAGCATCCAGCTACTCTAATCCCACTTTCTTTTATTCCTCCCACATTCCTGGGCATCTTTTGTTTCTCGATACAGAAAATATTCAAAATTAAGCAGGCCGTAAATAAAACTCACTTTAAAATAGGATTACTGTAGTGTTGATCAGAGGCTGATCCTGACCAAAGGGTTTCGCTGACTCTGGACTTCCTGCAATGAGTTCCCTTCCACTAACTCTTTCTCAGCTGTTGGTTCTTGAAGCAGTGAAATTAACAGGCACAAATTGACCTAATATGTCAATCTTAAGGCCTAGTTACCCACGGGAAATTTCAGACCTTCAAAGCATCTTAACTTCAAAAGACATCAAAACATAATCCTTATTCTAGGAACCTAATCAGTGTGACCTTTTGCCAGTCCACATCTGTGACCTCCCCTCCCATCACATCTCCCTTATTAGTACAATAACAACTATTTATTTTGCTGCTGATTTTTTTCTCTCTGGTTGAGGACCCTGCTCGGTGTCAATACACCATTATTGGCCACACTGCCTGATTACTTTCTCATCTCGCCCAGAGCTTAGGATGGGATTTTGCTCATAATTGTGGAAAAGACCTTCCTAGTCATTCTCTGCATTAGGCGCAATTGCAGCTGGAAGCAAAATGTGTATGATAATACATTGTCTATAAAGCATGGATCCTGGAGAAGGGAGTTGTAATTGTCATTTTAACAATACACAGTTCATCGAGGAAGGTGATAGATTCTAAGTACTTCACTAAAGCATCATCCTTGACGGTATTATGGACGTTGTGTAATCAGAAGGGATTAGTTTCATTGGCCATTTGATTACTAATTTAATTAGTTCAGCATAACATTGTGGGCCAAAATGCCTGTTCCTGTGCTGTACTGCTCTTTGTTCCATTGGTAAGTCACCCTGAGATTCTCACTGGGCACAAGCAGGAACTTGAGACTGGCGTGATTAAATTTAGGGATGATCAAGAGGCCAGAGTTGGAGGAATGTAAGTGATGATTGGAGGATTGAAAGGCTGGAGGAGAGTAGGAGAAAAGAGAGGCGAGTGGAGGGAATTGAAGGCAAGGGTACGAATTTTACCTAGTTATGAAGTTATAGGGTCATACAGCATGGACTAGGCACCACCCATTTACACCAATCTCATTTCACAGAACAGTACATGAAAAGGCCCTATGACCCACAGTGTTGTGCTAAATTTATTCATCTAATGACTCATGGTCCATAACCCACATATTCATTAAGAGCCTCCTAATCCCCACTACCATCAGTGTCCATCACCACCCGAGGCAGCACATTCCATGCATCCAATACTCTCTGTGTTAAAAGAAACTTGACCCACTCATCTCCCTTAAACTTTCTCCCTATCGCCTTAAATGCATGCTCTTTAGTATTAAATATTTCAACCCTAGTTAAAAAAGAAGATGCCAGTTGTCTACTGATCTATGGTTCTCCTAACTTTATAAAGTTCTCTCTCACCACCAGTCCAGAGAGAACAACCCTAGTTTATATAGTGAATGCCCTCTAATCCAGGTAGCATCCTGATAACCATCATTGTAATATTAATATAAAATGTCACCACATTACCATTAGAACCTCCAGGTTCAATAGCTCATCTATAAATCAGGAGCAATTGATAGTGGGCAGTTAACATACAAACCCGTACACCTTCGGGATATGAACAAACCCAGAGCAACCAGAGGAAATGCAGACGGGCACAGGGAGAATGTGCAAACTCCGCACAGAAAGCATCTAAGGTCCGGTTTGGAGTTGAGGCTCTGGATCTGCACGATACTGCAAATTATATCTATTCAAAGCCACAGCATTGGAGGGTGGGGACTGTGGTGATCAGGATGAGCTAGTGCAGAGGGGTACACCCAGGGGCAAATCCAACCTAAAAGAAATCTACATGACTATGCCTGTCAGAAGTTTGTTCTTTTCACACTAGGTACCATGAAATGTTTGGGTAGTCAGTCTGAAGACGGCAAAGACACTGTATAAATATTTGAGTCTGCTGTTGGAAATGTCCCTGAGGGCCTCATGTCTAGGGGGTATTCCATAAGGTAAAGGTCAAACTATGGTGCCAACAGGTTTGTCAGCATTCTTAGGACTAGGGGATGTGAGCCTACAACTAGTGGTAGCGCAATGTCAGCATAGTTTGTCCCTGGAGGGAATGGAGCCAGTGAGTGTGGTCTTCAAGTACACGTTGAAGACAATCTCGTGGGGGAGCCAATGGGGTCTAAAGCACTGAAGCCTGAACAGTCATTCTTCCTCTCCACCCTCCATAATCAGAGCCCGCTGTAAATGTACACAGACTTAACAATTTAGGTTTCCTTGGGTCTCAGTTCCTTGGTTCATTTGGCAAAACGGAGGTGCAACACTAGTCTCAGGTCGAAATGGCAGATCGGTCCATTAACATACAAAATCAGTATTTGTGCAGGAACTCTCAGACTCCCCACATGCATGGTGAACATCCACATCAGGCTGCTGAGCTCTGGTGTTGATACACCAAAGTTATCACAGTGCAAGTTAGCTTTGGAAGGCGTGTTAGGGCATGAGAGAGGACCAACTCAATTCCTGTGCAGTAGCACATTGACAACCAGCAGACCAGGACCAGGAAATTATACGCAGTAGCGGTGGAGCTCTAAGAACAGAAGCCCTGGTTGGTGGCCTGATGCAGACCTTTAATCCCAGGGTGAAGGTATTGAGGATATGTTGGTAGGCAATGTGACGTGAGAAGCAGTGGGAGATGGCGATGGGGAAGAATATTGAAAGCATGTACATTGTCTTAGACCACTTGGATGGACTGAATTGTTTCTAGGCTGTATGTAACTGACTAGCTGTGCACATTATATGCACCTTACACTTGGGAGGCTAGATAGAGAGGATGTGGAGAGGGTATTTCCAAGAGTGAGAAAATCTAAGACCAGAGGACACAGCCTCAGAATAGAAGGACGTGCCTTTAGAACAGAGCTGAGGATAAATTTCTTTAACTAGAGGGTGGTGAATTGGTGGAATTCGTCACCACAGACAGTTATAGAGGCCAAGTCATTGAGTATATTTAAAGCAGAGGTTGATAGGTTCCTGATTAGTAAAGGCATGAAAAGTTATTGGTAGAAGGCAGGATAATGGTATATCAAAATAAATCAGCCATGATCAAATGGTAGAGAGTTGATGGGCCAAATGGCCTAATTCTGCTCCCCTGCCTTATGGTCTTTTGCAAGACAGATTCGTATACGGAAGCATGCAGGATATGAAATTTAGGAGCCAGCACTGACTTGATCACGCATGTCAAGAAGAAAAATGACGTACTCAGAAAGGACTGATAAAATTCTTCCTTTCAGATTCCCCACAGTTGTTGAGCATTTATTGTAAGCTGAAACACTTTCGAGGGAATTGCTGATGATGCTGGGCTCCCAATCAACCACATCACCATGTTAAAACCAGATGTGGTGTATTCCTTCAAGTCTGCCTTTGACATTTCTCTTAAGCTCCACTGATTAATTTGTTAATGGATCGGCTTTGTGAATGTTTCATTCCTAATTCAAGGTTTAGGTCAAACATTGTCAGTCAGATTGAAACCAGACCCTTGCCAGTAACAGGAACAATTTCTTTCCTTCTGCCTGCTTCTCAAATGATCAAATACTTTTATTTTATCAATATATATTAGGCTCTGTCTCACTTAGATCTTGCATTATCTTAAAACTACAAGACTTATTCTTTCTGTATCAACATCCTTGTTTTTGCAAGCATTGCATAGTATCAACACTGGCAATGTCATAGTCATAGAGCCATAAAGCACTATAGCACACAAGTAGGTCCTTTGGCCCATCTACTCCATGCTGAACTGTTACTCAGCCTAGTCCCATCGGTGCAACACTGGTCAGGTCAAAATGGAAGGTCTGTCTTCGTGACCTGGACCATAGCCCTCCATACCCTTCCCTTATATGTGCTTATCCTAACTTGTCTTAAAGGATGAAATTGAACCCCACATCTGCCGTTTCCGTAGATCTGACACTTGGACGCCATGGTAGTGTATTGGTTAGCGCAAAACTATTATAGCTCAGGACGTCGGGGTTCAGAGTTTAATCCCAGTGTCCTCTGTAATGAGTCTGTACTTCCTCCCCGTGGAATGCATTGGTTTTTCCCTGGGTGCTCCGGTTTCCTCCCACAGTCCAAAGATATACCGTGTAGGTTAATTGGTCATTGTAAATTGTCTCATGATTAGGTTAGGGTTAAACTGGGGTTGTTGGAGGGTTGCTGGGGCAGCGCTGCTTGAAAGGCCGTAAGAACCTACCCCATGCTGTGTTGCTAAGTAAATTAAACAAACCTGCTAGCAGCTCATTCCACACTCTTGCCACCCTCTGTTTCCCCTCACCTTCCCCTTAGATACAGTATTTCACCTTTCACCCTTAACCTTTAACCTCTACTGTTAGTCTCACCTAACACGAGTGGAAGAAAACCTGCTTGCACTTACCCTGTCTATACCTCTCTTGATTTTATATACCTCTATCAAATCTCCCTTCATTCTCCTATGCTCCAGGGACTGAAGTCCCAACCTACTCAGTCTTTCCCTATAACTCAGGTCCTCTGTCCTGGCAAATTCCTTGTAAAATTTGCTCAGCACTCTTTCAAACTAATTGATATCTTAACCATAGGCAGGTAACAAAAACGGCACACAATACTCCAAATTAGGCCTCACCAACATCTTATACAACTTTGACATAACATTCCAACTCCTGTACTCAGTACTTTGTTTTAAGAAGGCTAATGTGCCGGAAGCTCTCTTTCCAACCCTATATAGCTGGTGACGCCACTTTCAATGAATTATGGACCTGATTTCCCAGATCCCTTTGTTCTATCACACTTCTCAGTGCCCTGCCGTTTATAGTGTAAGACCTACACTGGTTGGTCATACCAAAGTGCAACACCCCACACTTGTCCGCATTAAATTCCAACTGCCATTTTTCAACCCATTTTTCCAGCTGATCCAGATTTCATTGCAAGCCATGATAGTCTTCCTGCTGTCCACAATGTCCCCAATCCAATTTTTTTATTGAGGTAGCAGTGACCAGGGTTATAGGCCCTTCGAGACATGCTGCCTAGTCATCCCCCGATTTAGCCCTAGCCTAATCTTGAGACTATTTGCAATGACCAATTAGCCCACTAACCAGTATGTCTTTGGACTGTGGGAGGGAACTGGGGCATCCAGAGGAAACCCATGAAGTCACGGGGAGAGCATACTAACTCCTCACAAACAGCAGCGGGAATTGAACCCTGGTCACTGGTACTGTATAGCATTGTGTTAACCACTACACTACTGAGCTGCTGTCATCTGCAAATTTGCTAATCCATTTTGAGCACATTATCATCTGGGTTTTTGGTACAGATGACAAACAACAACAGATCAAGCACTGACTGTGACTAATGTGGTAGTAAATTGGAACAGACATTGGCTTCATGGGAGAAGCCTGAAACTGATAGTAAATAACCCCTCTAACTGGAGGCCTGTAACTAATGATGTGCTGCTCTCCAAGGTTGGTTAGACATGACCTACCACACACAAAGCCATGGAGCCTATCACTAAATATGCCCTGCCTATCCAAATACCTATGTATCAGGTCCCTAGATTACCTTCCAATTATTTACCCAGGCTCACCAGCCTATAATTTACAGGCTTATTCTTAAAGACATTGTTGAATAATGAAACAGCATTAATTATCTTGCAATCCTCTGCCATTCACCCTAAGGATGTTTTAAATACCTCTACTGGGCCCCCTGCAATTTCTGCACCAACCTCCCACAACGTTCAGGGGAACACCTTGTCAAGCCCTCGGGATTTATCTCTCCTAGCTTGTCTCCAGACAGCAAGTACATCCTCCTTGAGAATCCACGCACAGTCTATGACCTCACTGCTGTTTTGTGCAATTCTATAGACTTTGCCCATTTCCTGCATAAATACAGGTGCAAAAAATCTATTTGAGATTTGCCTCATCTGTTTCGGCTCCATACATAGATGCCTATATCAGGAGGACCAGTTTTACCTCCTTGCTGTCCTTTTGCTTTTAACACATCCGTAGAAGCCTTTGCGATTCTTTTTCACCTCGTCAGCCAGAGCAACTGCGTGCCTTCCTTTAGCCCTCCTAATTTCCCCTTTATACTTCACAATCACGTCATTTGCTCCTTGCTGCCTTTGCCTGCTATGCACCTCCTTCTTCTTATTAACCAGAGCCTCAATATTTCTTGAATATCCAGGTTCCCTCAACCTGTTAGCCTTGCCTTTTATTCTGACAGGAACATATTCTCAAAATATTTGAAGGCCTCCCACTTACCAAGCATCTCTTTGTCAGAAAACAACCTGTCCCAATCCACACTTTTCAGATCCTTTCCAATGCCATCAAAATTGGCCTTTCTCCAATTTAGAATTTCAACCTGATGACCAGGCCTGTCCTTCTTCATAATTGTCATTAAACTAATGGAATTTTGATCACTACATCCAAAGTGTTTCCCTATACACACTTCTGTCACCTGCCCTGTCTTGTTCTGCAATGGGAGATCTAGTATCATGCTCTCTAGTTGGGACCCCAATGTAATGTTTAAGGAAACTTTCCTGAACACATTAGATAAATTCTATCCCTTCCAGCCCCTTTATAGTATGGGAGTTCCAGTCAATACATGGTAAGATAAACCATATTTTTCTTGCAACTGTCCACTATCTCTTTTCAACTTTGCTCCTCTAAATCCCACTGACCATTGAATTGTCTATAATATAATCCCATGAACATGTCCACCCCTTTCTTCCTCCTCATTTCCACCATATAGCCTCAGTAGATGAACCCTTCAATCTGTTCCATCCGAGCAATGCAGTGTCATTTTCCTAACTAATAATACCACACCCCCCTCCTTGAATCCCTCACACTCTATCGTGTCGAAAATAATGAAACCCTGTTACACTGAGCTACCAGTCCTGCTCCAAGTCTTATTAATGGCTACAATGTCATAACTCCACATGCTGATCCATGCCCTAAGCTCATCTGCCTTATCTACAATAATCCTTGCTTTGAAATATACACAACTCAGAACATTAATCCCATCATAATCGACCTTTTGATTCCTGTCTTTGTTTGTAGGTTTAACAATATCTTTCACACATCCACTCCATTCTCTGCCCTGGCACTCTAGTTCCCTTCCTTCTGCAACTCTTGCTTAAGCCCCCTAGAGCAGCACTAAAAAACCTTCCTGTAAGGATGTTAGTCCCCCCACTAGTTCAGGTGCAGACCATCCCAACTATGCAGGTCCTATCTTTCCTGAAAGAGATTCCAATGATCCAAAAATCTGAAGCCCTCCCTCTTAGAACATGTTAGACTGTATCATCTTGCCTCACCGGCATGTGGCGCAGATAGCAATCCTGAGATTACCAACCCGCAGGTTCTGTCCCTTAATTTAGTACCTAACTCCCTGAACTCACTTAGGAGGACTTTATCACCCTTCCTAGATATGTCATTGGTACTGATTAGGACTATGACCTTTGGTTAGTCACATTCCACTTAAGAATTTGATGGAATTATCTGAATTATCCCTGACCCTGTCACCAGGGAAGTAACATAGAATCCAGGAATATTGTTCTCATCCACAGAACTTCCTGTTTGTTCCCCTAACCAATGAACCCCATATCACCGCTGATCGCCTCTTCATCTCTGCATCTTTGTTTTAAGTGGCTGCCCCTCTATCCTGAAGCTGTGCCCTCTCGTCCTAGATTCTCTCAACATGGGAAACATCTTTTCCACATCTACTCTTCTAGGCCTTTCAACATTTGAGAGGTTTCAATGAGATCCCTCCTCAACCTTCTAAATTCCAGCAAGTACAGGTCCAAAGTTATCAAACAGTCCTCATATGATAACCCTTTCATTCCCAGAATCATCCTTGTGAACCTCCTCTGAACCCTCTCCAATGCCAGCACATCTTTTCTTAGATGAGGAGCCCAAAACTGTTCACAATACTCAAGGTGAGGCCTCACCAGTGCCTTATAAAGCCTCAGCATCACATCCCTGAACTTCTTAAAATGAATGCTGACATTGCATTTGCCTTCCTCACCACTGACTCTACCAGCAAGTTAACCTTTAGGGTGTTCTGCACAAGGACTCCCAAGTCCCTTTGCATCTCCGATTATTGGGTTTTCTCTCTGATTAGAAAATGGACTACACATTTATTTCTCTATCAAAGTGCATGACCATGCATTTTCCAACATTATATTTCATTTGCCACTTTCTTGCCATTCTCCTAATTTGTCTATTTATCTAAATCATTCTCCTAATTTGTCTATTATCTAAATCATGGGTATACAGCATAAAAACTAGCAGTTCCAACACCAGCCCCTGTGGAACACCACTAGCCACTGGCTGCCAACCAGAAAAGGATCCTTTTATTCCCATTTACTGCCTCCTACCAATCAGTCAATGCTTTAACCATGCCAGTAACTTTCCTGTAATACCATGGGCTCTTAACTTGGTAAGCAGCCTAATGTGTGACACCTTGTCAAAGGCCTTTTGAAAGTCCAAATATACAACATCCGCTGAAACCCCTTCATCTATCCCAATTGTAATCTCCTCAAAGAATTCCAATGGGTTTGTCAGGCATGATTTTCCCAAAAGAAACCATGCTGACTTTGTACTATCTTGTCCTGTATCATCAAGTACTCCATAACCTCATCCTTAACAATTGACTCCAACATCTCCCCAACCACTGAGGTCAGGATATCTGGTCTATAATTTCCTTTCTGCTGCCTCCTTCCTTTCTTAAAGAGTGGAGTGACATTTGCAATTTTTCAGTCTTCTGGAATCATGCCAGAGTTCAATGATCTTTGAAAGATCATTACTAATGTTTCCAGAGTCGCTAATGCTACCTCTTTCAGAACCCTAGGGTGTAGTTTATCTGGTCTAGATGACTTATACACCTTTGATGTTTTTCATCTTTTGAGCACCTTCTCCCTTGTAATAGTAACTGCACTCACTTCTCTTCCCTCATACCCTTCAAAACCTGGCACACTGCCAGTGTCTTCCACAGTGAAGACAGATGCAAAATACTTATTTAGTTCATCTGCCATCTCTTTGACCCCAGTTATTATTTCTCCTGCCTCGTTTTCTAGCGGTCCTACATCCATTCTCATCTCTCTTTATTTTTTACATACATGAAAAAGCCTTTTCTATTCATCTTGATATTGTTTGCTAGCTTGCTTTCATATTTCATCTTTTAACTCCTAATGATTCTTTCAGTTGTTTTCTGTAGGTTTTTAAAAGCTTCCCAATCCTCTATCTTCCCACTAATTTTTGCTTTGTTGTGTACCCTCTCTTTTGCTTTTGAATTAGCTTTGACTTCCCTTGTCAGCCACGGTTGTACTATTTTGCCATTTGAATATTTCTTTGTTTTTGGAATATATCCATCCCGCACCTTCCTCATTTTTTCCCAGAAATTCACGCTATTGCTGCTCTTCTGTCAATCTTGCCAGCATCTCCTTCCAATTTACTTTGGCAAAATCCTCTCTCATACCACTGTAATCTCCTTTACTCCACTGAAATATTGCTATGTCAGGCTTTAATTTCTGCCTATCAAATTTCAAATTGAACACAATCATATTGTGATCACTGGTTGTGAAGGGCTATTTTTTACCTTAAGCTCCTTAATCACCTCCAGCTCATTACATAATACCCAATCCAGAACAGCACATCTCTAAGTAGGCTCAACAACAAGGTGCTATAAAAAGCCATCTCAAAGGCATTCAGCAAACTCACTCTCTTGAGATCCATTTCCAACCTGATTTTTGCAATCGACCTGCGCGTTGAAATCTCCCATGACTATCCCATTGTCCTTTTGATATGTCTTTTCTATTTCCCATTGTAATCTGCAGTTCACAACACAGCTACTGTTTGGAGGCCTGTATATAACTGCCACCAGTGTCCTTTTGCCCTTGCAGTTTCTTAACTCAACACACACAGATTCAACATCTTCCGATCCTATGTCACATCTTTCTAATGATTTGATGCCATTCTTTACCAACAGAGCCACGCCACCCCCTCTGCCTACCTTCCTATCCCTCTGATGCAATTTGTAACCTTGGTCATTCAGCTCTCAACTATAACCATTCTTCAGCACAATTTAATGATGGCCACAATATCATACCCAACAATCTGTAAAAGTGCAACAAGATCATCCATCTTGATTCTGCATCCCTAGGACACTAACATTCACCCTGCTGACTGCAGTTTTGACCTATCAACTGCCTGCCCTTCCTAACAGTCTGACTGCATGCTATCTTTGCTTTTTACCATCCATCCTATCCTGACTCCCTTCGCTCAGTTCCCATTTCCCTACCAAATTAGTTTAAACGCTCCCCAACCTTTCTATCAAATCTGCTTGCGAGATTATTGGTCTCCCTCAGGTTCAGATGCAACCTCTCCCTTTTGTACAGGTTATATCTCCCCCAGAAGAGATCTCAATTTTCACTAACTGCCTATCCCTTTTCTCTATCCTGATGGTCACCCAGTTACTTGTGCCCTGCACCTTAAGTGTAACTCCTTCCTTCTATCTCCTGTCAATCGACTCCTCAGCCTGCAGAATGATCCAGAACTCAGAATAAGGATCCAGAATACGAAGCAGCAGCTGGGTGCATTTCCAGCTGATGTAGTTATCAGCTACACCGTAGGTCTCCCTGTCTTACCACATCCTGCAAGTTGAGCATTCCATTGCCCTGACTGTCATTCTCACTGCTCTAATTGCACCACGAAGGAAAGAAAGAAACTAAGCAAAATCTCAACTAAGCCTGCTCTCGCCTCTTCCTCTTGAGCCAAATCCTTAAGCTTTCTACTCTTGCCACTGACCGCTCTCACAATGACCATTCCCATAATGGCTGCTCTGCTTAAACTTAACTTCTCTTTATTGACTCTTGCCACATGCCTAACTACCTTACAATCACAAGCCTGACGCATATCCTTACTGGCGAGTCTCCAAAACTCACACTCACAATCCACAAGCCAATGGGTCTCACCATAGAACCATAGAACATTACAGCACAGAACCAGGCCTTTTGGCCCTTCTTGGCTGTGCCGAACCATTTTTCTGCCTAGTCCCACTGACCAGCACCTGGGCCATATCCCTCCAAACCCCTCTCATCCATATACCTGTCCAAGTTTTTCTTAAATGTCTAAAGTGAGCCCGCATTCATCACTTCATCTGGCAGCTCATTCCACACACCCACCACTCTCTGTGTGAAGAAGCCCCCCCCCCCAATGTTCCCTTTAAACTTTTCCCCCTTCATCCTTAACCCATGACCTCTGTTTTTTTTTTCTCCCCTGGCCTCAGTGGAAAAATCTCCAAAGTGTTTCAACGAACGCCAATATATATTACATCTTCCCTTCATTGAAAAATTGCTATCTTCACATTATAAATGGAGCTGGTCCAGAATGTCTGTGTTCCTTGTCGACTTGCAAACTGGACAGCCATAGTGTGGCATAATAAACTCAGAAAGTAATGCAAACACTCAGAAGATCAGGCAGCATCTGTGGAAAGACAAATACGAACAGTTCAAGTCTCGGATCCTTTGACAGAATATTTTTCACAGATGCACATCTGATTTTTATTTCCAATTTCTAGCATCTGGGGTTATTCTTGATGTTCAGATAGCGTGATGGCTTGGGTATGTTAGTGAGAATTGAAGGTTCTTTGCTAAAATATCATTGGAGTGTCCTAATCTTCCACACCATTTCCCATCTCCCTTTCAGCATCATAGGAGCTAAATCCATTGGGATTATTAAACCACCATCAAAATTTATGAAAGAGATGAGAGAATGCTGTGAATTCTTAACACATCGAGTTCATTCTCAAGCTCACAAGCTCTAGACCTGAATGTTCACGTTTGTCTTTCCACAGATGCTGCCTAATCTTCTGAATATTTTGCATCATTTTCTGTTTTAGTTTTATACCATAGTAAGGCAATCCAGTTGGCAAATCCACAAAGAGCTCTGGACCAGCTTCATCTATAACGTAAAGATAGCGATTACCCCATTGATTCAGAATCAGAGGCAGAAGCTGATTCTGATCACTGACGTATGGAATTTGCTGCTTTGCTGCAGTAGTCCCGTGCAAAGACTACTATAAACTAAAAAAGTAGGAATAACGATATAGTGTTCATAGGTTCATGGGCCATTCAGAAATCTGATAGTGGAAGGAGTGAAGCTGTTAAGGGTCTTCAGGCTATTGTATGTCCATCCTGGTCATATTAACAAGAAGAGGGCAGATCCCATATGGTGAGGGTCCTTACTGATGGATGTTACCTTCTTGAGGTACCACCTCTTAAAGATGTCATTGATGGTGGGAAACTTGTGTCCATGAAGGGGCTGGCTTCATACATACAACCTTCTGCAGCCTCAGGTGATCTGTGCAGTGGAGCCTCTGTCCAAGGCTGTCATGCATCCAGTCAGAATGCATGGTGCATCTATAGAAATTTGCACGAGTTAGTGAAATGACACTGAAGTGATTTCCATAAGTTTTGCTATTCTTATCCAGTGTATTATTCAGCCTCAGTAGTGAAGGATTGAACAGGGAAGGAGGGAAAATTTCTGCTTATTTTCCAGGGAATGGTTGGCCATCCTGGTGTTGTGTGGTATTTACTTTCTTTGTCTACCAATAACAGGAAACTGAGTTTGTTCTCCATCTGCTCAATGTCTATATTGCTAGCAAAATGCCCCAGAATGGCTACTTCTAGTGTAAGTGGGAGGGTTTGCTTAAACTAAGAAGAAATGTAATTCCTTTCTCTTTCTCCAAAATTCTTTCATGAGGCAAAGTATTACAGAATATTACATACACAGTTCTGCCTCTTAACCTAGAAACTCCTCTGCAGCAGGGCAGTCATTGTTGTAATGTCAGAGAGTGTCCAATGCTTGCAGAGCAAGGTCCTACAAACTGCCAATGTCAAACTAAAGTTGAGTTTATTGCCTCATGCACAGGTTTAATGAAAAACTTACTTGGAGCAGCATCATAGGCACAGCCCTCACTAAAAATACTTTATACAAAATCATGCAAAAAAATGTAAATAGAATAAAAGAAATTCATCGTAGTGCAAAGTGATCAACATAAGTAGCCCATGCCAACCAATATGTCCATCTATGTTAGTCCCACTTGCCCATGTTTAGTCTATCTTAACCTATTCAAGTGTCTTTTAAATGTGTTAATGTATCCGCCCCTAACACTTTCTTTGACAGCTCGTTCCATATACTGCTGCCCATAGTCCGTGCTAAAAGTTGCCCCTCAGATACCTATTGCCCCCTCACCTTAATCATATAACCTTTGGTTCTTAATTACCCAACCCTGGGAAAAATGCTCTGTGCCTTCATTCTATTAATACCCCTCGTGATTTTATACACTCCTCATTCTCCTATGAATAAAGTCCTGGTCTGTCAATGTCTCTTTGAGATTCACACCCTTGAGTCCTGACAACATTCTTTTAATCTGTTCTGTGCTCTTTCCAGATTAATGGCCTTCTTTCTATAGCAGAGTGACCAAAATTGAACACAATATTCCAAGTATGGTCTCACCAATGCCTTGTACAACTGCAAGATAATGTCCCAACTTTGACTCTGAATGTCCTGACAGATGAGGGACAGTGGTTTCAGAAAGAATGTTTGTGAATATCTGAGACTATTACTAATACAGGCCCTCCCATGTTACTCTGTGTTCCATTCCTGTGAATTGTTCATTACCTATTAAGTTGGAAATGGGCCCATGAACCAAATTCTCACACACTAGAAAATACATGAAGCAGCTGGCAAATATATCCCACCGATCTCCCAAACTCATGATTGCATGCATGAACTCTACATAAGTTGAGTGTTCATAATCTGGGGAGATCATGAATGTTAAAGTATTAAATGTCAAATATACAAATAAATAACATATTAAAATTCTTAAAGTATTTACCATCCTACCCTAATACCATCTCAAGTTCAAAGTTGAGTTTCTTGTCATACATAAATACAGTACGGTGCAAAGTTCTTAGGCTCGATTCTTTCAAAAATAATGAAATTAATCTTTATAAGTATCAAAATATTTACTATAAAGAGCACTAAACAGTAAAAAATTAAATCAAATTAGTATTTGGTGTGACCTTTAAAACTGCATCAATTCTCTTTAGTATGCTGTTGTGCAGTTTTATAAGAAAATCCACTGGCTGGTTGTTCCAAATATCTTGGAGAACTTGCCACAGTTCTTCTTCAGACTCTGGCTGTTTTGCTTGCTTCTGCCTCTTTAGGTAATCCCAGACAGATTCGATGATGTTGAGATCAGGGCTCAATAGACAATAGACAATAGGTGCAGAAGTAGACCATTCGGCCCTTCGAGCCTGCACCGCCATTCTGAGATCATGCCTGGTCATCTACTATCAATACCCAGTTCCTGCCTTGGTCCCATATCCCTTGATTCCCCTATCCATAAGATACCTATCTAGCTCCTTCTTGAAAGCATCCAGAGAATTGGCCTCCACTGCCTTCTGAGGCAGTGCATTCCAGACCCCCACAACTCTCTGGGAGAAGAAGTTTTTCCTTAACTCTGTCCTAATGACTTACCCCTTATTTTTAAACCATGCCCTCTGGTACTGGACTCTCCCAGCATCTGGAACATATTTCCTGCCTCTATTTTGTCCAATCCCTTAATAATCTTACATGTTGCAATCAGATCCCCTCTCAATCTCCTTAATTCCAGCGTGTACAAGCCCAGTCTCTCTAACCTCTCTGCGTAAGACAGTCCGGACATCCCAGGAATTAACCTTGTAAATCTACACTGCACTTCCTCTACAGCCAGGATGTCCTTCCTTAACCCTGGAGACCAAAACTGTACACAATACTCCAGGTGTGGTCTCACCAGGACCCTGTACAAATGCAAAAGGATTTCCTTGCTCTTGTACTCAATTCCCTTTGTAATAAAGGCCAACATTCCATTAGTCTTCTTCACTGCCAGCTGCACTTGCTCATTCATCTTCAGTGACTGATGAACAAGGACTCCTAGATCTCTTTGTATTTCTCCCTTACCTAACTCTACACCGTTCAGATAATAATCTGCCTTCCTATTCTTACTCCCAAAGTGGATAACCTCACACTTATTCACATTAAACGTCATCTGCCAAGTATCTGCCCACTCACTCAGCCTATCCAAGTCACCCTGTATTCTCCTAATATCCGCATCACATGTCACACTGCCACCCAGCTTAGTATCATCAGCAAACTTACTGATGTTATTCTCAATGCCTTCATCTAAATCGTTGATGTAAATCGTAAACAGCTGTGGTCCCAATACCGAGCCCTGTGGCACCCCACTAGTCACCATCATTCTGAGAAACACCCATTCACCGTTACCCTTTGCTTTCTATCTGCCAACTAGTTTTCTATCCATGTCAATATCTTCCCCCCAATGCCATGAGCTCTGATTTTACCCACCAATCTCCTATGTGGGACCTTATCAAATGCCTTCTGAAAATCGAGGTACACTACATCCACTGGATCTCCCTTGTCTAACTTCCTGGTTACATCCTTGAAAAACTCCAATAGATTAGTCAAGCATGATTTGCCCTTGGTAAATCCATGCTGGCTCGGCCCAATCCTATCACTGCTATCTAGATATGCCACTATTTCATCTTTATTAATGGACTCTAGCATCTTCCCCACTACTGATGTTAGGCTGACAGGACGATAGTTCTCTGTTTTCTCCCTCCCTCCTTTCTTTCTTAAAAAGTGGGATAACTTTAGCCATTCTCCAATCCTCAGGAACTGATCCTGAATCTAAGGAACATTGGAAAATGATTACCAATGCATCCACAATTTCCAGAGCCACCTCCTTTAGTACCCTAGGATGCAGACCATCTGGACCTGGGGATTTGTTAGCCTTCAGTCCCATCAGTCTACTCATCACTGTTTCCTTCCTAATGTCAATCTGTTTCATTTCCTCTGTTACCCTATGTCCTTGGCCCATCCATACATCTGGGAGATTGCTTGTGTCTTCCCTAGTGAAGACAGATCTAAAGTACTTATTAAATTCTTCTGCCATTTCTCTGTTTCCCATAACAATTTCACCCAATTCATTCTTCAAGGGCCCAACATTATTCCTAACTATCTTCTTTCTCTTCACATACCTAAAAAAGCTTTTGCTATCCTCCTTTATATTCCTGGCTAGCTTGCGTTCGTACCTCATTTTTTCTCCTCGTATTGCCTTTTTAGTTAAGTTCTGTTGTTCCTTAAAAATTTCCCAATCATCTGTCCTCCCACTCACCTTAGCTCTGTCATACTTCCTTTTTTTAAATTCTATGCAATCTCTGACTTCCTTTGTCAACCACTGTGGCCCCTTTCCCCCCTTTGAATCCTTCCTTCTCCAGGGGATGAACTGATTTTGCACCTTGTGCATTATTCCCAAGAATACCTGCCATTGCTGTTCCACTGTCTTTTCTGCTAGGATATCCATCCAGTTAACTTTGGCCAGCTCCTCCCTCATGGCTCCATAGTCTCCTTTGTTCAACTGCAACACTGACACCTCCAATCTGCCCTTATCCTTCTCAAATTGCAGATAAAAACTTAACATTTTATGGTCACTACCTCCTAATGGCTCCTTTACTTCAAGATCGCTTCTCAAATACTGTTGTTCATTACACATTAGCCTTGTTGTTCATTATACATTAGCCTTGTCCCTGGTCGGCTCTCGTACAAGCTGTTCCAAGAACGCATCCCGTAGGCACTCTACGAACTCCCTATCCTGGGGTCCAGCACCAACCTGATTCTCCCAGTTCACTTGCATGTTGAAATCCTCCATAACTACTGCGACACTTCCTTTGCCACATGCCAATGTTAACTCCTTATTCAACTTGCACCCAATATCCATGCTACTGTTTGGTGGCCTGAAGACAAAACCCATTAGGGTAATTTTGCCCTTACTGTTCTTCAGTTCTATCCACACAGACTCTACTTCTCCTGATCCTATGTCCCCCCTTGCAAAGGACTGAATCTCATTCCTCACCAACAGGGCCACCCCACCCCCTCGGCCCACATTTCTGTCCCTACAATAGCATGTATACCCTTGTACATTCATTTCCCAGGTCTGATCTCCCTGCAGCCATGTCTCCGTTATCCCAACAACATCAGTTACCCATTCGCATCTGAGCTTCAAGCTCATCCGCCTTATTTCTGACACTTCGTGCATTCAGATATAGAATTTTTAGCCCATTTCTCCTCTCTCTGTTTAAATCACTGCCTATTGTGTTTAACCCAGCTCCCCAAACTCCCATCAGGCTATACACCCCTTGAATTTAGTTGTCCTTCCTAAATTTACTTATTCTTTCTGCACATTTAACTCCATGTTCCGTCAGACCATCCCTCTGTACATGTGTCCTCCTTATCACTTGTTCTGCTTCACCTTTCTCTACTACACACATAATATTCTGGAACCACGTAGTCCCCACTTGTCCTTTATTCTTCATCTCGCTATCCTCTCTCGCATTCTGGATCCCTGCCCCCTGCAAATTTAGTTTAATTTAGTTTAATGCTTTCCCCCCTGAGAAGCACTAGCAAAACTTTCCTGCAAGAATGTTAGTACAGCTCCAGTTCAGGTGTAAACTGGCTCCTTGAAAGCCTGAAACTGTCTGAAAATATAGGGTGCCTGAGACTTCTACATAGTGCTGTACATGTATGCACGGACGCAATGAAAAACTTGCTTTCCACAGCGTCACAGGCACATAATATTATATAAGTAGCATTCACAAGTAAAACAAAGATTAAACATAAATTATACACAATTTTAACAAGAATGAACACAATTAGAACAAAAGTAAATTTTATTGCAATATTGAAGTAGTCATTGTGTTGTAGGCTGGTTCAAGATGTGAATGACTGAAGGGAGATGAACATTTGAACCTGATGATGTGGGACTTCTCTAAATCCCCATTAAACACAGCCCTTCTGTTCACCTCAATCATTCCAGATGGAACAAATTTCATATTCCCTCTGTAGTCCTAGAAGGAAAGTTCCCACTGTTTTTTTTAATTGGATTTATTGCCAACTTTCTCCTGTCAGTGTTTTAGCTGTTTCCTCCATGTGGAGATACTATCTCCAGCTCTACTTTACAGAAACCTTCCACAGTTTCAAAGACCTCAGCTCAGTCTGACCTAGTCTTCAAATGCCCACTGCTATTGTCCCTCTTGCATTTCAACTTATCAAAAAATCAGTGGCAGGGCCATTCCAATTTTGGTCTTCTAAACTCTGGCAGATACAAACCTAATCAGCCCAAACTATCCTCATTGGATAATGTGCCCATTTCATAGCATGCTTCCATTTTTTTTGAACAATGGACAATTTCCCATTTTCGCACAGGACACCGTATTTGCCCATTTACAACCTATCATTAGTTGCTGTAAAAGATCAAATTTTTAGCATCATAGCTTGCATGTTTTAACATATCAAACATGAAATGGCAACAGATATCATGAAGGTAGCAGAATTTAGGAGAATGCTTCCCATTGCCTTTCAATTGGTGGAGGCAAAAAGCTTTGGCTAGATCAGAGACAGGACATGGTGAGGTGGTGCTGTCCCCTCCGTTTCTCTTGGAGTTACCACATAGTGGAGATCATGTCTATAATATTTTCAGGTGGATGGAACCCATACAGTGACTTGGCACAGCTCTTCATCTCTTGAGAGAAGGTGATTGAAGAGAACTACATAGTTGTAAGATCCCTGTACCTTATCTAAACCCATCAAAATTCAGCATGTCCTTTCAAATCTCCCCTTCACTATTTGACTTTAAGAACAACAGCTCTAATTTCCACCAAAGTGCTTATTCCTGAAAACATTCTGGAATACCTCTTCTTCACATTCTTCAGTCTATCACTGAATGTAAAGCTGTGCTTCCGGTTTAGCCAGACCTTTATAGAGGTTTAACATAATGTCCCTACTTTTGCACTCATCACTTTAATCTACGAAGCCTAAGGTTCCATTTGCTTTGCTGACAACTCTCTCAATACATTGCTCCACCTTCAAAGATCAAAGCACATGGACACACCAGTTCCTTCTGCTCCTTCTCACTTGACCCACACCATCAGGTTCAGGAACAGCTAGTTTTCTATATCAATCAGTCTCCTTAACTGACCAGCACACCTTAACCCTACCTCAGCAACAGAGCATCGTGGACCACCTCTAGCACTATCGTGGACTTGTTTTTAATTCTTTTTATTCTGCTAACACCTTGTTTTACAGTTTTTTCTTTACTGTCTTGTATAATTTATGACATAAGTGTTGCTGTCTCAGTCTGTGTGCCTATGATGTCATTGCAGTGCACCAGTACCTCATTGTACTTGTGCAAATGACAATGAATTCACTTTTTTTAGACTAGTGTCATTATACATGTATTACCTCTCCCAATATCTTCTGCCAAGATGCATCAACTTGCTCTGCTCTGTAATAGTTACTTGTGTGCCCATTCTGTGTGCCTCTAGGCAGCTTGGTGATGGAATCATCTCATTCACATTACATGCTCTCACCGGAGAGGCCCTCTGTTGGTCGGGGTTGACTATGGATGTTGTGTCCCAACTGTCTACGTGAAATGCAAACCAGGGCAGTACGATACAGACAGCCAGCTGTTGCTCATGTATAGCAGGCTCCCCTCTTCACACAGCTGATGAATCCAAAGGAATTGCAGAGACTGATACAATTTGGCACCAGCGGCATCAGAGTTGCCAGTCAGTGTTGAACTCATCGTAAGACTGCCTAAGGGACTGCAGCTCCAGATTTTTCGTCAGGGTTTACTCCCAAAGCCTTTCCCATGAGTGGGCATAGCTGCAAGACAGTGGAAGTTTGAGATCAGAGTTTTCCTTCTCCGAGACGAGCTGCCAACCATGCTCGATGAGCCACATCTGCCCAAAGCGACTGGTTTTAAGGCGCCAGTAACCTGCCTTTGCCTCTTCTCTAGTTGGTAAAAATGGTTCTACCATTGTATGAAGGCCTGGAGCTGGACTTGGTTATCACAGGCTTTTTGAGACACACGCATTTAATAGGTAGTGGGAGCTTATCCCCACTATCACTCCCAGCTATCACAACCTTAAGCAACCTTGCATCACCAACTGCTACTACAATTGACAGAGTTTGGAAATGTTTTTTCTGTGTTTCACTGCCAAGTCATTCTGTGTTAAATGAAGCAGCGGTTTCAGTATTGACTCAGGAGGATATTTATTCGGGAGCATAAGATAAAGGAGCCAGTGATCATAATATGATTGAATTCGTACTGCAACTTGAGAGGGAGAAGCATAAGTCACGTGTATCAGTATCACAATGGAATGCAGGGAATTACAGAGGGATGAGAGAGGAGTTTCCCAGGCGGATTGGAGGGGGATACTGGCGGGGATGACAGTAGAACAGAGGTGGCTGAAGCTTCTGGAATCGTTCACAAGGCGCAGAATAGATAAGTCCCACAGAAGAAGCTCTCAAGTGGCAGGGGTATGTAACCATGGCTGACAAAGGAAGTTATGGGTTGTGTAAAAGCCAAGGATAGGGTATATAACATAGCAGAAGTGAGTGGGAAGTTGGATGATTGGGAGGTTTTTAAAATCAAGCAAAAGGCAACTGAAAAGCCATGAGAAGGGAAAAGACAAGAAATGAGGACAACCTAGCCAATAATATAAAGCAGGATACCAGCAGTTTTTTCAGATATATAAAGAGTAAAAAGGAGGTGAGAATTGCTATTGGACCACTGGAAAATGATGCTGGTAAGCTAGCAATGGGGATCAAAGAAATGGCAGATGAACTTAATAAGTATTTTGCACCTGTCTTTACTGCGGAAGACACTAGCAGTGTGCCAGAGGTCTGTGAGGGTCAGGGAGCAGGAGCGAGTGCCATTGTTATTACAAAGGAAAAAGTGCTAAGCAAACTGAAAAGTCTTTAAGGTCAATGGACCAAATGATCTACATTCCAGAGTTCTGAAAGAGGTTGCTGAAGAGATAGCAGATGCAATGGTCATAATCTTTCAAGAATCACTTGATTCTTGTATGGTCCCGGAGTACTGGAAAATAGCAAAAGTCACTCCACTCTTTAAGACAGGAGGATGGCAAAAGAAAGGAAATTACAGGCCAGTTAGCCTGACCTCAGTGGTTGGGAAGTCCATTTTTAAGGATGAAGTTTCAGGGTACTTGGAGACTAAATGATAAATTAAGTCAAAGTCAGCATGGTTTCTGTGAAGGGAAATCTTGCCTGACACATTTGTTAGAATTCTTTAAGGAAGTAGCAAGCAGTGTGGATAAAGGAGAGGCAGTGGATGTCATTTACTTGGATTTTCAGAAGGTGTTTGAGAAAGTCCCACACATGAAGCTGCTTAACAAGATAAAATCCCATGGCATCACAGGAAAGGTATTGGCATGGATAGAGGAGTGGCTGACAGGCAGGACACAGCGAATGGGAATAAAGGGGCTTTTCCTGGTTGGCTGCCGGTGACCAGTGGTGTTCCTCAGGGGTCAGTATTGGGACCGCTTCTTTTCACATTGTTTGTCAGTGATTTAGATAATGGAAATGATGGCTTTGTGGTAATGTTTAGCTAGGTGGAGGGGTAGGTAGGGAAGCAATGCGATTGCAGAAGAATTTAGACGAATTGGAAAATGGGCAAAAAAGTGGCAGATGGAATACAGTGTTGGGAAATGTATGATAATGCATTTTGATAAAAGCAACAAACTATTATCTAAATGGAGAGAAAATTCAAACATCAGGGGTGCAGAGGGACTTGGGAGTCCTCATGCAAGACTCCCAGGAGGTTAATTCACAGGTTGAGTCTATGGTAAAGAGGCAAACGCAATGTTGGCATTCATTTCAAGGGGAACAGAATATAAAAACAAGGAGAAAATGCTGAGCCTTTATTAGACATTAGTCAGGCCCCTCTTAGAGTATTGTCAACAGTTTTGGGCCCCATATCTCAGGGAGGATGTGTTGTCACTGGAGAGGGTCCAGAGGAGGTTCACGAGAATGATTCTAAGAATGAAAGAGTTAACATTTGAGGAGTGTTTGGCAGCTTTGGGCCTGCACTCACTGGAATTTAGAAGAATGTGAGAGCTCTCATTGCAATCAGCTGAACATTGAAAGGACTAGATAAGGTGGATGTGGAGAGGATGTTTTCTATGGTGGGGCTGTACAGAACTAGGGGGTCAGCTTCAAACCTGAGGGGCGACCCTTTAGAACAGACATAAGGAGGAATCTTATTTTAGCCAGAGAGTAGTGAATCTGTGGAATGCTCTCCCACAGGCCATGGTGGAGGCCAAGACCATGGGCATATTTAAAGCCAAAGCTGATAGTTTGCTGATTGGTCAGGGCATCAAGGGATATGGTGAGCGGACAGGTGTGTGAGGTTGAGTGAGATCCGGATCAGCCATGACGTCTTATGATCACTTCCCACAACTACTATCAGTTGTTTCTGTCCTTAAGACAATTTTTTATTCCGGCTATTGCTACTTACAGATATTTTACGAGCCTTAGTTGTGTTAACTAGTTGTGTAGGATTTGTTTCAAACACTTTCTTATAATACATATGGTTTAACCCTTCCAGTTCTTTCACCAATGTGTCTGATATTTCTTCAAACATTACTCAAACTCTATCTGCCTTTTAGAAATCCCAGGTAGTTTTTAATTCACTATTAATTCAATGCTTTCCAAGTGCTTGTTGATATGGAGCAGTCAATATAATCAAAGGTCTTGTCCACGTTAGTTATCCTCTTTCCTGCCCTCTCCCTCTGGGCAGACAATACAATAGCTGGAGAGCACATATCAGGAAGGCTCAAGTATAAAGTTTATCCTGCTGTTACCAGACTCCTGAACGGATTTCTCCCATGTTAAAAAATGAACTCTTGATCTCCCAATGTACCTCATTGTGACCCTTGCATTTTATTTGTCCACTTGCACTGCACTCTCTCTGTAACTATATTGTGCATTCTTTTATTGCTTTTTACTATCTTGATGTAATGATGCATCAAATTATCTGTCTGGGTGGCACACAAAAAAACTTTTCACTGCATATATGACAATAGTAAAACTAAAACCAATGACGATTATTGTTCCTGAAGCTCATTCATGATGTCAACCTGAGTAGCTGGAGATTAGTAGAAATTATTTTACATTTTGCCACTTTAAAATCCTGAAGTACTCGCCTGTACCTGGAGCAAAATGGAAGATTATAACAAATGCCATATCATCTGAACCATCCAGAAGAGGTGTCTCCCCAAACCAGGCGGAGCCAACTTTTTGTTGACCCTACTAATCAAACTTTACCCATTCTGTTATCTCAACCACCTCCACTTCTGCTGTCCATTTAGTAATTACCAATGCAATGGTTCCACCAAGTATCCTAGTCCTGGCCTGTAGTCTAGGTCTTATAGAAACTACGCCACCTCTTGCAGTTTGCTTTCTGCTTACCGGCAGACGAAAGTTCTTGTTCCACCCCTGCCCTTCACCTCTTTATACTGGTTATCTCCCGCTTATCATTCAAACAAGATGAAGGGTCTTAACCCAAAATGCCGACTGTTCATTTTCCCCTACAGATGCTGCTTGATCTGTTGATTTCCTCCAGGATCTCATTTGCTTCTCCAAATTCCAGCGTCTGTACTCTCTTACATCTCCAAAAAAAAACTGGGGCTAATTTTTATTTAAAAAAGTATGCCATTCTAATACCATATTCTTCCTCTACCAGCTTTATTTCCTTTTTGACTCCCCCCAACATTTTGTACACAGCCTTACTCCCAAAGTGATGAACTCAGAAGGAATTAAAAAAATTGGTGTAGTAGAGTTATGAAGACTTAAAGCACAAAAACAGGCCCTTCACATCAAGTGGTCCGTGTCAACCAAAATGCCCGTCCAAGCTAGTCCCATTTGGTCATACCTTTCCTATCCATGCAGCTGTCCAAGTGTCTTTTAAAAGCTATTATTGTACTTGCCTCGCCCACATCCTTTGGCAGCTCATTCCACATGCGTACCATCCTCTGTGTGAGAACACTTCCCCTCGAGTTTCGATTAAATCTTTGCCCTCTTCACCTTAAACCTATGCCCTCTAGTTCTCGATTCCCTAACCATGGGAAAGAATATCAAAAAGAGCCTTAGCTAAGCTTCATGTGATTGCTCGTCCTCGACTGATGTGTACGCATGTAATATTGGGGTAGTTATCATGTTGAGAGAGGCACATTTGTTTTTCATTTCCATTATTCATGGGTGGTAAAAATCCTCCTAGTTTGAGTCAGGGTATCAGGTATCGCATGATCTTGACAACTCACTATTGAAAAAGAGCATTTAATGTTGACTGAAGACATCTTAAGCTTCCCTTTCAATATTGTGACATGAAGGTATCACATTACCACTTACAAAGTGCCTAGATTTAAATGGAGATAGTGGAGAAAACCTGGGATTGATTCAGAACTGCATCAATGATTGTCCTTTTTATTTTCTTTACTAAAATCAAAATCACTTTGATTATGCTATAACTTCAACCCTGTTTTAGTGCCAGCTTTTTCTTCTGATACGATTATTGATCATAAGTAAACAATCTGAAGAGGTTGCAGAAATCTTCATGGTGCTAAAGGAAGGCAACACCCACCTTTAGTCCATGGCCTTCACAGTTTGTGGGTTTGTGATTCAACAGACAATTCTCTCATCTCTTGTCCACAGGGTTTGTGTTCAAAGTACCGTTCCAAAGGTATATGCTTAAAGCCTAGATTATCCCATCAAGAAAGCCTCGACAGTTTAGGGGTTTGCATTCCATGGATTTTAGAAGAGTGTGAGGTGAGTTATAAGTTCCAAGTGGACTTCAATGTGTCCATTGGTGGGTGAAGTCCTGAGCAAGGGGACACAAGTATAAGAAAAGGGACCAATCAGTTATAACTGAGTTATGTAGATATTTCTTCTCTCAGCATGCATTTGAAATTGGAAATGAATTATTATTTCACTGTACTGAGATACAGTGAAGTGTTTCTGTTTGCATACCGCCCAGACCGTTATTAATATCAAAGTAGTGAAAGGGAAATATAGAATGCAGAATATAGTGTTACAGTTACAGAGATAGTGAAGTGCAGGCAGATGCATAAAGTGCAAGGCTGAAAAGGAGATACATTGGGCTATTAAGGGACATGGCTGCCACAAGGGCAGAAAAGGCTGTTGGCTGTTTCGATGTTTGATGTTTCAATGGGGCAGAAAAGGAGGTAAAATAGCTGGGGGAATGGCTTCGTTAATCAGAGCTTCACAATTGTAAAAAGGGATGAAGTCATGAATGGATTGTCTGCTGAGTCAGGGTGGGTGGAGGTCGGAAACAGGAAGGGATGAGTTACTCTATTGGGAGTATTCTATAGGCCCTCCAATAGTAACAAGGACACTAAGGAGCAGATTTTGGAAAGCTGCAAAAATAACAGAGTTGTCGTCATGGGTGACTTCAGCTTCCGTAATATTGACTGGCACCTCCTTGGTGTAAGAGGTTTAGATGGGTCAGAATTTGCTAGGTATCTCTGGGAAGGATTCGGGTCACAATATATGTACAGTCCGACTTGAGGAGAGACCATATTGGATCTAATACTAAGTCGGTTGACAGGTCTCTCCGTGGGTGTGCATTTCAGAGACTGATGACAACTC
This sequence comes from Hypanus sabinus, assembly GCF_030144855.1. Taxonomy (NCBI): domain Eukaryota; kingdom Metazoa; phylum Chordata; class Chondrichthyes; order Myliobatiformes; family Dasyatidae; genus Hypanus; species Hypanus sabinus. The sequence continues at coordinate 102,063,000 of NC_082706.1, forward strand.
TGACATTTACCATAGCTGTGTACAGGGATAGGAGCAGACAGTATAGGAAAATATTTAATTTGGAGAGGTCAAATTATGATGTTATTAGGCAGGAACATGGGAGTGTAAATTGGGAGCAGATGTTCTCAGGAAAATGTGAAGATAATTTCGGGAGCATTTGCATGAGGTTTTGGATAGGTGTTCCATTGAGGCAGGGAAAGGATGGCATGGTGAGGGAATCATGGTTGACAAGAGAAGTGGAACATTTATGGAGAAGAAAGCCTACCGAAGGATTAGCGAAGAATCAAATAGGGTTCTTGAGTGCTACAAGGTAGCCAGGAAGGAGCTTAAAATGGGACTTTTAGGAGAGCTAGAAATGGACAAGAGAAGACCTTGGCAAATAGGATTAAGGAAAAAGACAAGGTGCTCTGAACATACGTTAATAACAGGAGGATGACTAGTGCCAAGGTAGGACTTATCAGGGATAATATAGGAAACATGTGCCTACAAGATGTCGAGGAGGTCCTTTGCTTCAGTATTCACCAGTGAGAGGGACCGTGATGAAAGTGAGGTCAGTGTAGAACAGCTTAATGTGCTGGAACATGTGGATCTTAAGAAGTAGAATATGCTGGAACTTAGTTATTACATTAGGATAGATAAATCCCTGGGATCTGACAGAATATACCTCAGGTTACTGCAGTAAGTGAGGGAACAAATTGCCACAAGAGTAGTATTAGAACATGGGAGGGTGGCACAGAAGTTAATAGGGATTATCCCAGGAATTATAGGCATCAACGGTTGTCGAACTATTGGAGATGATTCACTGGGACAGGATTTATGAGCATTTGGAGAAGCGTGGTCTAATTAGGGATAGTCAGCAGGGCATTGAGGGGGGCAGGTTGTGCCTCACAAGCTTGAATGACTTTGAGGAATTGACAAAACAAATTGAGGAGGGGATATCAGAGGTAAGTGATGATATTAAAAGGTTGGTGCAACATCATGGGTGAAAGGTCTATCCCAGGCATGGGCAAACTACGGCCCGGGGGCCATATGCGGCCCGTTAAGCTTTTTAATCTGGCCCGCAGAACTTGATGAAATTATATTAATAAACCTTGTTAACGTTTTTTCCCCGCAATTCTGGCGTTTTCCCAATAGATGACGCACTCTATATACATTGACCTTTGTTGAGGTGCAGCGTATTACTCCACATTTGCGCTTTACTTTGTGACCTTGTGGCGACCCATTTCCTGGCACATCCGAACCGGCTCACAATTAGCCAGCATTCCGGCTAAGGGAGATAACCTGCGGGGATTTGTGAGCACAGAGCTCCGCATATTGGCGCGCTCTCACTGTTCTGTCATTGTGCGGGTCGTTGTTGAGTTTTGGCACAGGGGACAATTGAATAAGAAGGAGCAGGACAAGTAGACCTGCATCTCTTACAGTTTTTGAAATAAAGACAGTCAGGAGGAGAGTGATGATGATAATATCTTGAAGGATAACAGAATTTTCAGTGCTTTAAAATAATAACTGTTACTATTAAAAAAAGCTGTATTTTATTCATTTAATTTTCAGTGTTTTAAAAGTCATTTCAATAAATAGCTAAATACCATGGGACTTCAAAGACAGATATTTTGTTGTAATGCATTTGTTCATTTTCAATTGAAATTAAAGCACATGTTTTCTACATATCCCATGATATTTTATTTTCTCTTATGAGGTGTATTACCAAAAACACTCCGTCCATCTGTTCCTGGTCCGGCCCCCCTGTCAAATTTTAGAACCCTTTGTGGCCCACAATTCAAAAAGTATGCCCACCCCTGGTCTATCCAATGCAGTACTGTTCTATGTTCTGTGTTTTATCTTCTGGCAAACATCTTGAATTCTCTGCCCCATTGGGGGTGGCAAAGAATACTTGAAAGATCAAGGAATTGAGGGTCATCTCTTAAAAGGCAGATTATTTGGTTGTTACCGTGGTTCTATTGTGGGAACTGTCATCTGTGCAAGTGGCCATCATATTTCAAATATTTGTCTGAAACAGTAAAGTGCTTTTAAGCAACCATGCAAGCATGTGTAGGAATGCAAGCCTCGGTGGTATTCTTGTTTATGGATCAACCCGCAGTGTGAGTTGGTGTAGACATTGGCCAGAAGTTCACCTCAGGATGATGGTACCAAGAGGCACCAGTGGATCTGTCCTGCCGCCAGCCTGCATTGCATTGAATTCAGTGGAGTGAACTTCTGAGTAAGTCTTCAAAGTCCTAGAGGGGTCACTAGGAACCACTAAGTATGTGCTTGAGTGTACATACCAGCAAGCTCAAGAATAGTCCCTGTCCCACTGTTATCAGCTCTTGAACAAACCTCCCGCGTGATGAAGATTATCTTCCAGTTTGCCTCATCATAGATCTGCACAACTATCTTAACAGGTATTTTCCCTGTTATAGGTACTATAACACTACAGAATCCATTCTGCTATTGTTTGTTTCCTTTTGTACTGCTCGATCTGTTTACATTTGGAATGACCTGTCTGGAGAGCATGTAAACAAAACTTCTTCCTGTACCTCAGTATATATGACAATGATAAACAAGCTATCAATTACCAAGCCCTTAACACTGCAATTAGCACAGGAATCAATCTCTCTGCTATTTTCCCTTCACCATTAAGTGGGAGGAAATTGAAAATATTGAGGATCCTTGATTATTCAGTGGGGACACACACTGCCAGGGGATTCTTCGAAATGATGAACGTTCAATTTCAGTAGTGATTCCAGCTGTTGGTGGCCTGGCTCGCTCTGGGGGCTGCTCTAATCAGTTCTCGGAAGTGTAAAGGGTGGATGGGACTCTGTGGGATGTCCATTCTTTGGCAACTTTAGATTGTTCGTGCTGCCCTGGGCACTCTGGTTTGGAGGAGGAACACTTGATCTGGATTCCTGGTAGTTTTGTGAATGAATAAAATAAACATCAAGATGTTAAATCAAATCAATGTAACTCTCCTCTATAGAAGAGTTCCATGTTGAAAAGATTTGGTCAAGCTGTTGGTTTAAAATTTTAGATATTTTTTTCAAAATGTGATATATATTGAGGAACATGGGAAACCCTCCCTGTAATTCAGAATCCTTATTAAGAAGCATTAACATCGGATCCTGACCCATTTGAGTTATTTACCCCAAAAGTAGCTGATGTCTAGGAAATTCCTGAGGAAGTTGATCAATTTGTTCACTAATGTTCCATCTTTCACCCCAGCATCAGTGTGTCGCCAGTGGTGTCAGTGAAAGTAGCAGGGTTTCAAAGCCCCAATGGCCCAGTTACTAAGGAAACCTGCTTCCCGTTCTCAGGCCCCTTCGAAGAAGTGAGGTCAACCTTCTGAAGGGGGTCACCCTTTGACTGACACTAGCAGCCCATCTGATAACAGAGAACTGATAACATTTCATTAGTGGGAGCGGTTACACTGTGGTGCTTCAAAGCAAATCTTCACATCTCTGTTTAGTTTTAAAACTGGAAATTCGCTCATGAAAACCTGTGATTTTTGTGGATCTTGATTACAAGTACTCTCTGAGAAACTGTAAAATTGGTTTCATTTACCCAGGACTACCCTCAAAATGTTTATTTCACCTGTTGTTGAAAAGAACAGTGGAGAAACTTTAAAAAAATTTTTGTCCTGCTAAAATCGGCCACTTTAATCATCCTCTCCAGGACAAAACCCTCTCCTACAGCGTGCAGGACATTCTCTTTTCTCTTTACCACCATCAGAGAGGAGGCACAGGAGGCACACTCAGCATTTTAGCAACACCTTCCTGTATGCCCTCAGATTTCTGAATGGACAATGAATCCATGAATAAAAACACAAAATGCTGGCAGAACTCAACAGGCCAGACAGCATTTATGGGAGGAGGTAGTGACGACGTTTCAGGCCGAAACCCTTCATCAGGAGTGAAGTTACATGGGATGGTCGAGGGGGGATAAGAAGTGGGGGGAGAGATAAAGTAGAGAGCTGGAAAGTGATAGGCTGGAGGGAAATGGGCTAGGGGTAAGGTGGAGAATTATGGGAAATAAAAGAGAAAGAAAGGTAAGGCTGGGGGGGAGATATATTGAGGGGGAAAGAAGAGAGAGAGAACCAGACTGAAATAATAGATAGGGATGGGGATAAGTGCAGGGCAGGGGTATCAACGGAGGTCTGTGAGTTGGATGTTCATGCCGGCAGGTAGGAGGCTACCCAGACAGGAGATAATATAATGAATCCATGGACACTATCTTACTAGTTTTGCATGGCAATTTATTGCTGATTTATAGTATATTTTATGGACTGCACTGTACTGCTGCAACGCTGCAACAAAGCAACAAACTTCATGACATATTTCATTTCAGTGATAATGAACTTAATTCTGACCCTGTTTCTGATTCTGTAGGGCTGAAGTGCTTCATGAATGTCGCTCACCACCACTCTCTCAATGGATGATTAATGTCAAGAAAATAATGCCCACTTCCCTAGAAATGTAAAGTGTAAAATGTAAAGAACTACTTGGAAATTACAAAATTATGAATGCTAGGCAGTGCTTAGACCATTTGTTTGGAATTTGGCCAGTCAATAATTAAGTCCAGAAGTGTGGGAAATGGAATTCACTGTTATAACTGCAGACATCACTTAGGAACTGAGTAATACAAATGGTAAACGTTTCTTCTGTCTGAGTCCCCCCAGCCTGGTGATCAGGAAGCCTCCACCCTTTGTCCCCTGTCTTAAACATAATGAATATGAAACTGCTAAATGAATGAGAGTCAAGTACTTGAAAAAACCCTTCAGTTTTATTTACATTTGATTGGATTTTGCAATCAGTGGCGTAGGAATGGCCCGCAGTAATATTTATATTGTGGCTTACCACTTAATGTTTTTAACAACTTTTGGAACATCAAGTTACCGGAGTGAATTCATTTTGGGAGAACTGATGCCTTTTGTGAGCAGCCTAGGTAGCAGAGAAACTCATCAGTAAATCAGTGCAAAGAATTTGAAGTAAGTCAAAGACAAAGTCGAGTTGATTGACATGTGCATAAGTGGACAAATGCAGAGGTGCAACGAAAAACCCTCCTCCAGAAGCGTCACGTACTCAGAGCATCAGATAAGAAGCACTCACAAGAAAAACATAAACTGAACAAGCATTATGCACAAATTTTACAAGAACACAATTTAAACAAAAAAAAATCAAGGCCCATTTTAGTGCAAAGTGGTGATAGTGTTGCTAAATCGTAGAGATCAGCAGTGTTCAATAACCAATGGTAGAAGGGAAGTAGCTGTTCTTGAACATGGTGCTGTTTGACTTCAGGTCTGTACATTCTGCCTGATGATAGCTACGATAAGGTGACATGGCTTTGACGGTAGGGATGGTTGATTATGGATGCGGCCTTCCTAAGGCAGCTCCTCCTGTACATATGACCAAGAGATGGTGTATAAATGTGCCCATGATATATAGGGCTGAGTTCACTACTCTCTGCAGCCTCTTATGTCTGGGTCTAAACCAGGAATTGTAAATTTGATGCAAAACGCAAACTGCTGGATTAATTCTGCAGTTTGAACAACAGCTGTGAGAAGGAAGGAATTGTTGATGTTATGTGTCAAGACACTACATCTGGATAGACAGTGGAAAGGGAAAGGAAAAATTGTGCATGTGAGTATGTGTGGATGTTTGTCTGAGTGAGTGCCCAGTGTGTATGTGTGTGAGAGAGTGAGTGTGAATGTGTGTGTGAGTGTGAGAGTGTGAGTGAGTGTGAATGTGTGTGAGTGTGTGTGTGTGTCTGAGTGTGTGTGAGTGTGTATGTGTGTGAGAGAGTGAGTGTGAATGTGTGTGTGAGTGTGAGAGTGTGAGTGAGTGTGAATGTGTGTGAGTGTGTGTGTGTGAGTGAGTGTGTGAGTGTGTGTGTGTGAGTGAGTGAGTGTGTGAGTTGAGTGTGTTAGTGTGAATGTGTGTGAGTGTGTGTAGGGAGGGGGAGCGGGGCTTGTTTTGCTGCTGTTGCTTGTGTCGTTCTGTGAACACGCTGGGCCTGCTGGAATGTGTGGCGACACTTGTGGGCTGCCCCCCAGCATACTCTGAAGTTGTGCTGCTTCTTCTTGTGCTGCCTTTCACAAATGTTTTGGTGTACGTGTGAGAAATAAATGAATGTGAATCTGAATGGAGAGGAGGGTGGCAAGGTTCAGACTAGGGCCGATAGGCACCAGGTGGGCTGAGCAATGGAACCAGGTGAGGAAGGAGAGGAGGGTGGGGTTGGGAGACTGAGACAGGAAACATAAATAAAAAGGGAGATGGAACCAGGTGTGAGTGGAGAGGGATGGAAATGGAGACAAAGACTGCAATTCCTCCCTCCCCATCGCCTGCCCCCGAGCGGAGCTGTCAGGCTGAGCAGACTCACTCTCTCACTAAGTCAGTAAGGGTTCTTGGTTCCTGCTCTTCCTGTGCCAGCACACTCCCCCGTCACAGCTTCCGCTCATTTCTGACTAATGAAACGTTCAGGTAATGAAAGAGTTCTCTGGAACAGGAGCCTGTTGTAACTGGGGTCAGCCTGCATAACAGTGTCAGTCTGTTGTAACTGGGGTCAACTTATATAACAGCGTTAGCCTGTTGTAACTAGGGTCTGCCTGTATAACAGTGTGAGCACGTTGTAATTGCAATCTGCCTGTGTAACAGTGTTAGCCTGTTGTAATTAAGGTCTGCCTGTATAACAGTGTCAATCTGTATTTAGTCAAGTATGTGAGCATTTTCGCCGCTAGAATGTAAAAACGGAACTAGCCATGTCACACATCTTCAAAAGCAGGAGGTGAGTCTGCAGGAGACTGCAGATGCTGGAACGTGGAGCACTCATAATCTGCTGGAGGAACTCAGAGGGTCAAGCAGAGTGGTGCCTGCCGGAGGAAATGAGTGAGAGTGAAGAGGAGAGATGGCCAGAACAAAGAGGAGAAAGAGAGTGACAAGAAAGGATTCGGAGGTGACTGGTGCACTGAGGAGGGGTGAAAGATGGTGGCCAGATAATACAAGGTAGGGCAGGTGAACCACAGAGAGAGGACACAAAAGGGTAAACAACAGATGGAGTAAGGTGATAGGGGTAGGGTGTTTGGAGAGAGTCAGGATAGCTGACAGTTGCTGGAGGGAGATCAACAGAAACAAAGATGTAATATTAAATATGTCTGTAAGGTTGGCACACTTTTTTTTTACAGTCCAAGGAATTAAGACCTATCCTGGCCATTTTCTCCCATTATTTCCAACCCTCTGGTAATGGCAATACCTGTGTGAGTCCTTTTTTGCGCTCCTTCCAGTTTAAGTACATTTTTTCTCTCACAGGGTGACCAAAGCTCTGCACAACACTCCAAGTGCAGCCTCGCCAGCGACCCATGCAGCACAACATACTGTTCCAACCTCTATACTGGCTGCATCACAGTCTGGTATGGAAACACCATTGTCTTTGAACAGGAAGTCCTACAAAAAAGTTCATCATCGGTAAAGCCCTCCCAACCTTTGAGCAGACCTACATGAAATGCTGTCACAGAAAAGCAGCATCTATCATCAGGCTCCCCCCCTCAACCAGCCAGGTCATGCTCTCTTCTCACTGCTGCCATCAGGAAGGAGGTACAAGAGTCTCAGGACTCAGACCACCAGGTTCAGGACCAGTTATTACCCCTCAACTATTAGACTCTTGAATCAAAGAGGATAACTTCACTCAACTTTAGTTGTCCTTTCATTGAACTGTTCCCACAACCAGTGGGCACACTGTCAAGGACTCTTCATCTCATGTTCTCAATATTTATTGCTTATTTATTTATTTATTTATTTATTAATAATGTTGCTTCATTTTGTATTTGCACCGTTTGCTGTCTTCTGCACACTGGTTGATTGCCCTAGTTGTGTGGTCTTTCACTGATTCTGTCATGGTTATTATTCTATAGATTTGTTGAGTGTGCCAAAAAAGTGGTCAGGGTTATAGAGGGTGACATATATGTACTTTGATAGAAATTGACTTTGAATATTCAATGACAGAACTTAATATTCAATGCAAAAACATCATAGATGATGTTTCAGGTCGAGGTCCAGCATCAATTTTGACCCAAGACGTTGACTATTGCTTTGCTTTTCCAGGTGCTGCCTGACCTGTTACGTTCCTCAAGCACTTTGCTATTCCACTCCTGAATATCCCATTTAGTGGAGGAAGGTTTTGCCTGTTAGACTGCATTGTCGATGTTTGTCTTTTTGGAAGTGGATGTGGTGGGAGTGCTGACAGACACAGTGTTCTGACTGCAAATGATAAAGCCAAAATCCTATTCCAAGAGTTGGCATTTGCATAGTGCTTTCAACATTGCAAACATCCCAAAGCACTTCTCAGCAGCAAGCGCCAGGCTAAACTTGAGACCAGGCCACATATAGGAACTCTTGCATCAAGCTGTGCCAAGGGAGGCTTCAGTGGTTATGTTTTGAGTGAGATGGATAACAACACAAAGCTTCTGGGACCTTGAAGAATGGTAGGAACAAGTCTACCTCCATAACCAAGGGGAGTCAAAACTGGAGAACAAAAAACTGGGGTGTAGGGGGAGTCGCAGACAATCCTGAGGAAGGGACTTAGCTGAAAACATCGATTATTTATTCATTTTCATAGATCCTGCCAGACCTGCTGAGTTCCTCCACCATTTTGTGTGCATTGCTGTGGAGAGCAAATCTGATCAACTCCATCAAAAGCAGAGAAAGGAATAGGAAAAAGAAAGACAAACTGGTTGGTAAAGAATGAATGTCTCGGAGCACAGGAATGTGCAAAGGCACAAACCCCAGCACTATGGGATTGTTATAAGGACATCAGCAACCACTCGATGCTCCTGACTGCTCATTAATCCACTGCAGGGAATCTTTAACGAGGTCCAAAAGTACAAGCTACGTACACGACGCTGGAAGAACTCAGCAGGTCAGGCAGCATCCGTGAGAAAAGAGTAGCCAACGTTTCGGGCAGAGACCCTTCATCAGGAATGGGGGGGGGGGGGGAAGAGAGGGCCGAAGCCCAGTAATAGAGATAGGGGAGGGGGTAGGGCCTAGAGGCGCCAAGTGGAAAACCAATCAGAGAAAAGATAAAGCGGGAGGGGGAGGGGATAAGCATGAAAGAACTGTAGCGATAAAGAAGCAGAAAGTTGAAAGGGGAGAGAGGCAGAGAGGGACCTAGGATAAGGGGAGGGGGAGGGGAGGGAATTACCAGAAATTGGAGAATTCAATGTTCATACCACCAGGCTGGAGACTACCCAGATGGTAGACGAGGTGTTGCTCCTCCAACCTGAGTTTGGCCTCATCATGGCAGTAGAGGAGGCCATGTATGGACATATCTAGATGGGTAATGAGAGGCAGAGTTGAAGTGGATGGCAAACGAGAGATCCTGTCTATTGTGACGGACGGAGCGGAGGTGCTTGACGAAGCGGTCCCCCAATCTGCGTCGGGTCTCGCTGATGTAGAGGAGGCCGCACCGGGAGCACCAGATGCAATAGCTAACTCCAGCAGACTCGCAGGTGAAGTGTTGCCTCACCTGGAAGGACTGTCTGGGGCCCGGAATGGTGGTGAGCGGGGAGGTATGGGGACAGGTGTAGCATTTGCACTTGCAGGGATAAGTGCCAGGTGGGAGTTCTGTGGGGAGGGACGTGTGGACCAGGTAGTCGCAGAGGGAACGATCCCTGCGAAAAGCTGAGAGGGGTAGGGAGGGAAAGATGTGCTTGGTGGTGGGGTCCTGTTGAAGGTGGCGGAAGTTGCGGAGGATAATATGTTGGATCCGGAGGCTGGTGGGGTGGTCCCCCATCCCAGATCCCTCTCTGCCTCTCTCCCCTTTCAACTTTCTGCTTCTTTATCTCTACAGTTCTTTCATGCTTATCCCCTCCCCCTCCCCCCTTTATCTTTCCTCTGATTGGTTTTCCACCTGGCGCCTCTAGGCCCTACCCCCTCCCCTATCTCTATTACTGGGCTTCGGCCCTCTCTTCCCCACCATTCCTGATGAAGGGTATCAGCCTGAAACGTTGGCTACTCCTTTCTCATGGGTGCTGCCTGGCCTGCTGAGTTCTTCCAGCATCGTATTCTTTGATCCACAGCATCTGCAGTTGTATTTTTGTGTTTTGAAAAGTACAAGCTGGTAGACAAACCATTGTAAACAGAGTTATTGAAGACTGGAGCAGGATTTGGCCACCTGGCCCTCGAACCTACTAACCCATTCATCAAGATTATTCTGTTCTGTCCCAGCACTGTGTTCCTGCTCCCCACCACTAGATGTTTTTTTTTGTGACCAAAAGTGATCTATTCCCTTCTTAGAGACTGCAACCTCTAGTTCATAGACTTTCATGACCTGTCGGGGTATGTGTACCACAAGTGTGTGTAAATCTTTAAGTATATTTATGAACCTGTATGCTTGTCTGTATACTGTACTTGTGCAGTACATATACATGAGGCTTTTATTATAACACCATTCAACCAACTCAAAACTTTCCTGACTCGCTCCTGCCTTACCCCAAGTCATGCTCAATTCTCCCCCTTATCTATCTCTTAATCTCAGAGAACATTTCATATTGGGAGCACCCCGATAGCATAGAAATAGTGCGATGCTTGGGGCATCAGCGTTTGGAGCTCACTTCCAATGGTGTCTTTAGGAAGTTTGTACTTCCCATAATGGGGTGACCAGAATTTCACACAGATCACTCTGTGCGATCTGACCGAACTTTTATATAGCTGGGCATGACTTTCTTATACTTACGCTCAGCACCTCTTCTAATGAAGGCAAGCATTCCACACACCTTCTCTATCAGTTTAACAACTTGCATAGGCACTTTCTGTGAACTATGGACCTGGATCCCAAGATCCCTTGGTGCCTCCGTACTGTTACCATTTCTTTCCCCTTATATTTGATCTCCAAAAATGTAACACTTCACGCTTGCCAGGATTAAACGGCATCTTCCACTACTCTGCACATATCTATAATTGACCTATGTCTCGCTGTGTTATTCGATAGTTCCTCGCACTGTCCACACAGCCAATCTTGGTGGGCCGGAAGGACCTGTTCTGTGCTCTATCTCTAAGTAAATAAACTCAGTAGATAAAAGCATCTCACACCACTAGGGTTTCTTACTGAAACGAGTTTAATGTCACTTCCATCGCAAGCACTAGTAGTAGAGGAATGAACCCCATTTGTAAATATGGATAAAATTCAGAAATTGGAGGGGCAAACGGACTGGAGTCCTTGCCCGGGATCCCCTTATGGTTAACTTGCAGGTCGATTCGATGGTAAGGAAGGTAAATTCAGTGCTAGCATTCAAGAACATAGATCAGTACAGCGCCAGACAGGCCATTGGGCCCATTATGTCTACTGATTTTCCTTTTATGCACTATGTATTTATTTATTTTTATTGCAACCTATGATAACTTGTTATGCTTACTCTGTGCTGCTTGCCACAAAGCAATGCATTTCATGACTATTGTCAGTGACAATAAGCCTGATACTGATCTTGATGCCAGTTTATACTAAATGTCCTCCTTCAGTAGATCACAGAGTATGTATCACTGCTTGCACTTCATATCCACATGCCTATTTAAAAGCCCCTTGAGCTCCATCAAACTGCCTGCTTCCAATACTAGACCTGGTAACTTAGAAAAATTGCATCCCACATTCCCTTTATACTTCCCCATTCTAACCTTCAAAGCATGCCCTCTGGTGTTTGACATATCTACTGTGGGGAACGATTCTGACAGAGCATAAATAAAAACCTCTGTTATGTTCCCCCTCAGCTGCTGCTATTCTAGGGAGAACTACCCAGGTTTGTCCAACCTTTCCAATACAGGCAGCATCCTGGTAAACCTGGCATGCCCTCTTCCCATAGTCTCCACAGCCCTCCTGCAATGGGGTGAGCAGAACTTCACACAATACTCCAAGTGTGGCCTGACTGAAGTGTTATATAGCTGAGGCACGATTCCTTTACTCTTATGCTCAGCCCCTCCACCAATGAAGCAAGTATTCTGTGCGTTTCCTTCACCACCTTATCCGCCTGCATTCCCACCTTCAGTGAGCTATCAAGGATCCCTTGGTACCTCCATATAGTTAAGGGGGTAACCATGGTAGCATGGTGATTAGCACAATGTTTTGCAGTGCATAATGACCTGGGTTCAATTCCCGTTGCTGTCTGTACGTTCTCCCTGTGACTGGATGGGTTTCCTCCGGGTGCTCCGGTTCCGTCTCACACTCCAAAGATGTCCTGGTTGATAGGTTAATTGGTCATTTTAAAATTGTCTCGTTATCAGGCTGGGATTAAATAGAGGCATTGCTGGGTGGCTTTGAGGGCTGGAAGGACCTATTCCAAGCTGTATCTCAATAAATAAAATAAAAACAATTAACTGAATACTTCTCTCTTACATATGACCTTCAAAAGTGAAACACTTCACATTTGCCGGGATTAACCGCCATCCTCCACTGCTCTGTCCATATCTGTAATGGTTCTGTGTCTCTCTGTGGTCCTTGATAGTCCTTTACACTGTCCACAGCTCTGCCAATCTTGGTGTCGTCTGCAAACTTGTTAATCCTCCCATCTGCATTATCATGTATAACAGAGGTCCCGTACTGACGCTTTGCAGGACACCACAAGCCATGGACCTTGAGACAGAATAACAGCCTTTTATCCCACATCTTCTATGGGCAAGCCGGTTCCAATTCCAAACTTGCAATTCACCATGGATCCTATGCATCTTTCTCTTTTGACTCACCCTACCATGATATCAAAAGCGTTACTTCCGTAGATCACATCCATTGCCTTACCCTCACTGAGCACCTTTGTCACCTCCTCTGAAAAATTAACTTTCTAAGGCATGGCCTGTCTCACTCAAAGTCATGCTGAGTCGCTAAACAAACCATGACTTGCCAAGTATACATAAATTCTATCCTACAGTGTTCTCTTTCCTACCACTGACATGAGGCTTCCCTGAAATATAATTACCTAGATTATTCAGAATCAGATTCAGGTTCAATATCACCAGCATATGTTGTGAAGTTTGTTAACTTTACAGCACCAGTACAATGTAATACATGATAATATAGAAAAAAACTAAATTATAGTGAGTGTATATATGTATATTAAATAGTTAGATTAAATAATTTTTGCAAAATCAGAAATAAAAAGTGGTGAGGTAGTGTTCGTGGATTCAAGGTCCATTTAGGAATCGGGTGGCAAAGGAGAAGAAGCTGTTCTTGAATCGCTGAATGTGATCCTTCAGGTTTCTGTGCCTTCTTCCTGATGGTAACAATGAGAAGAGGACATGTTCCTCTTTCCCTTCTTAAATGAAGCACATTTGCTACTCTCCTGTCCTCCAAGAACTCACCTGTTGCTAGTGAGAATTTTAAGATCTTGTCAAAGCCCCAGCAATATCATCGATATCCTCCAAGCCCCAGCAATATATTCTAGGATATTTGCCATCCTGTCCTGTGGACTAATGCTTTTCAGAAGATCCAGCACCACCTCCTCAATCTCAAAGTGTCCCAGCACACTATCATGCTCCACTCTATTTTCGCTATCTCCACTTGTTGTCGGTAAGACCAATAAATTGATTGTGGACTTCAGGAAGGGAAGTTAAGGGAACTCACATCAGTTCTCATTGCAAGATCAGAAGAGGATGGAGTGAGCAGTTTCCAATTCCTGGTTGTCAACATCTCTGAAGATCTATCCTGGACCCAGCATATTGATGCAATTACAAATAAGGCACAACAGCAGCTACATTTCAATAGGAGTTTGAGGCTGCTTGGTATGTCACCATAGATTCTAGGAATTTTCTACAGGCATACCACAGAGAGCATTTCATCTGGTTGCATCACTATCTGGTATGGAGGGGCCACCGCACAGGATTGGAAAAAGCTGCAGAAAGTTGCAAATTCTGCCAGCTCCATCATGGGCAGTAGCCTCCCCAGCATCAAGAACGTCTTCAAAAAGTGATGTATCCAAAAGGCAGCAGCCATCATTAAGGACTCCTATCACTCAAGGCATGCCCTCTTCCTTTTGCTGCCACCAATGGGGAGGTACAGAAGCCTGAAGACACTCAGTGTTGCAGGAATGAAACTACCTTCCCCTCCTCCAATAGATTTCAGAATGGAAAACAGATCCATGATTACCTCACTGTTTTCCCCTCTCTTTTTGCACTAGCTATTTAATTTAATTTACTGCTCATTGTGATTTATAGTTTCTTTATTATTCTGCATTGCAATGTATTGCTGCAGCAAAACAACAAATTTCACAACGTATGTGTGGTGAACTATGTGCCTGTCTGGACATGCCCCCTGCTGACTGCTCCTGTGGCTCCTCCCACAGGCCCCTGTATAAAGGCGATCTGAGGCCTGACGCTCGGCCTCAGTCTCCAGGACATAGTATGATGGACACTCACTCCTGGTTCCTTCTTCCAGTCAATAAAAGCCGATATCTCGCCTTACGTCTCAGAGTGAGTTATTGATGGTGCATCAATATGCCTGTGAAAACTGATTTTAATTCTTTAACATTAATGCATGTGGTACTGAAAATTAAATTAAATCAGTAATGCAAAAAAGGAACAGAAAACAGGAAAGAAATAGTGAGGTACTATACATGAGCTTATTGTCCATTCAGAAATCTGATGGTAAGGGGGAAGAAGTTGTTCCTAAAACCTTGAATGTGTGTCCTCAGGCTCCTGTACCTCCTCCTTGATGGTAGCAATGAGAAGAGGGCATGTCTTGGGTGATAATGGTCCTTAATGACAGATGCCATCTTTTTGAGGCCCTGTATAGTTTTCCTAATCACCTACTTTAGCACTTTCCTACTCTTGTTATATTCCACAAAGGCCCCATCAGATTTTTAACTCCTAAACCCCACGAATGCTTCTTTTTCCTTCCTGACCAAATTTAGGACACTTTGATTATCCAAATTCCTTCAGCCAGAGGGTGGTGAGTCTGTGGAATTTATTGCAATAGAGCGTTATGGAGGCCAAGTCATTGGGTGTTTTTTTAAAGTAGAGATCGGTACTTTAATTAATAAGGTGATGAGGGGCTACAGATGAAGACTGTGATGCTTCTCCAAATCGTCCTGGGAAACCTAGCAACTTTGAAAAGTGCCACAAATTCTTGTGAACCACAGCATTTGACCGATGAACACAAATTGCTCATTAAGGGATTAGGCCACGCTAATAACACCAGCCCACTCATGGAAACTTGTGGCTTTGAGACATCTGGAAATGCAGGCTAAAGAATCTTGGCTGAGCTGCCCCAATAAAGAATTGAGGGAGTGCTACACAATCAAAGATTTTGGCTTTCAGCAGTGACGTTGAGCTCCACGGCCAGTATATCCTTTGTAATCCTGTGTATATTCTGGATGTTAGAGATACCTTCAGCCCCTTTACAGAGGCAGTCCGCACCCTGGCTGTGTGCCACTTCATTCCGTTTTCCAACAATTTGTCTTAAATTTCTGAGCCTCATATCAAATAACAGCACAGAAGGAGGGACCATTTTGCCCATGAAAGCTCATTAGAAGAACAATCTTGTTAGCCCATTCTCCTCTGCCGAAACGCAAAATGTTGGCTCTGTCTCTCCCTACACAGTTCCCACCAGACTTGCTGATCATTTCCAGTTTTTGGTTTTTATTTTTGGATTGCCAGCGTCTGGAGTTCTTCCTCTCTTGAGTTCCGCTCCCAATCTGTATTGGCAATGTCCTGTGTTTCCCCAGTTCCAGGACTGTAGTCCTCTGTGTTCCTGCTTAACTCCCTTCAGTACCTGGCTCCAACCTTTGACCCTTCCTCTCTCCACCAGCCTCCCACCCCCCGCTACCAGCTCACTCACTTTGCCACCCAATTTCTTCCCCTCTTTGTTCCTCATGGGTACAGCTCTTCACTGCATCAAGGATGTCTACAAGAGGCAATGACTTGCAGATGACACCCAGCAACAGGAGGTACAGGACCCTGAAGACCCACACCTCAGGGTTCAACAACAGCTTCTTCCCCACTGCCACAAGGCTCTCAAACTAACCGGAAAAATCCCAACACCACCTCAGACTGTATTTCTTCTGCTCCCTTTCATTTTGCATTCACGTCATTTTCTGGATTTTGTCAAGTAAGCTCTGCAGAGTTTAAGTTTACGTTAACCCACGTGGTCATATTTGTAATGGACTGTGCTGCTGCTTCAAAAAGCGAGTTCTCATGGTATTTGTATGTGTGCTGCATGTCTTAAACATTTCTGTCTCACCTATATCCACCTGCCCCTGCCTCCCAATAGTAACCCACCCCCCCCCCCCCTCTACCTGGCACAACCTGCCTTCATAAGACCATAAGACTTAGGAGTAGAATTAGGCCATTTGGCCCATTGAGTCTGCTCTGCCATTTAATCATGGCCGTTCCTTTCTTTCTGCTCCCCAGCCTTCTGCCCTCTCCCTTTCACCTGTCAATCCTCCAATCACCTTGGACTCCTGCTCACCTTTTCCTCTCTCCTCTTTATATTGACCATCTCCCACCTCCACTCTCAGTACTGATGCAGGATTTCAGCCCAAAACATTGACAATTCATCAGTGAGTGTGGTCTTTAATCAGGCTGCACTTGGAGATGGTGGTGCATTTCTGGCCACCCCATTACAGGAAGTCTGTGGTGTCAGTGGAGATGGGGCAGGAGACATTTATCTGGATTCGAGGGTGGATCTATAAGTAAAGGTTGGACAAACTAGGTTTGTTCTCCCTAGGGTGTCAACGGCTGAGGGAAGACCTGATAGTAATTCATAAAATTACAGAAGGTCAACAGTCAGGATCTTTTCCCTAGGGTAGAAATGTCAAACAGCAGAGGACATGCTTTTAAGATTAGAGGAGGGGAGTTTAAATCAACATTTTTTATGCAAAGAGCAATATGCATCTGGAATGGATTACCCTAACAGGGGTAGTTATGGAAGTAGGCAGTTTGGTGGAGTTTAAGAGGCTTTTCGACAATCACATGAATGTGAAAGGAACGGAAGAATATGGATGAAACACAGGAAGAGGACAGTTAGTATAAATTGGCATCAAGGTGGGTCCAACTCAGTGGACTGGATAGCCTGTCCAGTGCTGTATTCCTCTATGCTCTGTGTTCGAATTCAGTATCTCTCAACCCACAGATGCTGAGTCCTCCAGCAGATAGTGTGTTGCTCTGGATTCCAGTTTCTCATGTCCCAAGCTCCTGTGGGAAAGTTGTGTCTGAATCCACTTCTACCTTACTCGAGCTCAGAGTGTGGAGGCACACCTCAGCCCTCTCCCTTTCCTCTGGTCAGCCAGCTTCCCTGCTGCCACCTGGAGCAACACACAAGATGCTGGAAGAACTCGGTGGAAGTATCTAGTAGTATCTAGGGAAGGAAATGGACAGTGCCTTCCTCACCTTCTTCCTTTTATTCTAAGGTCTACTGTCCTCTCCCATCAGATTTCATCTGCTTCCTGTTTAAGTTGGCACTGTTGTAGTCGTGTGACAGCTTACTGGTAGATCATAAGGTAAAAAATATGACTAAAAACATTACTAATAATACCTTTTCTGAAGTAAATTGTGGTCAACTATCGATGGTGAAGCTGATTCAAATGATGAGCCATAATGGTGCACTACAAAGCCAAAATGCAACGTGTTCAAGATTGGGTCACAGATGGAGTTGTTATCACTGGCGCTGTTGGAGCAAATGACTTGGAGAGGAGCTGATGCAGCAGAATGTCAATGCCCCTCCTCCTAACCTGGGTGTGAGGTTGGATCGCTCCAAGCACCGAGGCGAAATTCAGAACAGCTTCAGGCTGTGTGGTCCAGGTGTACCATTACACGGGGCTCAGGTCCTAGAGCGAGGCACCTATCCGGTGCTTGGACAATTTAACTGCTGGCCTAGATAGTCTAGAAAGCCCGAGTGTGGAGGTGAGGGTCAGGCTGATTTCACTCGCTCTCCTGTGGTGTTCATTCCTCTCTCCAGTGGCTGTCGTCTCTGCGAGTTTTGCAGCGTTTTTGCCTTACTGACATGATAAACTTGACATCCAGGCTTGGGCCTGCTACTCCAACTGCTCTGGGGACTGGATCTAGAGGCTCAGTCTGTTTTGGAATGCTGTCATTTGCATCTATTGTGTGATGATATGTGTATGTGTGCGTTTTTTTTTCTTCTTTCTCTGCCCAGTGGTTGTGGTGAACTACATATACCTGTCTGGACACGCCCCTGCTGACTGCCCCTGTGGCTCCTCCCACAGACCCCGGTATAAAGGCGATTGAGGTCTGAGCCCAGCCTCTCTGTCTCCAGGATGCAGCATGGTGGTCAACCACTGCTTGTTCCTTCTTCCAATCAATAAAAGCCGATATCTCGCCTTTACGTCTCAGAGTGAGTTATTGATGGTGCATCAATGGTTATGGCCTTTCATTTTTTAATTGGGTTCTTCGGGTTACTTGCTTTGTGGCTGCCTGTAAGCAAAAAACGTCAAGGTTGTATAATTTATAGATCCTTTGATAGTAATAAATGGACTTTGATTCAGCCCTTTGCTGTTTCCACCTATCACCTTCCTGCATCTGACATCGTTCCTACTCTTCCCCTCCCTCACCTCCCAATACCCCTGCCCTCTCACCAGCATCCATCTATCAGCCACCGGCTCTTGTTCCATCCCTTCCCTCCACTTCTTTTTATACTGGCCGGCTCTCTTTCTTTCTTGTCTTAATGAAGGGTCTCAGTCCGAAACACGGACTCTTTTTTTTCCTTCTGTGGATGCCTCCTGAGCTGTTAAGTTCCTCCATCATTTTTGTGTGTGTTGCTCCAGACTTCCGGCATCTGCAGTCTCTGTGTCCTTGCCACCTGGAACAACTTCTCATTCATCCAGTGAGATCCTTCCTCCTCCTGAACACTTTCTGAATCATTTACTTCTGCTTGTGAAGTGGGGGGATGGTGCATGTTTGGAGCAAGGGAATTTAAATCCTAACCTCTGGCAACGTGTGATTACCTACCAAGATGTCTTTTATAATTCTGCTCTTAATGAACTTGGTTTGCCAAAGCACATTGTTGCAATTAAAGAACAAGTGAGATGTAATCTGTTTGTTAACAGCTCAGTGTCGATGTGCTCTGATTTCAGTCCCAAACCCTTCAGGCACTTTGAGTCTGTACTGTAGATTTTTTTCTTTCAAAAATTAGTTTTATTCATGAAAATATGTACAAGAAATACAAAAGATGTTCATATTTTTTCTTACATTCAGAGTTCCATTCAGTCTCTACGTTCACAGTGTTAACAGATCTCTACTTCAGTAGTGGGAGCACATTCTGTACAAAGAACCATTGCCACCCATGTGGCCTTCTTGAAAGATACAAGCCTCTGAGGGACTTCTGCCAATGACCAGTGGCAGCAGGAGCCTAAACCGTGGTCCTTCTCCACAAAGCACTTGCATTGGCAGCAGCATGTTTCAGTGAGACCCTCAGCACATACTCCTGCAGCCAGGAAAGTGCCAGTCAGCACCATTCCCTTATGAGCATCTGACTGTGCTGGAAGGCCAGCAACATTCAGGAGAACCACAGTGCAACTTTCACTGAGTTGATAGTCTTCCAGCAGCATCTGATGTCTGACCCAATGTGTATTCCTGTGAACTGAATAGATCTAAGCTTTTTCTATCACGCAATGGATACAAATGCCTTAATGTGAATTGCTCTCTGCTATGTAAAATTCCTTCTCTCCTCATCCCCAGAGAAAAATACATCATTTGTAATAATCATTAATATTGCTAAAGCAATTTGTTTTAAGAATTGCACTGTGGGCTTGTTTACTAGACCCCAGAGGATTAAGATGCTGAGGTTGTGAAGTCAGTAAGGATATGGAGAGCAGGCTGACTTGGAACGTGCTGGGTCTTCAAGGCAGTGGGAGCCATACAGCACAAGAACAGGCCCTTCCGAGCATCATATCTGTGTCATGAAGCCAAATTAAACCAACCTATCTGCCTGCACATGATCCATATGCCTCTTGTACTCCATTATCATGGCTGTTTTCACCACTGCACTGGCAGCACATTTCAGACACCCTTCATTCTCTGTGTAAACAGCATGCCCTGCACATCTCCTTGGAACTTTTCCCCTTTTAACTACATCCTCTAGTACAGTATTTGGCATTTCTACCTTTAGACTGCCTAATCCATCCATGACTCATAATGTTACAAAAACATCTATTCAGTAACCCTTCAGTCTCCTCTCCTGCAAAGAAAGCAACCCAAGTTTGTCCACCCTTAGCCCATTCCCTCTAACCTGCACAGTGAACCCCTTCTTCACACTTTCAGAAATCTCCATCTCTTTCTTATATTCTAGGACAATGGGAATCGCATGCAGGTGGCCCATCCAGAGTTTTACACAGCTGCAGCATGAGCCCAGCCCCGCAGGTAAGGGGAAAGACCGAAGGATATACTCAAAGCTTCCTTGAAGGAATGCCACATCACCACTCTCTCCTGGGAATCCTTGGTCCAGGGCTGCTCGAAATGGAGAAGGAGTGTTAAGGATCACACAGAGATCCCAGAGGTCATGGATCAGGAGCACACAGAAGCTCTCCACAGGTGGCAGAACTCCTGCCCGCCCTTCAGCGAACTTCTGTCCCATCTGTGGATGGTCCCATATAAACCTCATCAGCTCCTTCAGAATCCACAACACCAGAGTGAAAGTAATTCACTCTTGATGAAGAACATATACTTAAGAAGGAGGGAGACAATCTCGGGACTGCAAAGTAATCTAGGCTTCATTTCAAACACCTCAGCGATCTCTAAATTGAAGAAGTAATAATAGGTACAGTAACTTCCTTATTATTATCCCATGTACCAAGCTATGGTGAAAAGTTTTGCTTTGGAAGACATTCATGCAGATCAGTTCATCACATCAGTACACCCAGGTAGTTCAAGGGAAAGGCAACAACAGAATGTGGAATGTAAAGGAAGAGCAAAGTTTTGATGAGGTAGAAGCACAAAAGGTGCTGGAATGTCGAGCAACAATCTGCTGGAGGAGTCAGAGGGTCCGGCAGCATCTGTGGGAGGAAATATGTTTTGTGTCAAAACCCTGGATCAGGTCTGAGAGTGGAGAGGCACAATAGCCCAGCTTAGAGAGAAGAAGGGGATTTAAGGTAGATTGTGAGTTCAAGAGTCCATCTTATCACAGAAGAGGTCCGTTCAATAGTCTTACTGAATAGGATAGCTGTCCTTGAGACTGACTTTTATATCTTCTGCCCAGTGGGAAGGGGAAGAAGTGAGGATGAGCAGGGTGGGAGAGGTCATTTATTGTCTTGGCTGCTTTACAAAGGCAGTGAGAAAAGTAGACAGATTTCTTGGAGGAGAGGTTGTTTTTTCTGATAGACTGAGTTTCTTGTGGTCTTGGTCAGCCACCATACCAAGCTTATTGTATCTGGATAGGATACTTTCTCAGTGCGTCTGTAAAACTGCTGGTCAACAACAGGGACATGCTGAATTTCTTTAGTCTCCTGAGCAGGTAGAGGTGAGGGGGAGGGGTGGGGTGATGTGTGTGTGTGTGTGTGTGTGTGTGTTTGGCCAAAGCATCTGTGTATTTGAACAATGATAAGCTACTGGTGACGTTTACATCTGGAAACATGAAGCCCACAACGATCTTCACCTCAGCGCCATTGATGTGCATGTGATTGGGAGGTAGTGTGTGAGGAGAAGCCCAACCACTCCCTGGCAAGCAGACAACAGCAGTTAACTGTTGCCTAACTCATATCATCATTTTTTCTGATCGGATCTTGCTGTGTGCAGCTTGGCTAGTCACACTTCTTCTATTACACAGATTCCACATTTCAGAAATACTCCTTTGGGAACTGGGTTATGAAAGGAGCTATGATGAGGCAAGTGACAGTGCACTTAAGGGTATGTCTGCATACTCACATGTTCTCCTCAAGCCACCAAACGTTTCTTGAGGCAAGTCACTCCCAGATGTGCTTGCTAAACATTGCAGCTCACCTCTGAATTTCAGCTTTGTTAATGCCAATGGAACAAAATTTCAGAACATCACACTTTGCAATTTTGAACTTGTAATATGTAATTGAATCTTGGCTTCAGCTTGTTTTAACATTCTGCAGGTAAGGCCATGAGGAAAAATGCACTCAGTTGCAATGGTAATGCTGTTACACATCCAACAAATCACACTGCTGAGCTAGTAGCATTGTTAAAACATAAATCAAGAGTTTTTATATATATATATAGAGCTTTCACCTCTGAAGCTCCCTGGGTGATTAATAGGCAACTGAGTTGGACATGTAGCAGCTAATTTATGCACAGCCAGCTTCCACTGTCGGCAATGGTTAAGAGAAAAGTGCTGGCCCAGGCCTTCAGGGGAGGAAACCCCTAGATGGGTTCCATCTAGTGCAATAGGATCATTTACATTCACCCACGAGCCTGATATTAACAGATGTCATCTCTAACAGCGCAGTGTTCACTTGGCACAGCATCCAGAGAACCAATTGACATACTGAAGGGTCATGGCCTGAAACATCTACTGTTTATTCCCTTCCATGGACGCTGCCTGACATGCTACGTTCCTCCAGTATTTTGTGTGTGTTGAGTTGGTTGGATTGTGGGCTCTGGTCTCTGGAATGGGACTTGAACCCACAACCTTCTGGCTTTGAGGTAAGATTGCCACCCACCGAGCCCAAGCAGTGATAAGAAGGAAACGACTGGATGAAATTAGTAACTATGGGGTTGGAAGAGTATTTGGCAGTCACTGGTCATGGAGATAATCTATGTAAATATCAGACACAGCAGGGATCAGCGAACCTCATCTCTCTGGAGAGCTCACAGGACAAAACCACAGAGGAGGAGGCAAACGAGAGAAAATCTGCAGATGCTGGAAATTCGAGCAACATTCACAAAATGCTGGAGGAACTCGGCAGGTCGGGCAGTGTCTGTGGGAAAAGGTACAGTCGGTGTTTCGAGCTAAGACCCTTCATCAGGACGAAGCTCAGTTCAGCCTCTTCACCATTTCCAGTGAATGCTTCTTAAAACAATACACAATAAAATGCCCTTTCATTTTATATTTACGAGTTCTCCACAACTAATAAGCATCTTGGAGGTGGGGCTTCCAATGACTAGTGCAGAGGTGGCTTGGAGGGTGCATTTCTTTTGATAATCAATGATAATAAACAATCGCCACCACCCTCCACCTGGCCCTCACCCACCTGGACAAAAAAGACACATACATTCGAATGCTGTTCATAGACTTCAGTTCAGCATTCAACACAATCATCTCTCAGAAACTGATTGGAAAGCTGAGCCTATTGGACCTGAACACCTCCCTCTGCAACTGGATTCTAGACTTCCTGACTGGGAGACCTCAGTCAGTCCAGATCGGGAGCAGCATCTCCAACACCATCACACTGAGCACGGGGGCTCCCCAGGGTTGCGTGCTCAGTCCACTGCTGTTCACTCTGCTGACCCACGACTGTGCTGCAACACACAGCTCGAACCATATCATCAAGTTCACCGATGACACCACCGTGGTGGGTCTCATCAGCAAGAACGACGAGTCAGCTTACAGAGAGGAAGCATAGCTGCTAACAGACTGGTGCAGAGCCAACACCCTGTCTCTGAATGTGAACAAAACAAAAGAGATGGTTATTGACTTCAGGAGGGCATGGAGCGACCACTCCCCACTGAACATTGACAGCTCCTCCGTTGAGATCGTAAAGAGCACCAAATTTCTTGGTGTTCACCTGACGGAGAATCTCACCTGGTCCCTCAACCCCAGCTCCATAGCAAAGAAAGCCCAGCAGCATCTCTACTTTCTGTGAAGGATGATGAAAGTCCATCTCCCACCCCCTATCCTCATCACATTCTACAGGGGTTGTATTGAGAGCATCCTGAGCAGCTGCATCACTGCCTGGTTCGGAAATTGCATCATCTCGGATCGCAAGACCCTGCAGTGAGGTCAGCTGAGAAAATCATTGGGTTCTCTCTTCCTGTTATTACGGACACTTACACTACACGCTGCATCCACAAAGCAAACAGCATTATGAAGGACCCCACGCACCCCTCATACAAACTCTTCTCCCTCCTGACGTCTGGGAAAAGGCACTGAAGCATTCGGGCTCTCACGACCAGATTGTGTAACAGTTTCTTCCCCCAGGCTATCAGACTCCTCAACACCCCCTCAACCTCCACATCCAACACATTATCCTCCGTAACTTCTGCCATCTTCAAAGGGGCCCTACCACTGAACATATCTTTACCTCCCCCACCCTCCACTTTTCACAGGGATTGTTTCCTCTGTCCATTCGTCCATCCCCACTCATCTCCCTCTAGGCACTTACCCTTGCAAGTATCATATATTAATTGCTGTGTAATTATTAAATTTTAGTTAATATTGTTTACTAATGTATAATAATATATCTGATTAGATGTCGATACAAAACAGCAATAATTCATTTCTCACCATAATCCTGCCTGACCCACTGATCTCCTCAAAAATAAGTGCAGAAAATAGATTGGTGAGCTGTGTGTTCAGAGACCCCTGCTCTTTGTGATTTTTATAAATGAGAACTGGAGGGATGGCTTAGTAAGTTTGCAGATGACACAAAGTTTGGCGGCATTATGGACAGAGTGGAAGGTTGTGCTAGGGTACAACAGCACATTGACAGGATGCAGAGTTGGGCTGGGAATTGGCAGGTGGAGTTCAAACCAGAAAAGTGAGATATGTTTCACTTTGGAAGGTGGAATTTGAAGTCAGAATATAGGGTTAATGGCAGGATTCTTAGCCTTGTGAGGAACAGGTGGAATTTGGAGTCCATGTCCTTAACTCCCTTGAAGTTACCGCTCAAGTTGGTAGGCAATGTTCCCTCTAATTTTTTTTATATAGCTGCACAGACCAAGAAATGAGCAAGAAATTTTTACCTGGAGAATCACAGCTCCAATTACATATTTAAGTGCCCTGAAAAATGCTTGGCACTTTAAATGATTTTTTTTTGGTAATACGTATGTGTATTAGGGCATCAACATCCAGCAGGCTGTAACAATGAACTACTGACTTCCATTCTGTGTAACATGAGACACTGACAATGTAAAAAGGCTTCAGCATAAAAGTTGTGTTACGTTTATTATTTAGAAGATTTACGGATTATATTCATTAAGGCTCTGAGTTTAGCCCCCTGCTCCACTCACTTAACACTTATAATTTATAACTGAGTGGATAATCTCAGCTGCAGTGACATAACTAAATTTGCTGATAACACCTTTGTCATAGACCAGGTGAAAAGTGATGGCGAATCAGCATGTAGGAAGGAGACTGAAAATCTGGCTGAGAGGTACCACAATAACAAACTTTTACTAAAGGTAACACTCACAAAATGCTGGAGGAACTCAGCAGGCCAGGCAGCATCTATGGAAAAGAGTACAGTCGATGCTTTGGGCCGAGACCCTTAATCAGGACGGGAAAGGAAGAGAAGTGGTCAGAGTAAGAAAGTGGGGGGAGGGGAGAGGAAGAAGTACAAGGTGGTAGGTGATAGGTGAATCTGGGAAGCAGGGTGAAGTAAAGAGCTGGGAAACTGATTGGTGAAAGAGATAAAGAGCTGGAGAAGAGAGAATCTGATAATAGAGGACTGAAGACTATGGAAGAAAGGGAAGGGGAGGAGCAGCTGAGAGAGCTGTCGGGTGGATAAGGAGTTAAGGTGAGAGAGGGAAACAGGAATAGGGAACGGTGAAGGAGAGGAGGGAGGGGCAGAGGGAAGTAGAATTGAAATGGATGACCACTAGGAGATCCCGCTTTTTCTGGCGAACAGAACGTAGGCACTTGGTGAAGCAGTCTCTCAATCCACATCAGGTGCCCCTCATATACAGGAGGACACACCGGGAGCACCAGTAGAGGAGCCCAACAGACTCTTTGGGGCCCTGAATGGCATTGAAGGAGGAGGTGTAGGGGCAGGTGTGGCACTTGTTCAGCTTGCAAGGATAGGCATCCGGAGGGAGATCTGTGGGGAGGGATGAGTGGACAAGGAAGTCGTGTAGGGAGTGATCCCCGCGGAAAGTAGGAAGTGGATGGGGGCGGAGGGAAAGATGTGCCCAGTGGTGAGATCCTGTTGGAGATGGCAGAAGTTATGGAGAATTATTTGCTGAATGTGGAGGCTAGTGGGGTGGTAGGTGAGGACAAGAGGAACCTTACCCCTGGTGTGGTGTCGGGAGGATGGGATGAGGACAGATGTGTCTGAAATTGAAGAGATGCGTGTGAGGGTGCATTGCTGGTGGAGGAAGGAAAACCCCTTTCTTTGAAGAAGAGGGACATCCCAGTAGTTCTGGAATGAAAAGCCTCATCTTGAGAACAGATGTGGCAGAGGCGAGGAACTGAGAAGGAGATGGTATTTTTACAAGTAACATACTGAAAAGAGGTATAGTCTAAGTAGCTGTGAGTATCAGTGGGTGAAAAAAGATATCAGTAGAAAGACTGTCTCAAGAGATGGAGACATGGAGGTTGAGACAGGGGAGGGAGGTTTCAGAAATGGGCCAAGTAAATTTGAGGGCAGGGTGGAAGTTGGAAGCAAAGTTAATGAATTCAACAAGCTCAGCATGGGTGCAGGAAGCTTCACCAACCAGATGACAACTCCCAAACCCCTCCTCTTTACTTACCCCTCAAACAGGACCCCACTGAGGAGCACCAGGCCATTGTCTCTCGCACCATCACTGACATTATCAACACTGGGTATTTCCTATCTACTGCCACTAACTTCATACTTCCCTACTCTGCTCCTCCAGTTTCTATCTCCTGCCCAAGATCCACAAACCTGCCTGTCCAGGTAGACCCATTGTTTCTGCTTGTTCCTGCCCCACTGAAGGATGGTAGAAGCAGACCCATTAGGAGCATTTAAGAGACTCTTGGATAGGCACATGGATGATAGAAAAAATGAAGCACTCTGCATGAGCAAAGAGGTAGATTGATCTTAGAGTAGGTCAAAAGGTCGGCACAAGACTGTGGGCCAAAAAGCCTGAGCTGTGCTGTGTTTTATGTACTGTGTTCTCATGGAATGGCAGAGTATGGTCAAGGGACTAATTGGTCCTATTGCAAGCTCATCTATACATTCATCCATGACATTCTCCATCAAGCTAAGCCAAACCAGACTCTTCTATCCACATCCTAACTTACATCTTCCATCCAACCACTGAACTACACTGGTGCCCACTTTAATTTTAAACCTTTATCCTCATACTCCAATACATCCTGTGTCACTCTCCATCCCCAACAACCCTCTGTGTTGCTCCTCCAATGCGAGCTCTTCCAATTCTACATCCAGACCTCCCTTTGTCCCACTATTCATGACAAGTTAAAATGCTCTGATTTTTATGAATAATGCTAAAAGTGAGGACTTAGACATGTTAGAAGATGACAGAGAACTGTTGAAGGATTTTGGCCTTCAGTTCAAATGGCTCTCAATTTAAAATAAAATGCTTCAGGAAGTTTGGGGAAATTCCTTCGCACTGAGCTTGCTGGGAACTTGGAGTGGCTATGGCAGGAACCATTGATTACACTCTGAAGATAATCTGAGAAACATTTTACTGCGCTGTGCAAATTAGTTATGGATTCCCCTATCTGGCAGCTGACACACACAAGAACCACCTGGAGTCCCTCTGTGTTATAAACTCCTGTGTTTCCATGGCTACCATCATGCATAACATTCCAATTTTCCCATTTCCAAATGGGATGCCGGGAAAAGTCTGAGAAGAATGGAGAGCAAAGAAGAATGCTCTAGATATTGCATGAGAGGGGATTAAGGGCAGTGAAGATCATCCTGATTTTAGCATCAAAATCAAAGTTGAGTTTATTGTCAAATGCACAAGTACATTTATGCACAGTTACAGAAAAAACTTACTGGCACCAGCATGCATAAGGAGAAGCACCGTCGACGTTTCAGGCCGAGACCCTTCGTCAGGACTAACCGAAAGGAAAGATAGTAAGAGATTTGAAAGTAGTGGGGGGAGGGGGAAATGCAAAATGATAGGAGAAGACCGGAGGGGGTGGGATGAAGCTAAGAGCTGGAAAGGTGATTGGCGAAAGTGATCGCATATACATATTCTTATACATATGAGCAGTTAATAATTTGGAACATACTGACCCCCTGTTAGTGGCTTAATCATTAATGTTAAAACTGATAGAATGTTGTTACTCAAAGACATTAAGAGATTTGGAACAAGGACAGATATGATAGTAATTCATGGATTGACTAAATAACAGAACAAGCTTGAGGGGCTATATAGCCTCCCACATTCTTATGCACTAAAGCATTCATTGCAGGTATAAACTTAGAAGGATCAGAAAAGGAGATATCTTCATGAGATGAGCAGAAGCTTGGTCTGATGGTTGTTATAAAGTCCTGAAGGAGAGATGAGAGGTGAAGTGATTCAGGAAAGAATGTTGGCCTACTAGCCTGACTCAGGGCTGCATTCAGGGAGGGCAGTCAGTCACAGATGTCTTGTGGGAGAGTGTGTTGCTGAAATTTTCTTTGCATGAATCTGTCTAATTGTCCTTTAGGGGTGTTATTGTACCTGTCCGAACCTCCTCCTCTGGCTATTTGTTCCATGTAACTACCGCCTTTTCTGTAAAGGCCAGTTGACCCATGAAACTTGTGCTTGTTTTTTGAAAATCTACCAGTTCATTCAAATTCTCGACTCAGTTCCCAACTGTCTGCTTTAGTAACACAATCAATTTTTAAATTCAAGGTTCTGACTGACTCTACTTCCGTCACTCTTTCAAGGAGCATTTCCCAAATGTGAGAAACCTCCTCTTCTCACTTTTGGCTCTTTTTCTAATGATCTTTGGTCTGTGTCCTGTAATTTCTGACCTCTTGCCAGTGGGAATGCATGCTCCATTCTTGGCTTTTTTTTGTGTGTGTACTTTTGGCTTAGAGGGGGTTACATTGCCAGCTGTTCTGGGTCTCCATTACCTTGTTAGATGTGCTTGATCCACTGCTGTCAGTCTCCCAGAGTTTGGCACATCTGCACACCACGGGCATAACCTCATAACCAGAAGCAGCCGTTACTTACTAACATTGTTCAACCAAGTTGATATTATTGCACAGAAAATGAAGATGAAAGGTAACCAAGTTAACTGTCTGAAAACATGGAAAAAATATTGATCGCATTTCCAAAGACTTTTGGCCTTAACTTTCTGGTGACTGACAATTTGTATGAGCTATTGCTTTAAAGGTTATCATTTCCTTTTTTTGGCAATGAATGATAGCCAGGAAGAGGAAGCTAATTCCTTAAATATACAGAGCCTGCAGTCTGCTGTGAAAATACAAGACATTTCCTCACGTCCAGGTTGTATTTACCTTCTTGCATGTGCTTGTACTGAAAAAGAAAGGCATGCACAGGCTCTCTCTTAAAGCAGCCAACACCAGTATCAGCACAGTGGAGACACGAGAGTCTGTAGATGTTTGAAATCTGGAGGGACACACAAAATGCTTGATGGGCACAGCAGGTCAGGCAGCATCCATGGAGGGAAATGGAAAGTTGATATTTCTGGCCGAGGTCCTTCATCAGGAAAGATGCAAGGTTCCAACCAGAAACGTTGACGGCCTGTTTCCTTCCATAGATGCTGTTTGACCTGCTGAGTTCCTCCAGCATTTTGTATGTCACTCCAGTATCAACACAGCCTTACACAGGAAAGAACTCCAACAGCTGCCACTTGAAGCACAATCACCATGCTGTTTTTCTCAGGAGTCCCTCTGCTCTGCTTGTGAAGGGCATTCGGAAAATGGGAAGAAGCTGGTTGGGCTGGTGCCTACAGAGGGTGAAAAATGGAAGGCCAGCTAGAACGGGGAATTAAGGGCAGCATTTCTGGAATGAGCACTGGTGGATCAGGAGGCAAGGAGAAAGGGATATGGAAAATGTCCTATACCCACAAAAAAGCACACAGTGTTTTGTACCAGTGTTGGCACTTTAATACAGTTCTCTAATTAATCCCACTCCAGAGTATAGCCTTGTAAAATGTTCCACCATAAGACCATACATTGTAGGAAAACAATTAGGCCCATCAGCCCATCGAGTCTGCTTCATAATTCAATCCTGGCTGCTTTCATTACTCAACCCTATTCTCCTGCATTCTCCCTATAATCCTTAAACCCCTTACTAATCAAGAACCTATCAATCTCTGCCTTAAATACACCAAATGATTTGACCTCCACAGCCCTCTGTGGCAATGAATTCCATGAATTTACCACCCTCTGGAATCCAAACAGGAATGTTTAGAATTGGGCAGGGAAATCCAACTGCACAAGAAGAAAACATTAAAACCTCAAGATCTTGGCTAGACTGTAATATTAATCGGGCTATTGTCCTCAGTTCTGTGCTGCCCCACAAGGATGCAGACCTCCAGCTTCAGAGCCTTCAGCCTTGACATCCTTGTGGGAGGGAGATCCCACTGCCCTCCCTGTGAAGAACAGTATTCTGAGCTCTGACTTTTGCCTCAGTTTTTTCAACGAGCTATCTAATTAACCCATGGCCATTTTTCCAATAACCTTGCGATTGATTCCACTTCAGGTGGCTATTCTCTTCTGCATCCTCCTCTCAAGGGTTTTGTTCATCCTTATCAAGAGCCACCGGCGACTTGGGGTGGTTGTCCACTGTGCCTGACGATAATGGGAAACCTGTGCAGGGGAGTTTTTAAAGTGGAAAAGCCATGGCACTGGGAGAGTTCCACTCCCCCGACCTCAGAAGTCCAGGTTGAGCGGTACAAACAAGCGTCGTAAATTAGCATATTCCTTGGTCACAGTGGATGACCATGATGTCTTCTGTGTCTTGTTTTGCCCTTTTGCTATCCACGAAGCATTGTAGAACTGCCTTCTTCGCTGCTGGTGCTCACAGTAGACCTCATCCGCCCAGTCCTCTGGAGAGAACTTCATGGGCTCGGACAATCATGTCCCTATCTCACCAAAGTATGAGGCTGTCAGCTACCCTCGCCTGGTTTAGCCCACTTGTCAAAGCAGTGTGGCCGTTGTCGCATGCGAAAAAGCTACTTGGAGCCACAGGTGAGAGCTGAGTATCCAAAGATCCCAGAGTGGGCATGACAAGCCCCTTCACCAGAGTTGCAACCTCTCCCGGGACACCCCACCAGGGACCCGCGATGCGCAATAGTTCCCTGTGTAGCAAACAGTGGCAGGACCCAAATGTCCTTTGTAAAGATCTGTGCAGCTGTATAGGACTTCCTGGCACCACTACTGTGATGGTCCAGTGGTTCATCTAGAACAAGATGCAACAGCAGACAGATTCTGGACGGCGTGATGGTGGATCACATTGATAGTAATTGCAGCCTTTCTATCACGTCGAGCACATAAACTCTTCCAAAGTTCTATGCCTGATCCCCTTCACTGTGGCTCCTGGATTTTATGCAATGGATCGCCTTTTGTAACAAATGTAGCTGCAGCTTCCTTACATTTTAAGTGCAGCTCATAGGAGTTGGCTTGTTCCTGTTAGGGTAGCCGATTGAACAGCTTGGCTCCCAACTGCCCTGCATCTCCTGGCTCATCAGTGCTCTTAAAGACACTCTTGGCAATTCTGTTTTATATGGTTGCTTTTTATTGGAAAAGTAAATTACCTCATCCCTGTACAGTAATTTATCAAAGTGGAAATGAAGGCGGTGTCCCCAAAGCCCATGGCCTCCCAATGTTAATAGCAAAGAGAGCCACTTGGGAGGGTTTCAGTTTAAGGGAAAGTTCATATTTTGAAGAGAGAGGATTGGCTTTATGTATCCAGTCAGAATCCCCCACAAGCTCGAAATAATAAATTACAAATCTGATTTATTATCTCATTGTGTAAAAATATATAACAAAATCTATCTGCACTACAATTGGAGTAATGACCAGGAGTGTTTATATAATTCATTAAAGGTTATATTAAAAAGTATGTGATTGGCATACATCATTACGCCAACAGGTCATATGTGAGCACCTCTCTAAGGAAAAAAAATCTAAGTACTGTACATCCTGGCCCCCCGTTTTACTTTTCATTAGTTTCTGGAGTTATAAAACATCATAGTGGCAACATGAAAGTTTTAAAATGAATCCAAGACCACTACCCCATTGAAACACAGCTTGCTTCTTTCTTCAGAAAGGGACAGAGGGATGTTCAAGTGAAAAAAAGCACAGCACATTCTTTTTTCTTTGGAAGGAGAGAGGGAGATGTTCCGAGTTTAAAAAAATAGCAGCAATTGGACGAAATTCACAGGTTCATAATAATTGAATGCCAGGTGGTAATAATAAATTAACAAAAAAAAAAGAAATGGCTGGCTAGTGACAGAAAGATAGAGGTATTTGATTACACAACAGATAACTGGATAAGGTATACTGATCAAATTGTTCAATATTTTGAAACAAATAAAATAGCCAATGAAAAGCAAGTTCCAGTGTCACAGAGTGCAATAGGTGGAAATGCATCCAGCTTGCTTAGAAGTTGAACTACTCCAACCAAGGCAACCAAAAGGAGTTTTGCTGGTATCAGGAATGTAATACAGGAACATTTAGAACCAAAACCATTGCTGACTGCAGAATGTTTTATATTTCATAAGTGGAGTCCACATCAGTTTATATGGCTGAATTGAAGAAATTGTCCAGGCATTGTCAGTTCAGTGATCAGCTTAATGGGGCACCGCAAGATCATTTAGTTTGTGGAATCTTACAAGAAAGCATTCAAAAATGGCTCCTAACTGAAGCACAACTCACATTTAAAAGATCAGTTGAAATCATAGACAGAGATGCAATTGAGTTGTAGTCACGAGTGTAAGTGAGTGTGAACAAAATTGCAATGTCTAAATAGAAGTCTGCCTGGCTGAACGAATAGTGTTAGCATTGTGGCAGGGCTTCACATACATCAGATCGATGCAGGTTTAAAGACAACTCTTGAAGAAAATGCAGCAAAAGAGGACACATACAAAGAACATGCCAGGCAGACAAAAATAAATAGACTGCGCAGGGAAGAGATAAAGATAAAAAGTCAGGTTGCAGTTTCGAAAAGAGCACTAATCTGTACACTGTCGATGAAAAATCTGATAATGATGAGATTGACACAGGACTGAGCAGCCTTGAGATTTACCATGTGAAAACGAACAAGAGACAAGCAATGTGACTTACACCAGAAGTAAATGGCAAAGTAATTAAAATGGAATTGGCACTGGCTCAGTTGTTTTCGTCATTACACTAAATGAGTTTGAATGACATTTCAAGCTACTGAACTGAAGCCTGCAGATATCCAACTAAGAACATACTGGAGAAAAGATAACTCCTGTGAGAATGACATGCATACCAGTGAAATACAACAATCAAAAACCCACATTGGGCTTGTATGTGGTAAAAACAGGAAGGCCAGTATGGTGGGGCCCTGAATGGCTGAGACAACTACAACATGATTGGAGATCCATCCACCGTTCGCATGCCACATTCCTTGTAGTAGAGTCAATTGAAAGCAAATTAAGAAAGGTAACTACATAACACCTCATAGGCCTGATTTTATTCTCACAAATCAATGAATATGTTGTAAAAAAAAGATCACTCCCTACTTGTACATAGTTTTCTCCTTTCACTTGTCATTTCTTTCCTCTCTTTTCTCTAAGTGTATGCCTCAGATAAATATTACGTGGAGATTTGGGGCATATATGACTATATGATATATATGTACAATATCTGAAATATATCTTATGGAAATGTTTGTTTGATGATGAACTTCAATAAAAAAATAACTTATAAAAAAAGAAGGGTGCTGGATGATGCCACAGCAATGTTCAAGGTAGTCATTGGCAAACTCCAACATATCAGGAATAAAATAGTGTTAAATGAAGATGCCACACCCAAGTTTTACAAAGCCTGTCTGGTTCCTTATATCATCCATGATAAAATAGCCAGTGAACTAGTTTGCATGGAGGTTGTAGGAATTCTTTCCAATGTTGAGAGGGGCTCTCAGTAGCAAAGAAGAATGAGCTATCAGGATCTGTGGTGATTTTAAGGTCACCATCAAGCCAATACTTACAGTAGATCAATACCCTCTGCCCAGGATAGCGGATACCTTTGTAAACCTTTCTGGAGGGAAGCACTTCAGCAAAATGAACATAGCTGAGGTCTATCTACAGATGGAGATGGAAGAAGAGTCCAAAATGTTTCTTACCATAAACACACACACAAAAGTTGCTATACTAAACTTATTTTTGGAGTAGCATCTGCACCTGCACTCTGGCAGAAAGCTATGGACCAGGTGCTGCAAGGCTGCCCAGGCACTCAATGTTACCTGGATGACATTATAGTTTCCAGTGAGGATGATAAGGAATACCTCCAAATTACAAGACAGTGTTAAAAAGATTAGAAGGTTAAGGGTGCAGAGTATGACGCAAAGAGTGTGAATTCTTTAAACCAATCATCACTTACTGTGGTCACACTATTGATGCACAAGATTTACACAAGTGTGCTGAGAAAGTTCAAGCAGTAGTGGATGTTCCAAGGCCAAAGGACCTGTTACAATTGTGATCCTCTTTAGGATTTGTCAATTACTATAACAGGTTCCTGTCAAACCTAGCTATTGTGCTTCACCCCTGGAATTCATTATTAAGATTGGGAAGAAATAGAAATGGACAAAATAATGGCTTTCCAAAAAAAAAAACAGGAAATGGTGACGTCAGAAACTGTACTCAAACATTATGATCCACACCATCAAGTGAAGCTTGACTTTGATGCCTTGCCTTATGGTATAGGGCGAAATGTCATGCTCTGAATGATGGAAATAAATGTCCCTATCCCTTGCATCATGTTCCCTTACCATTGCTGTGAAAAATTATGCACAGATTGACAGAGGGTCTGGCTTGGAGTGTAAAACATTTCAACCAGTACTTCTATGGGAGAGAGTTTACCCTCATCACTGATCATCAACCACTCGTGTCCATCTTCAACCCACAGAAGGGTGTTCCACTACCAGCAGCAGCACGAATGCAGAGATGGGCTCTGTTTCTTAAAGGACACAATTACAAGATCAAATTCAAGAGGACAACTAATCATGGAAATGCTGATGGATTGTCCTGCTTACCCTTGGAAAAATAAATGCCTGGAAAATTGATAAAAGATGACAGTCCTCTTGGCATATTCTCCTGAATGCAAATCAAAAGACTCCCTATTATGGCAGAGATGATCCAAAGGGAAACCAGAAAAGACCCCACACTGTCTCAGGTCTACATGGCAACCCAAAGTGGCTGGAATGTGCTGCAGAAACTCCTGTTCCACTATTTTTACCAGTGCTGGGATGAACTTGCCCTTGATGGGGGTTGCCTTATGTGGGGATTAGGAGTTGTTGTAGCATCCAAGCTGAGAGCTAAAGTGATGTAGGAGCTGGATGCTGATCATCTAGTCATGGTGAAAATGAAAGCATTGGCTCAAAGCTTTGTCTAGTGGCCTGGGATAGGCAGGTTGTGCAGCTTGCCATGCATTGTTTGGGATGCCAACATGTCGAAAAGATGCCAAAAGCAGAGCCTCTCCATCCTTGGGAACGGCCTGCATCGCCCTAGCAGAAGATTCCCGTGGATTTTACCGGACGATTCATAGACACAAATTCCTTGGTTGTGGTGGATGCAGCTACAAAGTGGCCAGAAGTGTTCCCAAAAGCTTCTGCTACAGCCTCTCACACTGTTGATGCGCTGAGAAGCCTCTCCCCAAGGACTGGTGTTCTGAAACACTTAGTCACTGACAATGGACCACAGTTTCAGTCATTCCTGAAAGTGAATGGAATAAAACATATTACATCTGCACTGTCCAACCCAGCTACAAATGGCTTGGCTGAAAGGTTTGTCCAGAGCTTAAAGAATGTACTGCAAGCGATGTCAGCAGTATGCCCTACAGTGAATCAGAAACTTGCCAATTTCCTCCTTACATATCTTCTTCTACTTCTTCTTCCATGGTTGTCCATTGAAATCTGATGACAACGTCCACTCCTTTAACAGTGAGATCTTTGATGACTATACGGTCCTATCCTGGACCCACACGTTCAATTACAGGTGGGACATGTATATAAGGTAGTGATGGTAGTGATGGCTGCATTTCTCCTGGCTCTCTTCTGCTGTCTTCTGGTTGTTCTTTCCATCTCCAGAATGCGAACCCCGTCCCTACACAGCTGTTGCCAAGTGTTACGGTCAGCAGCAACATCCTCCAGGTCCTCAGGTCTGATCTTGCACTTCCTTAAAGCATTCTTCATCTGATCCTTATAGCGCTTCTTCGGCCCTCCAGCTGAGTGTCGACCATGATGTAGCTGGCCATATAACACTCTGCGGGGTAGCTTACATGGGGGCATCCTTATCACATGCCCCAGCCACTGCAGCTGACGCTGGGTGATCATGACTTCAATACTTCTGCAGTTGGTCTTTACAAGTATTTCAGTGTGAGGCACCCACTCACACCAAGTAATTCCCAGGATGCGCTGAAGGCAGCTTATGTGGAAGCGCTCCAAGGACTTGATGTGACGGCTGTAGGTTACCCAGGCTTCACAGCCATAAAGGAGGGTGGTGACACAGACCGCTTGGTATACAGTGACCTTTGTAGAGGGATGAAGGCTCCTGTTCTGAAAGACTCTACACTGAAGTCTCCCAAAGGCAGCTGATGCCTGTTTAATGCGGCTCTGGATGTCGTTGTCAATGCTGCTATCCTCAGAGAGAATGCTCCCCAGATATTTGAAAGATGGCACTACTGACAGCTTTTCATCACCAACAGTGAAGGTAGGTTGAGTGGATGGGACACTGGTTCTCCACTGGCAAACCACTTCCGTCTTGGTGGTATTGACAGTCAGCCCCATCCTGCTGTACGCTCTCACCGCCACAGCAAGGACAGTCTGAAGATCCTCTGGAGTATGGACCACAAGAGCACAGTCACCTGCATTCTGCAGCTCCAGGACCCGTTCTCTACGGAGATTGGTGGTTGTGTGGAGCCTCCTGAAGTTAAAGAGGTTGCCATCTAATCTGACGTCCACTGCCACACTGTTGTTGTCTTCAATCTCGTTGTGGAGAAGCTTGGTAACACACAGGAGGAAGATGTTAAAGAGAAATGGTGCTAGCACACACCCCTGCCTCACCCCTGTGCGTACAAGGAAGGGCTCGGACTCTTGTCCTCCTATAGTCACCCAAGCAGTCATCCCATCGTGGAACTGGCGAAAGATGTTAACAAATTTATTGGGACAGCCAAACCTGAGGAGGACATCCCATAAGAGCTCTCTTTGCACAGTGTCGAATGCTTTGGAGAGGTCGACAAAGGCCATAAACAGGTCCTGATGTTGTTCCCAGCACCTTTCCTGAAGCTGCCGGGCTGTGAAGATCATGTCGATCGTGCTCCTGTTCTTCGTAAATCCGCACTGTGATTCGGGCAGCATTGACTCGGTGATGTTGCTGATGACCCTCTGAAGCGTCAGCTTAGCCAGGACCTTTCCAGCAACAGGAAGGAGTGATATGCCCCTACTATTGCCACAGATGTGTGAACCGTCTAGTGCAGCAGTGCAGTAGTGTAGTAGTGCTCATCGTTAGTGCATGCTGCGTGCCACATAGTGCTCTCTGCTTACAGCTATCGCCGCTGGCTCGCCTTCTCAACAGAGGGTGAAAAGCGGAGCCAAGTGTGTAAGCCTCCTCCAGCCGGTACAGAGCCTCTCCACCACCAAGACTCCTGCAGTGCCTCCTCGGGCCCACACGTGGAAACTGGGTATCCTTACATATCACAATGCAGCACACACCACAAGCAACAATTCACCAGCTATGCCATTCCTGGGTTGTCCCTTGTGCCCATGCTTGGATCTCCTCAAACCCAATCTCAGAAGGTGTATGCAGAACAAATAGCTGAGACAAATTAAGGGTTCTTAAATAAGGAGATTCCATGATTTTATTCCTGGACCAGCAGTCCTGGCGAGCGACTGCAGCGATTATCAAAAGTGGGTAATTGGAAAGATTTAGGACAGAACTGGATCACCCTGATACAGAGTGGTGGTTGCATCTGGTGTCATCTGGAGATGACACATCGATCAGTTGTTGGAGAAGAAAGCTGTCCAGAGCTGTCAGAACCACTTGCTGTAGTCCTAGATTCGACTCCTAGAACGACCACAGAGCAACCCCAGAACATGAGATTGTTTCACAGCCACAAGTGTCCCCTGCCAGGCAGAGTGATCCCCCTTGTCAGGATAGACATGATCCCACAAGAGTAAGAAATCCTCCGCAGTGATTAAATATTTAGGCCTGAATGAGACAATTTAAAATTTACTATGCTGTGGATATCTGTACAGTAGTTGTATTATATAGCATACTGTGTGTGTATATATAAGATAAATAGAAAGCAATACATTACACATTTGAGTTGAGGTGTATTCTATATTTAGTTGTTTATACTAAGCAGGGAGGAGAGTATTATATTTCAGTAATATTTGAATAATATTGTAAATAGAAACATAGAAACGTAGAAAAACTACAGCACAATACAGGCCATTTGGCTCACAAAATTGTGCCAAACATGTCCCCACCTTAGAAATTAGTAGGCTTACCTATTGCCCTCTATTTTACTAAGCTCCAAATACCTATCTATAAGCCTCTTAAAAGACCCTATCATATCCACCTCCACCACCGTTGCTGGTAGCCCACTCCTTGCACTAACCACTCTCTGAGTAAAAAACTTACCCTTGACATCTCCTCTGTACCTACTCCCCACCACCTTAAGCCTGTGTCCTCTTGTGGCAACCATTTCAGCCCTGGGAAAAAGCCTCTGACTATCCACATGATCAATGCCTCTCATCATCTTATACACCTCTATCAGGTCACCTCTCATCCTCTTTTGCTCCAAGGAGAAAAGACCGAGTTCACTCAACCATGCCCCCCATTCCAGACAACATCCTTGTAAATCTCCTCTGCACCCTTTCTATGGCTTCTACATCCTTCCTGTAGTGAGGCGACCAGAACTGAGAACAGTACTCCAAGTGGGGTCTGACCAGGGTCCTATTTCGCTGTAACATTACCTCTCAGCTCCTAAATTCAATTCCACGATTGATGAAGGCCAGTACACCATACGCCTTCTTAACCACTGAGTCAATCTACGCAGCTGCTTTGAGCATCCTGTGGACTCAGAACCCAAGATCCCTCTGATCCTCCACACTGCCAAGAGTCTTACCATTAATACTATATTCTGCCATCATATTTGACCTACCATACTGAACCACTTCACACTTATCTGGGTTGAACTCCATCTGCCACTTCTCAGCCCAGTTTTGCAACCTAACAATGTCCCGCTGTAACCTCTGACAACCCTCTACACTATCCACAACACTTCCAACCTTTGTGTCATCAGCAAACTTACTAATCCATCCCTTCACTTCTTCATCCAGGTCATTTATAAAAATCGCGGAGAGTAAGGGTCCCAGAGCAGATCCCTGAGGCACAACACTGGTGACCGACCTCCATGCAGAATATGACCTGTCTACAACCACTCTTTGCCTTCTGTGGGCAAGCCAGTTCTGGATCCATAAAGCAATGTCCCCTTGGATCCCAAGCCTCCTTACTTTCTCAATAAGCCTTGCATGGGGTACCTTATCAAATGCCTTGCTGAAATCCATATACACAAACCTACTGCTCTTCCTTCATCAATGTGTTTAATCAGAACCTCAAAAAATTCAATCAGGCTCATAAGGCACGACCTTCTCTTGACAAAGCCATGCTGACTACCCCTAATCATATTATACCTCTCCAAATGTTCATAAATCCTGCCTCTCAGGATCTTCTCCATCAACTTACCAATCACTGAGGTAAGACTCAATGGTCCTTAATTTCCTAGGCTGTCTCTAACTCCCTTTCTTGAATAAAGGAACAACATCTGCAACCATCCAATCCTCCGGAACCTTTCCCGTCCCCATTGATAATGCAAAGATCATTGCCAGAGGCTCAGCAATCTCCTCCCTCGCCTCTCACAGTAGCCTGGGGTACATCTCATCCGGTCCCGGTGACTTATCCAACCTGATGCTTTCCAAAAGCTCCAGCGCATCCTCTTTCTTAATATCTACATGCTCAAGCTTTTCAGTCTGCTGCAAGTCATCACTGCAATCACTAAGATCCTTTCTCATAGTGAATACTGAAATATTCATTAAGTACCTCTGCTATTTCCTGCGGTTCCATACACACTTTCCCACTGTCACACTAGATAGGTCCTATTCTTTCACGTCCTATCCTCTTGCTCTTCACATACTTGTAGAATGCCTTGGGGTTTTCCTTAATTCTGCCCACCAAGGCCTTCAAATATTTTGTTTGATTAAGCATTCTTTGTTGTTTACATATTTCATTATGGGTTGTATGTAAGAAGTATGTGAACTGCATTCATCGTTACATCACCCTGTCGTATGTGAGCATCTCACTAAAGAAAAAAGAAACTTATCCTGCCTTCCATGTTTTTCTTTTGATTCGTTTCTAGAATTAGTCCTGAGATAAAACAATAATTCTGTTCGCTTTCCACAGATGCTGCCTGGCCTGCTGAGTGTTTCCTAAGTCAACGGTGCACTTTAGAATTAAGTGTGAAGGTCCCTTGTGCAATTGGTATCCATGGCTGCCAATGTCATAAATTGTTAGTTTTGTACACCCTTGCTTGCTTGGGTGAATAGATCTTGCTGCTTTCAATGAAAAAGTGTGTTGCTATACTTTAAAGGCTCACTAGACAGTGATGGTCCTTTAAGAAACAGGAATAGGTTTAATCATGATTGATTTCTCCTAAATTACATTATGAAACACAGAAAATAAAGGAAAATGTAGACCTGCCAAGAACCCTGTTTACATGGAATGAATGCAAAATCCTAATTTGAAGTGTTTCTCCTTTCCTTTGTTTATGAATCATTCAGCAGGCTCAGAGCCTAAACAATGCAGCCAGAAAATAGTAGGCAATTTTGCTTTCAGTCACTGAGCAATGAATCTTGATGGTCTGAAGCAAAGCTCGCACCAACCAGACCCAACCCCCATCAAAAGAGCCTTCTGATCAGATAGGGCTTCCTCCAGCCTATAGTGCAACTACATTAAAATGCATGAGCTTTCATTTGAGTCATTTCCAGGCTGCAGCCGGCCCGTGAATAGTTAGGCAGTCTCGGTATAAGCTTGGCTGTGGACTGGGCTGTTGTAAGGTTGAACAGTGCTCAAAGCAACACTGAAAATAAAGCAGTTGCTCATTGGTCTTAAAACGTCTTGTAACCAACTGCACCCTTTAACCTTCTACTAACAGAGCTGGGAATCCTTTTATTTTTAGAAGCTGATCAAAAATATTTTTCAGCCTTGCATTTTAGTTGAACTCAGGGCATCTTGCCTAGGGATATTCAATCCACCCCCCTGTCTTTGCTTCATGTCTGTGCTGTGGACCAGGACCTCTGCTGTCCAGGGTGATGTTTGCTTTGTTCATTTGTGACCTGGAAGATCAAGACAGCAAATGACATCGTTTGATCAATGACCCCCAAGGGGTTTCTTTTTCTAAAGCTGCGGCCACTGGCTGAAACAGTTACCACTTCCTTCTCTTTGTGCTCCCTGCCCCTTAGAGTGTGCAGCTAGTTACAAGGCTCTTTGATGGGTTGTTTGGCCAGAGTAACACCCAGTAAATAACGTGTCATCTCTGCTACAAAGGTTTGATTAACTCTGCATGGAGTTAATTCTCCCTAAACTACAATTGCGTCTGCGCATAATTCAGTTCAGAATCTGGAGATGGCCTTGTGTTAACGACCAGCAACAACAGTAAAAACACACACGGAAAATGCTGGACGAGCTCTGCAGGCCGGCAAAACCTATAGAGAAAAGTAAACAGTTGACGTTTTGGGCCAAGATCCTCAATCAGTCTTCGCCAGCTACAACAGTAACCTGTATTTATGTGGAACCTTATGAAATTGTTCAAAGCATTAAAATTCTATATAAAATTTAACATTGAACCATTTAAAGATTTGCTGAAGGGGTGACAAAGTTTAGTTAAAGGAGCTATTTAAGAGAGTTGAGGAAGGGGTTTTAATAGTTTGGGTCTGAGGAGCTAAAGGCATGTTGAGCCAATCAGAATTTGAGGCAACAACTGGAGGTACTTGGGCCTCCACGAGGGTAGTAGGCTGAAGGAGGTTACAGACACAGGGAGGTGCTGACATCAGTGATGGAAATGAAAACAAGGATGTGAATTTTGAAACTGAGGAGTAGCTTATCAGGGTGTAGACGCAGGAGACTGCAGAATCTGGAATCTGCAGCAACAAACAAACTGCTAGGGGAATGCCCATCATGGCGCCAGTCGCTCACCCACGCACCTCCCTCCCCAACACAAACACCAGATAGAGGATATCTGTTTGCTCACTGATTACAGAGTCACAGCAACTGGACCACGACTTCTTCCATCATGTTGTAAGTTCATTGACCACTGTAACTTACACCAAGTGTAAGTGACAGAATGTTCAAAGGGGAATTGATGTGCATGTGTGAGAGAAAAGAAGGGAAGGGGAAATTGGATTGCTCTGCCATAAACCAGTACAGAATTTCCAGGCTGCATGGCCTCCTGTGTCGATGCAAAAGACTGCAGATGCTGGAATCTGGAGCCACCATTCCTGGGCCTAGCTCACAGATAGGATGATAAGGAAGGAATAACAGCATTTTTCCTTTCTTAGGAGATTGAAAAGGTTTAGCTTGACACTGAACACTATAGCAAACTTCTACAGATGTACTGTTGAAACCCAAATGACAACTTAATGTACAAGAATGTAAGAAGCCCAGGAGGGTAGTGGACTCTGTGCATTACATCACAGGCTCATTTGTAGCATCTACAGGAAGTCCTGCCTCAAGAAAGCACCATCTAGCATCAACGATCCCAACCATCCAAACCATGCCATTTTTCACAACTTCCACTGGGTGGGAGGTACAGAACCCTGAAGTCCCACACCACCAGGTTCAAAAACAGTGTCCTGCCAAAGGGTTTTGGCCCAAAACATCGACAGGATCTTTTCCATAGACACTACCTGGGCTGCGAAGTTCCTCCAGCATATTGCGTGTGTGTGCGTGTGTGTGTGTGTGTGTGTGTGTGTGTGTGTGTGTGTGTGTGTGTGTGTGTGTGTGTGTGTGTGTGTGTGTGTGTGTGTGTGTGTGTGTGTGTGTGTATGTGTGTGTGTGTGTGTGTGTGTGTGTATGTGTGTGTATGTGTGTGTGTGTGTGTGTGTGTGTGTGTGTGTATGTGTGTTATACAGAAACAGCTACTTCCCTTAAACCATCTGGTTCTTGAATTGAGCAGCAAAACCCTGATCACTACAGTTCAGCATTATGGCATTTTGATCACTTTGCACTAAAGTGAACTTCGTAATTTTTTTGTTCTTGCACAAATTGCGTACAGATTATTTTCTGTTTAAGTTTTTTTCTGGTGTATATTGTGCCTGTGATGCTGTTGCAATTAAGATTTTCACCACACCTCTGCATACTTGCACTTGTGCATATGACAATAAACTCAACTCAAAAGTGCCGGAAGAACTCAGCATGTCAAGCAGTGTTTGTGGAGGGAAATGGACAGTCAGCTTCTCAGGTCAAGGTCTGTAATGTGGACTGAAAGAAATGAGGGAATGAAGCCAGGACCCAGCCCTTGCCACCCAGGGTCAGTGAGTTGTCAGCAGGTTCTGGAATCGGAACTCT
Source organism: Hypanus sabinus (assembly GCF_030144855.1). Classification (NCBI taxonomy): domain Eukaryota; kingdom Metazoa; phylum Chordata; class Chondrichthyes; order Myliobatiformes; family Dasyatidae; genus Hypanus; species Hypanus sabinus. The sequence goes on from NC_082706.1 coordinate 102,106,578, forward strand.
GAGAAGGCTGGAGGAACGAGGGCCAGTGACCCACTACGTACACGAATCGACGAGACTGGAGTTCAGGGTCCCATCATCTGCAAGTCCAGAGTCTAACCTAGTGTCCTGTGACGAGTGAGTCCTGGGGTCAATACTGTGTGGCTAAGCGCAGCTCCAACACCATGTTCAGATTTGCTGTGACACCACTGTCATAGGCCAAATCAAAGGTGGTGACGAATCAGCATATCGGAGAGAAATTGAAAATCAGCTGAATGGTGCCACAAAAACAACCTCTTACTCAATGTCAGCCAGAGGCAAAGAGCTGATGATTGAATTCAGGAGAAGGAAACCAGAGGTCCATGATCCAGTCCTCATCGGAGGATCGGAGGTGAGAGGGTCAGCAACTTTAAATTCCCCATTGTTATTATTTTGGAGGACCTTCCTGGGTCCAGCATGTAAGCACAATTATGAAGAAGGCATGGCTTCACCTCTACTTCCTTAAGAATTTGTGAACATTGGCATGACATCTAAAACTTAGACAAACTTCTATGGATGTGTGGTGGAGAGAATATTGACTGGCTGTATCACAGCTTGGTATGGAAATATTAATGCCCTTGAACAGAAAATTCAACAAAACGTGATGGATATGGCCCAGACCAACAAGAGTAAAGCCCTCTCCACCAGTGAGCACATGTACACAAAATGTTGTCATAGGAAAGCAGTATCCATCATCAGTGATCCTCACTATCCAGGTCACACCCTTTTCTCTCTGTTGCCATCAGGAAGAAGTACAGGAGCCTCAGGACTCAGACCAGCAGGTTCAGGAATAGTTTTTACCCTTCAACCATCAGGCTCTTGAAACAAAGGGGATAACTTCACTCACCTTCGCTTACCCCATTATTGAAATGTTCCCACAAACTTTGGACTCACTTTCAAGGATTCTCGGGGTTGTATGTGGTGATATTTATGTACATTGATAATAAATTTACTTTGAACTTTGAGAACTTAAAGATCAATTGGAAATCCAGGAATTGAGGTCCGATGACTAGAGCCCTGCGAGATCACTTGGAGAGTCAAAAGCGCAATGCCTGCGAGCTCATGTTCTCTCGAGGCTGGAGGCCGAAGATGGTCTGCCCTGGGGTTAGAGGACTGTGCGGGAGGAACAGGGCTTGCTTTACTGTGGTTTTGTCACTTTCAGTGTTCTGCCAAGCATTGTGGCATACTGTGTGTGGTGACGCTTGTGGGCTTGTCCCAGCACACCCTCGGGTGTGTTGATTGTTAACGCATTGATTCATTTGACTGTATGCTTCGGTGTTAATGTGATAAATAAATCAATCTGAATCTTGAATTGGTATGAGGATGACATGAAGAGTCAGGGATACCACAGGATCTGGCACAGGATAGGTGAGTCCAGGAGAGTAATAGAAGGGGTGAATGGAACAGTGTTAAGATATGCACCACAAATAAACAGGTTAACCAAAGCCTGCCCAAGTGACACACCATTCCATTTCATAAGTATCAATGTCAGGAATATAGTCCATGATGAAGCTGTTCTGAGACAGCGTAAAACATCTCTTCAAAATTATCCTGACAGTATGGCTCTGGTATATGTGACTAACCAGTCTGACTCCACACACTGACCATGCTCGGAACTATACACATCCTTCAAGAGGAAATACACACAGTCTTAGAAAGAAAATAAAACAATGTAGATTAACAATAATACAATATAAACTATCTGTGGCAGTGACCTTGTAGGATCACCATGGCTAAATGTTTTTAGCAAGTTTAATCTAACAATAAAAATAGTTGCTGATTCTTCCAAGCACCTGATGTGAAATTTCTGAGATTCATGCCAAAAGAATTCAGATAAAAATAGGAATTAATTTGTACACAAAATCAGTCAGTTTATACATTGCAAAAGCTGATGATTGGTTCAGTTCTGCTACATAACCATAAAAGATCATTTCTGATCATTAAAACCTCTGAGATTTGGAGAATATTACCCTCTGTAGGTTCTGACCTGTTTCCATCACTTCACCTCTGCCTTCAGCTACCTGTGTCTAAAGCAAAGGAGTTGCCCCCCCGCCCATTCACTCTCTTCTTCAGTACAGCAATAGAGTCCGCCTCCTTGACCATCTCTGACAGTATTCCCTCTAAGGACGGGGTTGCTGGCTCAGGAGAGGTTCCAGAGGAGGTTTGCGAGAATTAAATGCTTAATGTATGAGGAGCGTTTGATACCTTTGGATTTGCACTCACTGGAGTTCAGAGGACGAGGGGGAACCTCACTGAAACCTAATGAACACAGAATGGCCTGGATAGTGTATACGGAAAAGATGTTTCCATTGGTAGGACAGTCTAGACTGAGAGGGCACTGCCTCAGTATAAAAAGATGCCTGAGGAGGAATTTCTTCAGCCAAAGACTGATGAATCTGTAGAGGTTGTTGCCAAGTCATTGGAGTATTTAATGCAGAGACTGGTAGAAATGGGGTTAAGGGTTACAGGAGCAGGTGGGAGAAAAAATCAGCCATGATTGAATGGTGGAGTTGAATTGATGGACCAAGTGGTGAGACAAAGAGATCCACTTTCTTTGTCTCTGTCTCCATCTCAGGAGATAGATTATTCACCACTATCTTCTGCAAACCCACTGACTCCCACAGTTACCTTGACTACACCTCTTCCCACCCTTCCACCTGCAAGAATGTTATTCCCTTCTTTGCCTCCACTTTACATTTCAAGACATTTAAGATGACTTCTTTATTTCAGAAGATGGGGCTACCCACCCACTACTGGTATCAATGCAACCCTAACTTGCATCTCTTCTATTTTCCATGTGTCATCCCTCATCCCATTCCACACCCCCAGTCATAAAGCGATAGGATTCCCCTTGTCCTTAATTGCCATCCCATAGTCTCTGCTAATTTTCCCCATCTCCGATATGATCCCACGTCTCACCTCCTCCCCCACTTCCAACCCTCTCCTCTCTGCTTTCTGTAGTGATGTCTCTGTAATTCCCTTGTACACTGGCCGCTCCACAACAATCTGCCTTTAGGCACTTAACCCTGCAAAGATGCTAAGTGCTATGTCAGTCCCTACACCTTCTCCCTTGTCTCCATTCAGTCCTTCCAGGTAAGGTGACACTGCACTTGTGGATCTATCAGAGTTATTTCCTGCATCCAGTACACTCAGTATGCCCTCCTCTGTGATGCACCATCAATAACTCACACTGAGACGTAAGGCGAGATATCGGCTTTTATTGACTGGAAGAAGGAACCAGGAGTGAGTGTCTATCATACAATGTCTTGGAGACTGAGGCCGAGCGTCTGGCCTCAGATCTCCTTTATACAGGGGCCTGTGGGAGGAGCCACAGGAGCAGTCAGCAGGGGGCGTGTCCTGACAGGCACATAGTTCACCACACTCTGTATCAGGGCAACCTGACACAAGTTGGAGGACTGCTTCGTCAAGCACCCTCACTCTGTCTTTTATAACAGCTGGATCTCCCAGTGGCCAGCCATTTTACTTCCACATCCCGTTCCCACATAGACATGTCTGTCCATGATCTCTTCCACTGTCAAGTTGAGGCCTGGTGCAGATTAGAGAAGCAGCACCTCATATTCCACCCTGGTAGTCTCCAACCTGATGGTATGAACATCAATGTTGTTGGCTTCTGGTAACTACTCCCCTCTGTTCCCCGCCTTTGCTTTCCCGAATCCCACTAGCCCCATGCACCTTTTCTTTCTCCTCCCATCTCCCACACACTCCTCTCTCCAGTTCCCCTGCTCACTTCCACTGCCACCTCCAATCAGACTCTATCACCTTCACCTCCACCTATCACCTCCCATTTTCTTAGATCATTCCCACTCCCCCCATCCCCACTTATCTATCTCTCCCCTCTCACCTGGTTCCTCCTATCATCGGCGACACCCCTTCCTCTCAGTCTCCTCTCATTCTTTCCAGTCCTGAAGAAGGGCCCCAACCCGAAATTTTTGATTGCCCATATCTCTGACCCACTGAGTTCCTCCGGCACAAAGCAGCACTGTCACAAACGGAAACGCACGAGACTGCAATCTGGAGCAAAGCACATGATCCTACAGGAACTCAGCGGGTCACCATCCAGGCAGAGAAATGGACAGCTGACATTTCAGGTCGAAGCCCCTCTGGATGAAAGAGTAGAGACGAGATAGTCGGGTTAAAGGGGAAGGGTTGGAGTAAAAGTTGGCAACTGATAGATCCAGGAGAGGGAAGAGTGGAAATGGTGGCAGAGGCAGGTCACTGTCGTCAATATCTCTTCTGGTCTTATGGTCTCAATAAGGTGTCACTGTAAACAATTGGTACCAGGTGGAACCATTGCATCAGGCAGCCTCATTGAGCTTGTTTCCAGTAATTACCACTTGAGGACAGAAATGTGCAGTGTCTAAATTACAGGATATCTAATTAAGTCCAAGGAGTTGTAACTAACAGGTTGTTAGCCAAGGGGCCCTCTCAAAGTTTCAGGTCCACAGATGCAGAACAATGGAGGTAATTACACTGATCACAGTGATTAACGAGGAATGTTCAAATTTAGTCACTTGAAAAGCCACTGTTTCAAATTATAGTCAGACCAACATGGAGAGTTGTCAGGTTAGGAGCGAGGCAGAATTTTGGGGTAAGATTTGCACATTTATTTCATACCAGCTTTGATGAACTGTGGTGCCTCCCTTTAAAAGATGAGATGTGGAAGATTCCCCCAGTGCAGGGCAATGTAAGAGGCATTTCCTTGAAGAATCAGGAGATCCCGGGGTCAAATACCACTCCTGGAATTTGAGCACAAAACCTAGTCGATGCGTTGTATGGCACCCAGGGGGGCAGCTGTGCTGCCTTTTAGTCCAGCCAATAATCTGAGATTATGTACTGGGGGGAGGGGGCAAGAACATAGTGCATAGAACAATATAGCACATGAAGAGGAAATTTGGTCCACAATGATGTCCCAAACGAATTACACTAATCCCTCTGCCTACATATCCCTCTCATTCTCTGCATATTCACATAGATAAGAGACTCTTAAACTCTCCTTTCATATCTGTTTCCATATCACATGTGGTTCACTCCAAGCACCCACCACCCACCATGTAAAATAACTTACCCTGCACAACTCCTTTGAAGTTTCCCCCTCACCTTAAATGCAATCCGCTAGTATTAGACATGATGACAGTGCAGAGTAAAATACCAGTTGCATCTACGCCTCTTATAATTTCTATGCCTCTTATAATTTTATAAACAAGGTCACTGCTCTGCTTTTGCTGCTCCAGAAAAGCAACCCTGGTTTACCCAATCTCTCCAGACAGCGTCTTCTACAACTTTCTAAGCCTCCACATTTTTTCTAAAATGGAGTGACCAGAAGAGAATGCAGCATTCCACGCAGCCCAACCATGCAACATAATTTCCTGACTCGTGTGCTCAATGCACTGTCTGATAAGTGCAAGTATGCTGTGTGCCTTTGTAAGAAGTTAGTGCAATGTATTGTTGGTGCCACCAATACCCTGATTCGCTGCTGTAAACAATTGTTTTTGGTCAAATATTTGAGTCAGTAGAGTAACTTTGTCCCTAAAGCCTCAAACCGAAGAGTTAGCATATGGTGAATGAAATCAGATAAACTGAAATAGTCAAACTCAAAGGAAAATATATTATCAAAGTACGTATATGTCACCATATACTTACCTTGAGATTCATTTTCTTACAGAAATTCACAGGAAAATAAAGAAATATAATATAATAAAATTTATGAAAAGCTATACATAATAAAGAATGACAAACAACCAAAATACAAAAGAAGACAAATTTTGCAAATTCTTGAAAGTGAGTCTATTGGTTGTAAAATCAGTTCAGAGTTGTGGTGAGTAAAGTTATCCATGCTGATTCAGTAGCCCGATGGTTGTAGGGTAATAACTTTGGACGCACGTACAACCTAAAGTAAGTTCTTCAAAGATTAAAATCAGAATCAGATTTTTTATCACCAATTTATACTAAGTGACCACTTTATCCCAGGAGATCAGCATTTTCTGAGATATTCAACAACAATCATTCCACATCAAAGTCACTTAGATCACATTTCTTCTCCATTCTGATGTTAGTCTGAACAAGAACTGAACCTCTTGACCACGTCTGCATGCTTTTATGCATTGAGTTGCTGCCACATGACTGGCTGATTAGATATTTGCATTAACAAGCAGATGTACTGGCATACCTAAAATAGTGGCCACAGTTTGTTGTTTTGTCATAAAGTCACTATAAAGTTACTATGAACAAATATTGCAAAAAAGGAATAACGAAGTAAAATTAATAGTTTCATGGACCATTCTGAAATCTGATTGAGGAGAGGAAGAAGCTATTTCTGAATGGGGAGATGCCATCAACACTATCTGTACAAATTCCTCCAAATTCACTGGTAGGAAAAGCCAACTAAAATCAGATCCCTCTCCTAGACCAATATCCCTAACACTTAATTTAACTCAATTTGCTCCATAGGCAAAATTACTCACTTGCCCAACATGAGACTGCTGAAGCAGACACTTTAATCCAATCCCCATCACATGACCAGACAGGGAGCAGAAAAAG